>NC_067150.1:20919050-21219050 GCF_903995435.1 Acomys russatus
AAGGCTCCACCGGCAGGGAGGGGAATGGATCATCCCAAAGGACCGAACTTGTGTTGCTTATCCAAGGAGTGCTGAAGGCGAATTGAAAACATCTGCGCTAACTCTATTAACTCGATGACTTCGAGACTTCATGTTCATGCTTTCATCTAAGAGCTGCCCAAGCCAGGCACAGTGACGCTCGCCTTTAATCTCAGCACCCGGGAGACAGAGGCAGGCAGATCGCTGTGAGTTCGAGGCCAGCTTGGTCTACAAAGTGAGTCCAGGACAGGCAAGGACACACAGGGAGCAACAACAGCAACAACAAAACGGAAAGAAAACAAACAGAAGAGCTGCCCAGATCTGGATGGGACAGAGCAGGAGAATTGTGAATACAAGGCTAGTCTGGACTAGGTAGCAAGATTCCCCAAACTAAGTTGTCTCTAGGCCTTGACCTCCGTTCAACTCATACCTCTATCATTTTTCTCTCATGTGTTATCAAACCAATGAACGTGGCTCATTGTTTGTAACTTTGCTTGTATCATTCTTTTGGCAAGGATGCCTTCCCTGCCTGAGCTGTGCCTCGAAATCTTCCCTGTCTCCAAGGTGAAGTCAAACTCTGCTTCTTCCACAAAGCCCTTTCTGGTTCTCCTGCCTGAGAATATCCTCTCATCTTCTCTTTAAAATGCACCCTGGAGAGATGGCTCAGTGGTTAAGAGCACTGGCTGCTCTTCCAAAGGGGGTTCAAATGCCACCCCTCACATGGCAGTTCACGGCTGTCTGAAATTCCAGTCACAGGGGATCTGACACCCTCCCACATATCTATACATGGTAGCAGAACACCAATATAAATAAAAATAAAATTTAAAATTTAAATTAAATTAAATCCTTCCTGGGACTGCAATTGTGCTTCTCTTGGGAGTGTTTTCATTTCAGAGCAAACATGATTTTTCCCAGTGAGATTTCGTGAACGCCTTCTACCACCCCAAGTCAGGAGCATGCCCTGGTAGTACCTTTAGGACTTATGTCTTCACAGTAAGGTGCTGATCGGTTTTCCGGAAGCTGCCTCTTCACTCGTTTCTCTCCAACATGATGGCTCCTTGAGGAAACAGACTCTGTCGCAGAACTCTAACAGGCAGCGAAGACAGAAGATTTGGTAGCTATTCAGGAGTCAACAGATATATAAACCAATACATGGGTAGATATATGGCAATAGGAAAGAAAAGACTAGCTAAAGCTAAGAGCCTTTTCAGCTCCAAAGCTATTTCTGTGATTACAAATCTGTTGTTTCATCATGTTCATTTGAGCAAGGGTCTCATTCTTAGCCATGTCCGTCTGACTTGGAACTCACTGTGCAACCCAAGCAGATGTCAGATCCTTAGAGATCCTCCTGCCTCAGCCTCCCAAGTGTTAGGATTGCAGTTATGAGACACTACTCCTATCTTATGCATGTTCCTTTGAGGCTGCTTGAAAACAATGTCCGTAGGGGCAAGGTGATTTTTTCTTTGAATGACGTCATTGATATATGCCTTGCTTCTATGGGAGCTTTGCTCTTTGCCTGTTCCCTGGGCTAAGCCTGGCCTAGAATTTGGCAAGATCTCTGGGGCGTTTGTTTTTGTCACCCAGCCCTGGTAGGAGGGTGGGTGGGTGGGAGGGGATCTGTTTTGGGAAAGAGTGTTGGGGAGTGTTTATGTGCGGCATGAGTCAGGGCCACCGGGAGCTGGAAGCCTTCTTCCCGGCTTGCCTCTCTCTGTGGGGGTAGTTCTCACTGGGCTGACGGGCAGAGGGTGGAGGATCACCAACTGTCTTTGGAAAGTTTGCGAAGTTTTCTTAGTCACAACTTATACCAAGTCAGCTGGAAGCTTTATGTAACTGGGACTTCGCTCTACGGAGGCACAGGGGTGTGATGGTGTCAGAATGGCTCCCAGGTATTGCGTAACAGCACTTAGCCTTCTCAGTCAGCCTCTTCTAACTGCCAGTGCTGGGAGTCCTGCCTTGTACTTAGAATATAGTACTTGAGGGTGGGCGGGGCTAAAGATGTTTTATTATGACTAGGAAACCAATTGCATTGTGGTTTTTTTTTTTTTTTTTGGTTTTTCGAGACAGGGTTTCTCTGTGTAGCCTCGGCCATCCTGGACTCACTTTGTAGAGCAGGCTGGCCTCGAACTCACAGCGATCCGCCTGCCTCTGCCTCCCGAGTGCTGGGATTAAAGGCGTGCGCCACCACGCCCGGCTCTACATTGTGTTATTAAGCCCTACTGGAGTGGCTTTAATTCAACATGGGATGGGGGAGTGAAGGCCAAGCCAGTTCCCCAGAGCACTTGGGTTTGCACAGGGCTGAGCTGCATATCCTCTTCTCCAGGCTACAGCTCCCTGCAGTGCTGTTGGCAAATGCAGGGCATCTCTGTCCTCTTGTCTCCCGACTCTTTGGTCAGAGATGCATCACTGGGTTTCCTGTCTAGGCTACTGAGCCAGTTTCCCCTTAACAATCTGAATCTTCAGTGGAAGCTCTAGATAGGGCCTCCTGATACATGTGTGCATGTGGGTATAAACAGACAGAGATGCTCAAATGGGGGAGAGGCTTGGGAAAGGAGATGTGCTCAACCTGTCAAGATGGATGCTGATGGCTTATTGGAGCCGAGGGGGACCTGCACTTAGTTGGCTAGAAGGCACGCCAAAGGCCAGAAATCAGTGGAGACTCCCGGGACTTTCTACCGGACCTCTTCAAAATAGCCAAGCACGTTGGAGGAGCCCGAGTTTGTCTTCGTGCACATCAATCTGGAACACAGGGGTTCCTTCTTATGCCTCAAGTCTGAGGAACTGGGGCCACACTGGGGGGGGGGGAGGTAAAATAGCACATTGATTTTTTTTTTTTCTTGGGGGTGGGCACTGACACGTATAGTCATTGACTTGATGTGCCCAGCTCTTTGTTTCTGGAACAAGAAGGAATGGACGCCTTTGAGAATCTAAGCTGGAAAATGCAGATGGATTTCTTGGCAGGGAGGTGGGCCACCCAAGCCCAGAGGCCTAGAAATGATTAAAAAAAAAAAAAAAAGCTGCTTCTGGACAGAGCTAGAGTTCGGATGTGTGCCAATGGGTATATTATATATCAAACAAGAACAGGAGCTTAGCGGTGGCCAGAGCAGAGGAAGAGACCCAGGCTCCGGGATCTTCCCGTCCCTTTCTCAGTACCGGGGAGTTCCATAGGATCAGATATAGAATCCATAAGTGAAGACCCCCAGATGCACTTGACATTGGATGGGACCATCCAAGAACAAAGCTAGCCAAGAAAAGCAGTGATGGAGAGTGTGGGCGAGGCTAGGGCATTACCAGGCAGGTTTTATTTTCATCTGCAGGATTCTGAGCCATGCTGGCACATGTTGCAGACTGCTGGAAAAATGGGGACAAGGATGGTGGGGGAGTGAACAAAGCAAGAAAAGATACAATGTCTCCCACGGCTTATGGTCCCTGCCGTGTGACATACACCAGGACCTTTCTGAGTGCACAGAGAGAAAGGACAGAAGTTCCGGCAGCACACCACCAGGTGCCAGACAGGGACAGCGCTGAGGCTGGCCACAGGCTGCAGCCCTAGGTAAAGGAGCTTTGCAGTGAAGTCTCTTTTTCAGGGCCCTGCTTGCTTCTGGGCTTGTGTGAAGGCCATGCCAGGCTCTGTGCCTACCTTTCCTCACAGGCTGAGCCCTAAGCCTCTGGAGATTCGCTCCTTCCCACACCCTCCTGCCTCCAGTGCTGGGACATTTCCTACGGCTTCTCTATTTAGAGTTTGGGGAAAGTCTTGTTGCTGAGGCACCACTCAAGGTCCCTAGGACTCACCTGTGATCTGTGTCCACCATGACCTTATCTTGGTTTGGATCTGTTCATACAACTGCTTGTCTCAGGCAGAGGCTTTCTTTCTCAGTCTATCGTGGTCTCCTGCCATGTCCCAACCTGCCCCCGCACCCTAGAATTCAGAATCCACAGATTGGGCCATGATGTCTCAGCTGCTTTACATAAGCTCCTCACTTCAGTGTCTAGGCCTGGAGGAGAACAGAGAAGCCGTACTTGCAACTGTGCAACCACACTGTGGGACTGAACACTGGGCTCCACTGGCTGCTAGTCCTCTGACCCTGGGCAAAAGACAAAGACGCTCCAAGGTGCATCCTTGAATGGTGGTTTCCACTTTTTCAAGGGAAGACTGGCAGAGGACTTAACTTTGGGAGGAGGCACGCGTCTTGGAGGACACGGTATATGGAACGTCATCTTCATTTTGTGGCGTACCACAGGGCGAGCGCTCTATAAATGTGAACTCTTGTTTTCATCCATACTCAGCCTTTCGTGGCTACTATTATCTACACTGAGCCTAGAGAGTGCACCCAGCTGTGCTGGCTTCCTCTGTTCTGTACCAAGAGCAGCCCATACTCAGCTCCATTTTTATGCAAGTAGATGTCCTCCTACCTCCCGCACTGACTCTGCCCCTCCCCCGCCCCCCCATCTCAGGGCCTCACTGAAGTGCTGCCTCTTCCCTTGATAATTTCAGCCCACACAGATATCTGTCTCATTGTACTTTCAGCCAGTGCCTGGAAATTTGAGTTGGGTGGTAGGATTACAGAATATGAGAAGTGAAAGAGTCCTTAGAAGTAACCCCAGTCAGTTGCTCTTAATCAACAATGGTTAAGAAACAGCAAGGATGTGATCAGGACATCCTTATGACATGAAGACAGGCATCACCAGTCATCGTAGCACTCCCGATAAAGCTGCGTGCTGCCTCAGAGTTCTCAGCTCAGAGTTCCAAGCAGACAGTACCAATCAATCAGGAGTGGCACTGCCATCCCCATCTACAGTCTATGTAGATAAGCCATCTATGATTGGGTTGGAGGTAGCTGGAGCTTTTGGAGGTACAGGGACTTGCATGGGGCCCAAGACACTGGGACAGTGGTCTAATTTCTGTCCAGTGAGCCTATGCTATCCCTGGAGCCTCTTCTGTCTTTGTTTTTTGATTGTTCTCCATTTGTTAGTCATGCCTTCCCAAATAAAGTTGGCGTGTTTGTGAAGGTAGGGACCAGTGTCTCACGTTGCCATACTATTTTCCTCAACACTAAGCACCTGGCAGGGTAATTGCTGGTTCCCCCGTTCATATACTGACTACATGAGGTTTCCCCAAGTCCTTCTAACCTGTCCTCCAAACGTAGCTGAAAAGGGCAGTTGGCACTGGAGTGGGTTCAGTTTTTCTGTTGATCAAGTCTGTCCTAGACGTCCTGAGTTACTTCTCTCTACCTACGTGCCATGATTCCTTGAAACACGTGACACGGCCTGGCCATCAGTAGCCCAGAGAAGTCAGCTTGACCTGTGTGTACCGTCTGTCTGGGATCTTTGGGAGCCATCCCTCCTGCACGGCCTCATTGTCACCAACTGGGAGTTATATGGAAAAAGCAACAAGGTATGGGATTGGGTGTCCACCTCTTCTGGGACGCTATGTATATGGTGGTGAGTTTCCTAAAGGACTTTTCTTGCGAAAACAGATTTAAAAAAAAATTCCTGTTTTAAAATGCAATTTTTCTCTTTTGTCTTAATACTGTCACAGGTCCTACACTCAGCTTCTTAAGCTCTGAGCTACATACATTTCAGGGTGGGTGGTCTATACCTGTAGGCACCCTGTGATGACATCATACTTAGCAGCATCCTTGGCCTCCAACCTTACATGTTAGGAGTAGGCCAGTTTTTATTTGTTCATTTGGTTCATTGGTTTTTGAAAGATGCAGTTCGGGCCAGCCTTGAACTCCTGATCTTCTAAATCCTGGGTGCAGAGGTTACCAGTTTGCACATCACACCTAGCTCGGCCTATGTCTGCCAGGTATGAGGACCAAAACATGTTTCTCAGACATTTTCTTTTTTTTATAGTTTATTTAATTTTAATTTGTGTATGTCGGTGTGGGGTGTCAGATCTTGGAGTTGTGAGCTGCCATGTGGGTGCTGGGTCCTTTGGAAGAGCAGGCAGTGCTCTTAACCACTGAGCCATCTCTCCAGCCCCTCAGACATTTTCAGATGTGCTCATGGGACTGTAATCAATTGACAGTCACTGACATAAGCCATGTAACAGGCTGCTGGTGGCCACCAACAGGACAGGTTCACTTAGCTCTTGCTAAAGGCTTTCCCCAAAGTCATTTGTTTGTGTTTGTTTGTTTAATTATTTATACAGTGTTCTGCCTGCGTGTACACCTGCACACCAGAAGAGGGCACCAGATATCACCATAGATGGTTGTAAGCCGCCATGGGGTTGACTGGGAATTGAACTCAGGACCTTTGGAAGAGCAGACGGTGCTCTTAACCTCTGGGTCATCTCTCCAGCCCCCAAAGCCTCTTGTTGAATCTCCAGAACACTCCTGTGAGGCAGGACCTATGTGTATTCATCTCACAGATAAGGAAGGCACCCATTTGGAAGGAAGACAGATATAGGAAGAGCAGACCTCATCTTTCTAAGTTGGGTAAAAGGAGAGACAGATTATTCAAAACATCTTGAGATGAGGGTCACAAAGCTGGCAACTAGTCGAGGAAGGCCTGGAGCCCAGATGTGTCCACTGGTCAGATCTAATTTATCCTCCTGACCCTGTCTATGCCTCCCAACAGCTTACCTTCAGACAGCTCTGGTCCCTTACTAGACAAGTTCTCCCTGGACCTGAAAATCCACTTATTATCCATGGCCCAGGAAAAACGTCTGCCTTGATTCTGATAAAGGTCACTAGACCCTATAAAAGAGAGGTAATTCTTCTTCCTGAGTGCATGTACACATGGCCCAGGCACACATTATGTCATGGCTACTCAAGCAGGAGTCTTTTCCCCTGACAGCCTATGTCGTCAGGATAGGGAATATGGAATCTGGATTGCTTTCCTTTGTAACAACTTTGCTAAGTGCCTCACACAAACAAGTCTCCCAATGGCTTGTGATTATGATTATGGTCATTATTACTACTGTTGTTGCTTTGTGTATGTATGTGATGTGCATGTATGTACATGTGTTTGAATGTATGTGGGTATGTCTGTACATATACATATGTGTGGAGGCCAGAAGTTGATATGGAGAGTCCTTTTTAATCAGCCTCCACTTTATTTATGGTGGCAGGATCTTCCTGAAACCAAACATTACCAACTGGGTTAATCAAGCTGGCCAGATTGGCCCAGGGATCCCCTATCTCTGCTTTTAGAGCACTGGGATTATAGGGGGGCTGCTAACCCCCCTCCCCGGCTCAGATTTTAGTGGGTTATAGAGCTTTGAATAGTATTCCCCATACTCAAGTGGCAAACAACTTATATACTGAGCCACCTCCCCTGGTCTGAGTTTGAGTGGCATGAAATGCTTGGATGGATGGGTGGAAGGATGGAAGAATGGAAGGATGGATGGATGGATGGATGGATGGATGGTTGGAGGGATGGCTTCTTCAAGTAGTTGATGCCTAGCACCCAGTAGATACCAGGAGTCTCTGGCAGATAATAAGACACCAAAGCCCTTCCTCTAAAGTAGTACAGCTGCCCAGCACAGGACACAGGTTAAGAAGCAGCACACTCCTAGCGTTAGTCCCTTGCTTGACTTTTTCTCTTCTTTAAGACTTTATTTATTATGATGTATACAGTATTCTGCCTGTGTTTGTGCCTGCATGCCAGAAGAGGGCATCAGATCTCATTATAGATGGCTGTGAGCCACCATGTTGTTGCTGGGAACTGAACTCAGGACCTTTGGAAGAGCAGACAGCACTCTTAACCTCTGAGTCCTCTCTCCAGCCCTTGCCTGGGACTTTCAAACTATGCACAAACTGTTCTCTCAGTGATTGCTTTGGTGCCCATAATAAGTGGCCTCCTGACCTGATTTCTCTTCTGTGAATGTGTGTACGCAAGTGTATGTCCTGGGAGGCCAAAATACAACACGCAGACTTCCAAGGAGATGTGGCGTGAACCTTTACAGCTGTGCTGTCCTGAAAGTGTTGGTCATATGCTAGATACATTTCTGGGCTGCGGCACCAGGATGCATATATATTGTCACAGCAACACAGAATCATGGTCAAGGCATGCAGGCATTATAGAACCCTGAAGAATGCAGTTTAGCCACAGCCTGCTCCCACACTGTAATGCTGTCATTTGCAGTCACACTGACCTTCAGAGCTTGCTTTCCCTTCTCCCTCTTCCAGGCCTAGGAAAATGGCACTGACAGGGCGAGCAGCAGCTTCCTGTCTACACAGCCAGGTGGCTTCTGCTTCGGTGAAGTAGGGTAAGTTACAGGACAAGAATCAGCACAGCTGCTGCCGTTTCTTATGCTTGCTGTCTACCATCACGGACAAGCTTACCTGACAAGCTGCCACAAGTTCCAGGCAAGGAAAAGGCTGATGGCCAGAGAACGGCGTAGACATTAGGGCAGGGCCTATGACTGGTGCCTAGGATTGTATGTGCGGCTGTGTTGATGAGTATGGGGCCTATTCATGGTTTTTGTGGCCATCTGGGTAGGTATGAAGTGAGTAGGGCATACACCTATGAACACATAGGAGCAGTGGGTTACATGGAACAAGGGTGTATAATAACCCACGAGAGAGCGCTTAGCTGTTTTAGCCATTTCTGTATGTTCCTGGGCATTTGGCCTCATCATGATGACTTGTGTCCTTGGTCTGACACATACATACAGAATGCAGTTATGTGTCTCATGTCTGTATCACTGCGTTCCTGCTACTGAGTGCCCATGTCTGAGCCTAAAGTTTAAATTATCATGCCTATACAGCATTCATGGCCCCCAAATACCCTTTATGTTTAGGGAAAATGAGGGGGTGAAGAGACAAGAGATGTGAGGAGGTAAAAATAGCTGGAATGAAAGCTCTTCAGATCAGAAAGCTCTAAGTACCTGTGAGTCACCAGTTTTCTAGACTGAACGCATACACACATGCAAACACAAACACCATCTAGCTGCCAAGTCACGCTTGCCTTGCCTGCTATGTGGGTATCCTTCATCTCCCACATTTATTCAGACTCCGTTCCTCAGAGGAAAAACTATGCACCAAAAAGGTGAGCCTGTGGCTCTCTGCAGAGTGCTGTCTTTGAGCTCCGAAGGCATGACCCTCCGGTCAGCTTCCTGCAAGCACAGGTTCGCCTGCCCTCCCCAGCCTCCTCTGGTTCCTCATACCTTCTTTCCCCTCTTCCCTAGCAATAGGGTTCAGCAGGAAGCTGCCGCACTAAGGTCATGCTATGGTCTTCAGCCAGGAGAGGCCAGCTAGCTGTCTGTACAGCATCGTTAGAGCTGGCTCCTATGCTGGCGGGAGGGGGGCGGGGGGGGGGGAGACAGCTCAGGATGCCATGCAAGATTTATGACTGTGCTTTGTTAATTGCATTAGAGGCTCTGTGGGAGAATGGCATGTGCTTTGGCCTTAAATAAAGCAAACCCAGCATAGGCTTGCATAGAGGAGGCAAGGCTGCAGCAGTATGTATAAGCAGCCGGCAAGGCCTTGTAATCCTGGGCGCTGTTTCCCTTTTCCTCTCCTGCTTATGGAAATAGGCCTCTGCCTCCACTCCTGTGTGCTTGTTTCCATTTCAGCTCTGCAGGACTAGCCTTTCTCTCCAAAACTCTACTAGATGACACTAGCTGAGAGGAAGGGCAGGGTGGCAGGTCTCTTTGAGAATGTCATTTTGCCCCTTTTGACTTCTCTCTCTCTCTCTCTCTCTTTCCCTCCACCCCCTCTTTCCTCCCCTACCTCTTTCATCCTGTTCTTATGAAATCCAAATCCAAACCTGCTTTGAACAACTTAGGCACCAAAGGCTTCATTGCACTTGCTGCCTTGTTCCTGTATCTCATGTTTCTTGACAGCCTGGGGCCTCTATAGTGCTGGAGTTGCCTAGTCCTTATGTGCCTCTTCCATGGCAGAAGGCAGTGAAGTGCAGACATGCAAACTCAAAACAGGACAACTGGGGGTGGCTCGGACAATATACAGGCTTGTCCAGTAAGTGAGTCCTCAGGGTACAAACCATTCCTTTTGGTGCTGCCCTGGCATAATAATTCTGGGCCCTTGTTTCTCTCTTTCTCTCTCAGTTCCTTGGTGGTCTCTCTTAGCTGTGGTTGGGGGGTGTGGCTCTGCTCCAGGCTTAGTAAACTAGAATCCAGGCCACCTCTGGCTCTGTGAGTTTGGTACATCATTGTCTTTCTGTTGGCCCCCCCCCCTTTTTTTTTTAATCTGTCAGAGGGAGTAAAAATACCAGTACCTGTGACTCAGGGTCCTTGTCACACTTTTAAACAGCAGCTGGTATGCTAAGTACACATCAGTGTTGGATATCAGGGCCAGCCTTATGCCACCTGCCACTGTCCTGTGCTTCTTTTCTCCTGTGACATGTGGCCATGAGAAATTCCATCTCTGACCTGCTAAAGTTTTTGAAAAGCCCAGCTGAGATGCAGCTCCGAGAAGGTGCCGTCCTTGCCCTAACGTTATCTGGGCATTGCCTGTTGTGGAGGGCATGAATCTCGGGGCCCCACCTTCTGTCCCTCCTGCCTGAGTCTTCTTTAGAGCTCTGGGCCAGCCAGAGCTAGATATGGGAGAGGAGGTTATTTTTAGCTCCAGACAAACAGCAGCTGTCCACCGCCTCTCTGAGCTCATCTCTCCACTGGAGGTTCCAGCTACTATGGGAAAGGCTGAGGGATGGGAGGAGGGCTGGCAAGTTGGGCCTTGAGAACTCACATGGCTTCCTCTCTTCTGTCCCAGAAATGGTCACTTCTTGTCCCAAGAGAAGCTTCTCTCTGGATTACCTCCTGTTCCCACTTATTAATAAGCCCCAGTGGCTTAGCAGTTGAACTGCAGAGGATGCAAAGTGGGGTGGGGAGGGAGGGGCAACAGAATTTATCCAGAGGGTTAACAGCCTACAAAGAGGTCTAGTGTGGTCCTAGCCAGATTTAGAGCTCTTTTGCCAAAGCGCAGATTTAGAGTTCTTTTGTCAAAGCGCAGGCTCCAAGTGTTAACATATTGCCACCCCCCCCCACCCTGCGTCTGCCTAGCAACCTATGATGTCATACCTGCCTGCTACCAGGTGGGCCAGCTGCCCAGTCTATAAAAAGGGCAAACTCACTTTGTCTCTCTCTCTTAACTCTTGCTCCTCTTCTTCTTCTCTTACCGGTCTCATTCTCTTCTCTCTTTTTTCTCTTCCTCTCTCTTGCTGTTTCTGTCTCTCTCCCTGGGGTGCTCATCCCCCTCCCCTGCTCTCCCATGCTCCTACAATAAACTTCTCCATATCATATCTGTTGCCTGGCATCTTATTTTTTTAATCATTGCACCAAGACTGAACAGTGCTCCCCCCCTGCACTGTGTTCCAACAAAAGATGAGCACATCTGTGCCATCTCCTTCCGGGTCCTTCCTCCACCTCTGCAGCAGTAGCGTGAAGGATGGACTCAGTTTTGGGTGCACTGCCTTGATTTTTATCCATGGGTGGTGAGTCTTAAACAGTAGGTGAAAGATCCCGAGACACACTGTTAAGTTACAAAATAGTTGTTGCAAATTCTTGTCATAGGTACCAGATGACAGTAGCTCTATGACTCTTTTGCTCCAAGCAGTGGCCAGGGGAAGAGACACACTATGCAGATTAATCAGGCCATCAATTTATGGCCAGGCATTGACCTAGCCTTTAAGCTACCTTGGTAGGTAAGCAAAGAGACAGGAACCCTATTCTTGAGGAACTTACATTCTAGAGTAAATGTATGCAAAAAAAAAAAAAAAAGTTCTTATAAATCAAGAAAACAATGGTCCAGCCCTTTTAGGCTCCCGAGGTTTGCGAGATGCAATTGATTGCTAAGATTAGGTTTGTCTGGAGCCTAGCTTCCTGACGCGGTAAGACATCAGTTCTCAACCGTGTTCTGGTGGTGCATTGCCTTATAAATCAATTAAAACTGTGAAGCCCTCTTCCAAAGCATATGGAAAGCCCCTGCACCCCAAGGCCTGCCCGACACCTGGAGGGGCTTTGAGTTCCCTTGCTGCAGAGTGGGAGGCCCTGCCCGCTGGCCCTGCACTGCTGCATAATATACACTGCAGTTCCCAGCAAGAGCTGTGCAGCTGAATTTTAATCACAGCCATCTCCCAATGCAGATCAAGGGAATCTGGCTACTGCTGAACCTTTGCAAGCATTTCTAAATGCTACCAAATGGCAGAAAAGGACTGCAAAGCTCCTGCACAGTTATACTCAGGTGGCCCCGAATGACCTCTGGGACACTGGCTAATTCTCTTCCCTTCCTCGGGAGGAGGTCTCAGCACTCTCACATTCTTATTTGTAAAATGGGAAGGGGTGCTGGGGTCCCTTCCAGCTCTTCTGTACCCTTAGGCTCCGCCACATTATCATACAGGTTCATCCTTTTGGATAGTAAAGGGGAGAAATTGAACCCAATCAATCTCAGATGATTCCTTTCTGCCTGGGAAGAAGCTCAGTCCTAGAGAGAAGTCCCAGATAGCCCCAGTGAACAGACCAACCATCATCTGCTCCTGTGCACCACCCCCCCCCCCCCCCCCCCCCCCCCCCGCTCTCCTCTTTGCTGATGACTCCTCCCC
Organism: Acomys russatus; assembly: GCF_903995435.1. Classification (NCBI taxonomy): domain Eukaryota; kingdom Metazoa; phylum Chordata; class Mammalia; order Rodentia; family Muridae; genus Acomys; species Acomys russatus. The sequence goes on from NC_067150.1 coordinate 20,931,573, forward strand.
GCTGCGGCTGCAGCTGAGGCCAAGACTGCAGAGGCTGCTCCCGGACTTGAGGACTTAGCAGCCCACTCAGTTATTAAAGCCTAAAGCCAGCATTGTCTTGGCTTTGGCACAGCTTGTAGGCTTAGAAACTTCACTCCACAGGGGAAGGCTCAGCCCAAACCCAAACAGCTGAAGGTGGAGGATGGGTGGGGCTGCCCTGTGGTGACAGTGGACAGCCTCCCCTGGCAGCTGGCCAGGTATGTGGCAATGCAGGGGTATCTACTTTTCCCGAGAGACTCGCAGCCCTGTGTGGAGTGAGGCCCAAGGCTCTGGTAAGACCTGGTCTACCGTTTTCCTCTTTGAGGCACCACCTGAAGAGCAGAGAAGGGCAGAGAAGGTAGCCTGCCTGCTCCGTAGTCCCGGGGCTTTCACAGATATAGGTAGAGACATTTCCTCCCATTGCCCTCAGAGTGCCAGACCTGGGACCCAGCCATGGCTCTAATGACCCAAGCAAGGTAGTAGGGGGTTCAGAGCCTGATTCCAGGATGGGGTTTCAGGCACCAAGGAGTTCAGAAGAGATAATTCAGGTGCCAAGCATAAGACCTGCTAAGGCCCCGTCTCTCTTTGAGCCCTTCCTTTTTCCTGGGCATCCTTCCTGCTTCCAGGCTAAAATCTGAATGTTCTTAGCCACAATCGATCTGCCCAGAACTAAGGCTTCTCCTGTGCTATGCAGAACGGCGAGGGGGAGGGGACTGAAGCGAAGGAGGTGCCACAAAGTACAGGAGCTCTGCCAGATCTTCTGGGCCTGAGTACTCTTATGGGTGTGTCTATAGGCTAAAAAAAAAAAAAAAAAAAAAAAAAACCAAGTATGAAGAATCATGTAAGAACTGCACTGTAGGGAGACAAGCACTGGTGAGTGGTAGGGGAGCCCTAGGAAATAAACCCTCATGGTTGGTGCTCAGGAAGTGGTTCCAAACACAGGCCTGTGCTCATATACATATCCTTGAACCTGTCTATAAAAAAGCATGCACGGGCCTTGCCTCACATCTCCACACAAACACGCCCTTCCCTTCCCTTCCTATCTTACACACATTTGCCACAGATACATGTCTTTTTGCTTTAAGATTTATTTATTTTATTTATTGCATATGAGTGCTTTATTTGCAGAAGAGGGTGTTAGATCACATTATAGATGGTTGTGAGCCACCATGTGGTTGCTGGGATTGAACTCAGGACCTCTGGAAGAGCAGGTGGCGCTCTTAACCACTGAGCCATCTCTCCAGCCCCAGATACACGGCTCATAAAGCAGCTTTACAGACTTACGTGTAACACCTTACAGAACACCCCCTATAAACACACATAAGACATGGGTGCATGTAGCACAGGTGCATACGCCAGTTCCCAGAAACAACACCTTTAGTCCATGAGATCACATGGGGGCGTGCCCCCTTTCAGACTACACTTCCTGCCACGCCCACTCGGAAGGCCACTCCCCTCCAGCTCTTTAAAGCCTAGCTGCCTCTGCCGAGCAGGCCCACGTGTCAGGTGTTAGCCCACTTTATCATACAATTGCCCCACTTTGGTCTCTCATTCCTTCTTCAAGCATCAGCCCGTGGGTGGAAGCGTCTGTTCCCAATCATTCTGTCGTGTCTCTTCGTTTTGAGCTAAGAACGTGAATCAGGGAAATGATTATATATTAGATGTCCAGGCACCTGGGCTCTCAGCTTAGCTGATTCATAACAAACTATTCTGCTGCTCACTTTTTTTTTTTTTTTTTTTTGGTATACTTTCACAAACCTTGGGAAGATTTTCATAAATAGATACTCAAATCTTGCCTCAGTCTCCCTACTCCTAAGAAGAGATTAAATTAATATTTTACTCACAGATCAAATTATGTCGTCTTCATAATGGCAGAAGTATCATGGGACTTGAATCCGAAGTAAAAGAAAGCAGCCTTGCATAAGGCATATGCTAGTGTGGACTAGTAGGACAATTCCTTTCATCTGCAACGTCCAGGAACCTTTTCCTGGTAGGCTAGAGGCCTGGGGTCCAAGGCTCAATGAATCAAAGTAGAAATTTAATTCCCAGATTATTTTTTTCTCTTCTGCTAGAAGTTACCGCATCTTCACTGTTGCCATTCTCCTACATAAAACAGCTTCAGATCCAGCACTTAGTAAAGGCTAAGACTGCCCTGCTGTTGATCTGAGCATCTACCTTGGGCATGCAGTCGTATATAGGTATGGCTCTAGACTGCCTAAGGCTCACACTTGGCAACGTTCCTTTCTGCTCCTGGGCACTGGGACCATGCCAAGCGGCTGAGTGCAAACAAGAGACCCTGCAGTGTGGTGTTCCCCAAGGCAGACTGGGCTGGACATCTGTGCTACCCTGGGCAGATCCAGTGTTACCCCAGGCAATCTCCCTAGCATCTGGCTATCTAAGTCAGGGTTAGGAAGACAGAGTTTACCGGCCCCAGAGGATCCAAATGCTCCAAGCAGAATGACTAGTTTGGGTTAGGGGAGGAGGCAGGAAAGCAGAAAGCTGGAGCCAGTGCAGGCTTTGGAAGGAGGCCAGCAGCTGGCTTGGGCCTGGCTTGTGTCCAGCCGACCTTGAGAGAGGTTAAGGCACCACTCTTCAGACTGCTGGTTGGCTTTAGGACTTAGAAGAGTCTTAAGTTCAGCTCAGAACCTTTATTCCTTTAGCTCAGCACTGACAGAGCCACGGTGCTATTTGGCTCAGTCACTCCTCTCTTGGGGCAGTACTTAGAGAAGAAATTCCAGTACTCGGGACACCCTGTACTTGGCAGCACGCTGGAGCGCACATGCGGTAGGAGGAGAGTAAGGCTGGCCTCCTAAGAAACCTCAGGGCTTCCCCAAATGAATATGGGAGTGAGGAAAGGATGAACGAGACTCAGGTCAAGAAACCCCATTCCTGGAGAGGTCTGGCTTTCTGCAAGGCTTGACTCTAAGTAACCCTCCTCTCAGGAGCGCTGCGGCAGCATCCGCCTTCTGGCACGGTTCGCCAAGAATCCTGGGGGGCGGGGCTGGGGGGGGGAGCGCAAAAGCAGACTGAGTTGGAGGTGGAGCCTGCAAACCCAGCAAGGCTGCAGTGTGGCTCCACCCCTCTCTTGCCTGGAGCTGGAAGGGATGACGTCACCCACACTGCGGGCTCTAGCCTAGAAGGGCTTCATCAGGGCAGGGCTGAAGGACTTTCCTGAGCAGGCTCGCAACAATTCTCTTCTTCTCTCGTGGATCATTTCAGACTTCATGGATCTCTGCTTTGGGCTCTTGGAGATGGCACCTGGCTATTCAAGTCCGGGGCCATTTCCTCCGCTCGGATTGATCCGCGGCAACAGGCATAAGCACTTCTCCTCACCCTGCCAAGAGCCGCTTTCTCTTGCCAGCACTAGCTGCTGTTCCATTTTTCTGAGATTCCATGGAGAAGGATTAGATGACACGTTCTGACCAGGCAACATTTAGCCACAGCAAAAGCCCGTGTCCCCCTCGCTGCGGACCCATGTCCCCTCCCCCACGCCAAACCCTACTGGGTGCTTGTGTTGCCTGCTTGCAAAGCATATGCTTGGCTGGTTGCTTGGTGTCTGCTGTTTATCCGTCTCTTCCTACTTAACTTCTGTTTCTTCTTGGCCCATCTGGCTTCCTGGTACCTGTCTTTCACTCACACTGTGCCTGCGCTGGATACTACATCCTAAGCCCTTTCTGTCCCTCTACCATGTTCCCGCCAGGAACCTGGAGACTCCTGTCCATTTGGGGCCACTGTAAGGACTTCTGACGTTGGGTTTAGGACCAGAAAGAGAACGACTCGAGTACAACAGAGAAGCCTGGTGTGTGTGTGTGTCCCTGCAGCCTTATCTGAAGGATCTTGGGAGGGGATAAGGGTGTGTAGGAAGGAGGCAGTGAGAGTTACCATGGTCTGTTCTGAGCTTCGTTCCTGTTAGAGGAAATTCTTGGGGGGAAAGGCGTCATCCACACCAAAGCCCACTGATATTGCTCTCTATCCGTTAGAGGGGACAGCTGTCTGTGCAGAATGCAGACAGGGAAAGCCCAGCTTTCTTTTGGCTTACGTTCCACTCCACTCTTTTATACCCAAAAGACGTTGTGGCATCTCGGGGCTTGGCTGGTAGCAAAGAACTGTAGGCAGCATGGCAGAACATCCTTGGGAGAGGGGGCTTCTGGGAATACAGCTTACTAGTCCCCACCCCCCTCCTCTCCATCAGCACTGCAGGATAATCTCCGCCCCACGGTCTTCTTGGCACCAGCTTTTAGCCGTGGGCTCATAGAGTCATTCCTCCTCCTCTGCAGTCCTCCCACCAGAGAATACACCCTTGTGGTGGCTCACACTCACCCCTCCAACACAGCCTGCTTCCTTCCTGGCATGTCACTGGGGTCCCTGCTCATGAGTTTCCTGGGATTCATGAGGCCTGGGGGGAGGGCGGGATGAAGTTGGGATGGGTAGGCGGGGCCTAAGAGAGGATGGTGGAGAAGAAATGGAGCCCCAATAGGGGCAAGGCTGTCTCTCACCTGCCTCTCTGGACCCAGATTGTACCTCCAGGCTAAGGCTGGCTGCCCAGGAGGCTGCACTGGGCTTAGAGTCAACAAGGACGCACATGCTCAGGGACCACCAGCTGCTGCTCCCACCGAAGCATCTGCTTCTCTCGGAAATCCACAGGGCTTGGCTGCCAGGCCTCACTGCGTGCCCACTCTGTGGCTCTGCTCTCTGTCTCTCTTGTTCCATCTGCCTGCTCTACCGGCTGCCTGGCTCCGCTCCTCAGAGCATCCTTATCGCTCTACTAGAACTACTTTCGCTAATGCTGTCTATCCTTCTCCATGTCTCTCTCTCACCATCTATTAGGTCTTCGGGTTGTGTCCTGTTTTTTGTCTTTATCCATCACTTGCTTCTTTCCAATTTTCCCCATCGTCAGAGACATGAGGACAAGTCATAGAAGCTTTCCTCCCAAAGCTGGTCCACGGGACCCCACATTCATATTCACCCATATTCTCACTCCTCTCTCTTTTTTTCTCTCTTTCCCCTCTCATGCATATTCAGTGCTTCTTTGAAAAGCCACTTCAATTATTGCACATGTGAAAAGACTAGATCTGCTTCATCAATCAAACTTCTTGGTCTCTAACTCTTGGAGCCTTTGTTAGACCACCAGTCTAGACTGACTAGAGGTCTGAAAGCCCACCTGTGCTCTCCCAGAGCCGCCAAAGCGCAGACTGCTCTGCAGAGCCTCCTCTTTTGATGTGGGACAGAGCAGCCTTGTCAGTTGTATTGGGAATTATGGGTTGAGGCCCGCAGACAAGCCTGACTGCCTTGAGCAGGTGATGATGCTGTGCAGGTGATGCTGTGCAGCCGTAGTAGATGGCCTGCCTGTAAAGGAACCCAAGGAGCTCTGGCCCGTGAAGAAACCTAGGAACAAGAGTGTTCATGCTTTGGTTTTTTACAATCCAATTGTATGCGCCCCACCATCCCTGACAGCTCTCATGGGCGGTTCATACACTGAGAAAAGGTGGTTCAGATAGGAAGTCCCTAGTGCTCCCAGCACTGGAGGGGAGCAGATCTAGGATTGGAATCTTGGCTTCTGGGTTCTCTGACTGTGAGGAGCAAATGAACAGAGAGTTTAGAAAGACCCAGAAGATGGAAGGTTAAGGTCAAGGTTAAGAGGGATGATAAACTAAGCAGACCTAGGTCCAGCAATCAGGGGAAGAGGTAGCAATGGGAGAAAGGGAAGAAAGGGAGAGTGGGAAAGATAGAGTGAGAGAGGAAAAGAGCCAGAGGGGAAGCTACGAATGGCAGGCTCCTCATCTCCTGCTTGCTTACACCAGCCATGGCCAGCGTCAGTAGCCGGGATGGGGCTCTTAAGCCTTCTTTTCCTCGTACCCTATCTGTTTGTCACTCTTCCAGCTGCTCTGGCTTCTCGATTTCCTTTCTCTTCCTAGCTATTATCTAGCCCCCTGGCCCCCCTGTTTTATGTTTCCTCTTCTTGTCTTCAGTCTCTTCCTGGGTTTGCTCTATGTATTTGTGGTCCACCTCCCTCGAAGCTTCCCATCCCTCTCCCTTCTTCCTCCTGGTTTGCCTCCTTCTAAGCCAAATCCCCCAGTGTTGTTTTCTCCAAAGGAGCCAGGGTAGGTTCAAGGTGGGGAAGGCGGCTGGGAGGAAATGACGTGGCCTGTGTCTGGGATGCCTTGTACTTGCCCCTCACCTGCTAACTGCCCAGAGCCTCCAGCAGCCCTGTGCACTTCTCCTTTAGAGACACGGTGGGAGTGTAGGCTCACGTCCATGACAGGATTGCTTCCCAGTGGCATAGATTCACCTAGTTCCTTTCTGAGATCCCCGGACAGCAATGAGCAGCCAGGTCTCCTTGGAAGAGCACCTAACACCTCCTCCATGCACACCAGCTTTCCCTGCCCAGAGACAGCTAGCTGGTCAGTCCTGAGATGCCTCTGTTACCTAACTTGGCTTTTCTTCCATGATCTGAACTTCTGAGTTTTCACATTGGCATTCATAAACTAACATTCTTTCTTTCTTTTTTCTTTCTTTCTTTCTTTCTTTCTTTCTTTCTTTCTTTCTTTCTCTCTCTCTCTCTCTTTCTTTTTAAATTTTATTTTGTTTTTCTTTCTGTGCTGAAAAAAATCAAATTCTTCTCCTCTTCCTCCTTCTTCTTCTGTTTTTTTTTTTTTTTTTTTTTTTTTTTTTTTTTCCAAGACAGGTTTTCCCTGGGTTATCCTGGCTGTCCTGGACTCACAGTATAGACCAATCTGGCCTCGAACTCACAAAGATCCACCTGCCTCTGCCTCCTGAGTGCTAAGATTAAAGGCATGCGCCACCATGCCCAGCTAAATTCTTCTTTTAAAAAGATACTTAAGGTGGGCAGTGGTAGCACATATCTTTAATTCTGGTGTTCAGGGGGCATAGGCAGGTGGATCTAAGTTTGAGGTCAGCCATTTTGTGTTGTCCATATACTCAATGAAGCATCGTCACATTCCTATTGCACCTGGTGGATTTCCTAACAATTGGATAATAACCCATTGTGCAAATGCACTGTGGTCTCTTTTAAACTGCCATTGTAGTACTATTGTGTTCATGTCTGGGCTCTGTAATTGTTGTAATTTGTTTTTACTTATTTTTACAGTTTCTTAAATAGCTCAGGACTTTTTCTTTTTGAAGATTTGTTCATTAGGGCTAGAGGGATGATTCAGGGGTTGGGAGCCCTGTCTGCTTTTCCAGAAGACTTGGGTTTGACTCCCAGCACTCATATGATGGCTAACAACTATCTGTAACTCCAGTTCCAGAGAATCCATCACCCTCTTCTGGCCTCCATGGGCACTGCACACACGTGATACACAGACCTACATGCAGGCAAAATTTTGGGGGATCTATTTATTTTTATTTTATGTGTATTTTTCTGCTTATTGTTGAAATTTGTTGTTTGCTTCAATTAAAAAAGAATTCAATTAAAAACCTTTGTTTTTTGAAGATTTATTTTGTATGTATGACTGGTTTTCCTGCATATATGTATATATGAATGTATGTATGTTTACCACATATCTGAGAGGCCATAGAGGGTGTTGGATGTCCTGGAATTTGAATTACAGATGGTTGTGAACTTCCATGTGGATGCTAGAAACTGAATCTGTAAGAATAGCTCCTCCTACCATAAGAACAGCGCTTAAACATATAGTCATTTCTTTGTCCCCTATTTCAGTGTTTTTGGGACAAGGTTTCAAATGTAGCCAAGGCTAGACTTTAATTCTTTCTTTCTTTCTCTCTCTCTCTCCCCCCCACTCTCTCTTTCTTTCTTTCTTTCAGGTTTTTAAAGGTAGGGTTTCTCTATGTAGCCTTGGCTGTCCTGGACTCACTTTGTAGACCAGGCTGGCCTTGAACTCACAGAGATCCGCCTGCCTCTTCCTCCCTGAATGCTGGGGTTACAGGTGTGCACCACTGTGCCTGGCTCTTGCTTTATAACTCTGATCGGTCCGTCCCTGCCTCTCCAGTGCTGTGAGTACTTCACAGGCTGCCCTGCCTAGCTTTGTTGTGAACCGTATAAAGAGACAAGGTGAGAGCCTGAAGTGGAACCTCCCAGAAGCTTAGCAATAAGCCCAAGGAAGTGGGTACATGTGACATTTTGGGGCAGTGATAAGTGCACTGGGAGAAGCCGAACTTCCCTTTAATTTCACGTAGAAGACAATGCAGAAGGGTAAAAAACACAGGGCCTGGACCCAAATGAGGCCCTGTGAAGACCCCACTCAGCTGGCCCCGCTGTGAGGTCTGGGGCCACTCACGAAATCTCTGTGAGACCTGGTTCTTAGCTGTCAAGAAAGAGCAGACTAATCCCATCTCACAGCTTTGCTGAGAAGATTAGATGAGAGACTGTAAGTGCAAGCCCTTCTCACGTTGTGAAGAACTCTGGAGAAGTTATTATGGATGGAGCAGATATGAGTGTTCAGGCGTCAGGACCAAAAAAAGAGAGGAGGCAGTGAGCAGCACTTGCTTTCTACGAGGCTTAATGTGGGATTCAGGGAAGAATTTAGGAACAGGAGACACTGTGAGACCTCTGGGCCTTGGGAGCAGAGGAAGGCAGCTTTCCTGCCCTGCATCTCCATCTGCTCAGAGAACCATCCTCCGTGCCACTGTCTTCGGACCCTTGTATTGGGATACAGAGATGGAGGGCTTGATTGGCACATGAGGCTATGAAGGTAAGGCACTAGCTGGGCAGGGCATGGGTGGGAGGAAGTCTGCAGGGAAGAAACCAGTGACCTAGAGCAGCTTGGCTTTTCCCATGGATGAGGAAGCAGAAGACAGATACCCCAAGCACAAAAGCACTGTAAAATTAACAACCAATGTGGGTAAAGGAAATGCTGAGACATTAAAGGTATTAGACAATCTTTCATCCTCTTCCTGCTGTATGAGGGCAGCAGCCGCCTTTAATGCCCTACCTATGTTGCATCCTCGTGGGATTCTTAAGTTCCTTTTGGACAAGGACCTTGTCATTTTGGATTACATTTCTGCACAGTGCCTTGCAGACAGACCCACTTAATACATATCACTTCACTGAGTGATTGGAAAAGAGCAGGAACAAAGAGAAAGAGAAATAAGAGGTGAGCTGTTTTTACATCCATTGTGTAGGAGAGCAGAGCGTCTGAGCTTTGGTACTGATTGGGGGCACAATTTAAATCCGACTTCCAGTCTGAAAAGAAAAGAAGTCACAACACTAAAAAACCATGGCCGTGGACTCCTTCGAGAGTCTGGAGGGGATATAGGAACATCAGGCTGAGGAGTGGAAGGCAGAGCTGGCTGGAGGGGAGGAGGTTTGGGACAGAATCAAGGCATTGCAGAGATCATACCTGCATCTTAAAATGTCACGTGGAGTTAGTTGGTCCAATTACTACGAAGATGAAACTGAGTCCCAGGGTCACATAGTTTGTCAGTGACAGATTAGGACCAGAATGAAGATCTTGACCTCTAGCCCCAAGCCCTTCCAAAGACTACAATTTACTTCTCAAGGTTGATCCTAAAGGGAGCCCTGTGCCCCTGAATCGGGCTGAGTTTGCAAGTCTACTTCCTGCATGGAGACAAAAGGCCAGCCAGAGCTAGGTAAGTCTACTGCAGAGCACAAAAATGTCACATTAAATGTCTCCTTCATTTCTCTTTCCTGTGGTCCAGGCAGCAGGTGTGAACATGTTCCCTGTGCTAGCTAGCTCATGTCAACTTGACACAGGCTAGAGTCATTTGAGAGGAGGGAAACTCAGATGAGAAAACACCTCCAAGAGATCAGGCCTATAGGGCATTTTCTTAGTTAGTCATTAATGGGGGGAGGGTCCAGCTCATTGTTGGTGGTGCCATGCCTGGGCTGGTGATGCTGGCTTCTGAAAGAAAGCAGACTGATCAAGCCATAAAGAATGAGCCAGGAGGCAGCTAGCTCTCCTCCATGGCCTCTGCACCAGCTCCTGTCTCTGGGTTCTTGTCCTGATCTCCTTTGATGATGAACTGTGATGTGGAAACATAAGTTAATAAAACCCTTTCCTCCCTAAGTTGCTTTAGTCATGGTGTTTCATCATGGCTCTGCCTAAGGCATTTCCCAAGGGAGTACAAATCAGAGAAGAACGTTTATGGGCACAGCTTGCATCCAGGACAAGGTGGAGACAGAGGCCATAGATGCGGGGCCCTGCCCCTCCCAGTCGTCAGGACTGTGAAGAGTGCCCCTCCCCCAATCTCTTCTTCTGCATAGGAAAGGAGAAGGAGATGTCCTGAGAGCCCTGTTCTGGCTCCTGGCTCCTTCTCCTGCTCTCCTGCTTGGACTGAGCCAGAAGGGTAAGAAGAATGGGAAAAGAGAAATAAAAATAGCCGGAGGAGGAAAGATGCCATCTGTTGTGTAGGCGAGAGGACCCTGAGGAAGAAGGTGTGTACTGCTTAGAGTCCAAGCTCTGGAGCTGAGATGGGGAATTCTGACTTCTGACAGGCCACAAGGAGTGGCCAAGATCAGGGAGGACCCAGGAAGGAGCAGAAATGCTACAGTCTCTGGAGCCACTTGGGTTTGGGCATAAATCCTCCCGTGGCTGCACATTTAAGTTACCTGATGTTAACGCCATCGGCCTTATAGAGTTACTGTGAGGGCTAAGCAAACACGTCAGGATTTCTTGACCTACCAAGCCCTGTTCTTTTCTACAGGCCCAGCCAGGCCCAGCTCTCTGCACCCTAGGATGATGGTTTCCCAGACAACTTCCTGGAACTCTCTTTCCAAAGAGTTTGGTGTGTTATATACTGAGGGACTCCTCCTTTGCAGGAGATTCCTAGACTCGCCACCAGGCCACTAAAGCACAGGGGCAACTTATGAGCAGAACTTCTGGACTAGTAGTGTTGGACTTCTGTCCTCAGCTCTGTTCCAGATGGGTGGCTACAGAGGCACCGAGTCCCTGGACCTGAAGCCCTGTTCTCTGATGCTTGCTTTATTCATATCCATTTGGCCTCAGGAGCCCCTGATGTTTCCTGGCATATCAGTGAGAATGAGTCTTGTGAGCAGACAGATGCAAGCTTAGATGTGAGCTTTAATCCCTTGTGTCTGTAGGACCCTCAGCAAGGGGTTCGCCTCTCCCGAGCTCAGTTTCCTCAGCTATAAACAGAGAATACTACTTCATTTAAAGGTTTACTTTGGGGCTGGGGTGTAACTGAACAGTAAAAGACATGCTTTGCATGTGCACGGTCTTGGGTTTAATCCACGTGCACTCGGCTGCTGGCAGCACACAGACAGACAGACAGCTTTGAGAATTAAATTGAGATAGGCACATTGTTTAATCACTACTCAACAAAGGCAATGAAGACAGTGCTTCAGAAGAAAGTAACGCTAAGTCACACAGACAGACCAGTGAAGTATTGGTCTTAGGATTCCAGTAAGGCCTTAACCTGTTTCAGGAGTCTCTAACACCATCTCCTCCTTAGAGTAACATACATTTCAGCCAGTGACCCACCCAGCTAGCCCTACCTCTCACCCTGGCAACCCCTCCCCTACATCTGAGCAAAAAATCCCTAACCACTGAGTTGTCTTAATAACTATGCTAGAAGCAACCAGGTGTCACCCTGGCGGCATACTTCCATGGGGACAGGGATGGGAACAAGGAGGTCTTTTCAAGAGGGCTTATGGGTAAGTAGATGGAGCTTCCAGGCAGTGGTCTCTGGCAGAAACACAGGCATATCTCTGCTTGGGGCTGCTTTGCCAGCAGTTGGAGTCCTCTGCTGGGGAGCTGGTTCAAGTCCTACCCCTGGCCTTTCAGCTCCCTGGGGGAGCTGCTCAGTGCCAACCCTTTGCCCTTAGTGCCCCATTACCAATTCACAACAGACCCTTTCACACCTCAATTAGCCACTTAGGGAAAAGAAAGCACAAGTGCAGGCTGGGGAACCTGTCCAGCCTGAGATGAATAGCTTCCCAAGCCTGCTGTTGCCATGGCAGCCAGCTGGGAACACCGTTTCCAGGGCCTAAGGCTCTCAGACATGCATGGAGTGGAGGGGGGGGGGATTGCTGCCCTGCTGGGCTGCCCACTCTCTTCTCCCACCCTGGCCTCCTGGCTGTCTTAGCAACAGCCATCCTATTGCCATCGCAACCAGTGCTACAGCTTCTGTACTGGCCAGGGGGCAGTATCCAGAGAAGCATGTTGGGGGTATGGTGTGTGTGTGTGTGTGTGTGTTGTGACTAGGACAAAGCTGGAGAGGAAAAGGAAAGGGAAGAATTTGGTGATCTTAGCCACACTAAGATTTTAAGGGTGCTTCCTGATTATATGGAAAAGAGACTTGCCCACTTGGGTTCAGAAGAGCCCTCTGTGACCTGATTATTACACTGAGCTTCTGAGAGCATTCTTTGTATATCTGCCTCTGTGTGGATTTTCAGGCAAAAAAAAAAAAAAAAAAAAAAAAAGGATTTGTAAATTTCTTTCTCAGATCCTCATACATGACGAAGGTCCCTAGTAGGTAAGAGCCTTAATTACAAAAATATGCTTCGCCGAGTCATCTTGGGGACTGGCTAACAATAAGGCTCGCGATAACGCTTAGGAAGAAGAACTAGCATACGGAGGATAGAGCATGTGACACACTGCTCTGGAGGCTGCGCCAGTCCACAGGGTCCCCATCATCCAGTGCTTTCTCTGATGGGTACCTCTGGGAGGAGAGAATGGGTGTCTCCCAACAGCCCCTTTCAATGTTCTGTTCTGTTTGTCCCCTTTGCAGGGGATGACTGGCTGCCAAGTAATGTGCTCTTGGTAATATGGCCTGAGCTCCATGTCTTATAAGGACTGTGTATACTGTCCAATGTCCAGGGCTGGTGGCACCATCAAGTTTCCTCAGAGAAGAGTTGTTGTAGAATGATCGCTATTGTGTTTATAAAAGTTAAAAAAAAAAAAAAAAGCCATTCAGGGAAGTCTTTTGTGAACAGTGCCACACTACAGAAATCTACTTGCTATCTGGTCACTGCTCATGTCCTCTTGGGATCTGTGCCTTACCCTCAGCTGGTGGCTGAAGGCAGGGATCCCAGTGTGCTAACTCCTGAGGCAGATAGATGGCACGGTGCCTTTGGATACCCATGTGCCTGGGCTAAAAGCCAAAATGAGGATGCTAAGGAATTCCGCAGAGGCAGCTGGACCCCAGACTTTGTTGCCAGCCATGGCAGGGAGGCAGGTGTAAATGGGAGGCCAGAGGGAAGGGCAGGAGTGTGGGTAAAGCCATCGGACACCCTCCACAAGGTGTCACAGACCATACTTGGGGGCGTGGCAGCCTTCTCTGGGAGGCTGAGTAATTCACGAATTGAGAACAAGCTCTATTAGTCACAGCTGAGGAGAAGCACAACAGGTATTATCCAATCAGCTAATGGAGGGTTCATGGTCTTCTAGAGGCTGCTGTAAGGAAGGAACGTTGCTCCCTTCTCTTTTTGCCCCCAGAAGACTCGTGGTGCTGAGAGCAGATGGTGAGGGGGAAGAGGGTGGGCCCTTATTCTTGAGTCACTTAGCTGCCACGGTATGGTGCTTTTGGGATTCTGGAAAGCACAGCATAGTCATCTGCCTGTTGGTAGGAAGGTAGGGTCAGAACAGGGAGGTGATACTTCAAATGACTGGAGGCCTAGTCAGAAGTTCTAATTGAGAGTGATTAAGTGATGGAGGAGAACTATTGGAGGCACAGCTGACTCAGGCCTGAAGCCAGTTGGCGGCTCTGCCCTCCCACCTGCCGCACCTGTTTCTAGAAGAGGGAGGCTTCCTAAAGGAGGAGTGAGTAATTCAGAGTGGTGGTGGCGGTGGTGGTGCACGCCTTTAATCCTAGCACTTGGAAGGCAGGGGCAGGTGGATCTCTATGAGGCCAGCCTGGTTTACAGAGTGAATTCCAGGACAGCCAAGACTACATGGAGAAACCTTGTCTCTAAAAACCAAAACCAAAACCAACCAACCAACCAAACAAACAAACAAAAAACCCACCAAAACCCAAAAAACAACAATGAAACCAAAAACAATAATAACAACAAACCCCTAAACAACAACAACAACAACAAAACCCAAAACTGCTTTTCTTATGTATGGAAGCTTCTAATGTTCAGAATCAAAGACCTGTTGTTGCTTGGAGATGTAGCTCGATGGTAGAACACTTTTCCAGAATGCCCAAGGCCCTAAATTTTATCCTCAGCATTGAACAAAACCAAAAAAAAAAAAAAAAAAAAAAAAAAAAAACCCTCATAAGAAACAAATGAAAAGTCCCACACAGGACAATTTCTCAAACTCTGATTTTCTAGTAGTAATGTGAAAGGTTAGGGTCTTCCCTGAGATGTAGGGTCAGGAGATGGGACAAAGATGCTGGGGTCATGGACATGTGCTGCTGCGGTGCATCCCTAAGGAGTAGAGATGAGATCTTCCCTACTGAAGATGCTAGTTAAGGATACCAAGAAAAGACTTGATACCCTATGAGCATATACAAGGGGAAGAGGTTCCCCTCAGTCACGGTCATAGGGGAGGGGAGTAGGGGGAAAGCAGGAGGGAGGGAAGGAGGAATGGGAGGATACAAGGGATGGGATAACAATTGAGATGTAATATGAATAAATTAATAAAAAATATATATATTAAAAAAAGGATACCAAGGTTTCAGCACAGAGGCGAAGTCTGCAGTGCTGGCCCCATTAGTATGTATAATGAGGATGAATGTTAGTTTACAGGGCATTGTAGGGAGGGACTCTGAGCTGGTGTTAATGTAGCCATCAGCAAAGCTGGGAGGAGACCTGGGGTGGGGTGGCTTTAGCTGCTGAGCACGTGCCTTCAAAGAGGCAGCTTGATTTTCTTCAGTTCCTCTCTTTACTGAACAGAAGCTAGAAAAAAGGACCAATAGAAAGCACCAGGATAGGATAATGTGTGTTTGCCACAATGGAACAGTAAGGCACACAATATGCAGATCTTAACTCTCAAATAGAAAGAAAGAAAGATAGATAGATAGATGATAGGTAGATGGATGGATAGATAGATAGATAGATGATATGAGAATTGATAATCTTTGTCTTTACCTTGGGTTGGTACTAACTCTGACTTTAGCTTGAAAATGCTCAGTTGGTTTTTGAAGAGATTCAGATGGGACTACTTTGTGTCTGGGGCACAGTTCTGGAAAGGACAAGTCAGGAGGATGCGGGCTTTCAGGAGCATAGTGTGGAATACTAAAGATGCTCTTCTCTGGCTGCTGCTCTGTGGTCCCCATGGCAGGGCTGGGACTGTGGGACTAGGGCTTAATCTTACATCTAACATTCTTTCTCAGGCGAGGGCAGTACCAACTCATGCTCTAAGGAAAGAGCTCACTGTTTCCAGCTTCTTTATTTTATTTTAATTTTTCTATTTCCTGTTATTATTTTTTATTACATAAACATTTTTATTTTTTACATATACATTTATATTATTCACATATATACAATAAACTACCTATTCAACTTCTTTATTTTAAGAAAGAAGGAAACCTGGCCAATAAGAAAAAGGAAGATTAGATCTTGCATAATTGCTTGAATGCAAAAATGTGATAACAGAAACCACACACACACACACACACACACACACACACACACACACACACACACGGATTAGAGACGTCGCTTCTTCAGGGACACACAGTCTGTGACAGCCACATAGTCCCAGTGTACAGCTGCAAATGCCCAGAGCTCTTGTGAAGATCACCTGAGAGTGACACTCCCTAGGGAGTCGGGCTCCTGCAGGGAGCTCTTTGCTGTCCCCGGCCTTCATGCTGCCCTGACCCCCAAACTGATCTAGGTTCTGCTGACTTGCTGTGTTCTGGACTCTTCCGGTCCAAAATGTTCATGCAGAGCCTCCTTTTCATTTCCTGTGGCTTATTATGAAATCGGGGAAACCAAAGATAGTTTGTTAGGGGCATCAGAATTCTTTCCTGCAGAAGCCTTTCCTGCACATCCGGAGCATACTAGCCACGAGAACTCTAACAGCAGGAAGACAGCCTTCAGAGTGGGTAGCTAATAAACCATAACCTTTACTGCAGAGATCATTAGAAACAAGGCCTCAGTTCTTACCTCTGCTTAGAGGCGTGCCCTTCCCCAGCGGGGGAGACTGATGGTCCTTTGAGCATCCTTTTCAGCTCTGAGCAGTGTTTCTTGTTCTTAAGGTTGTTTTCTCATACACTCTTTGGTCTCTATCAGTTGCAGAACAGTCAACATCTCTATCATGAGACGCTTCCTCTTCACTTAACATTCGGTGGGGTGGTTGGCAACCTCTTGCCTTTCATTGCATGGAGCACAGCAATCAGCATATAGATTGAGCTTCTAATATAAGAAACACATTATAGGGGCTGGAGAGATAGCTTAGTGGTTAAGAGCACTGACTGCTCTTCCAAAGGACCCGGGTTCAATTCCCAGCACCCGCATGGCAGCTCACAACTATCTGTAACTCCAGGATCTGACACCCTCACACACACATACAAGCAGGCAAAACATCAATGAGCGTAAAATAAAAAAAATTATTAAAAAAAAGAAATACATTATAGAACTAAGTTAGCCTTTTCTGGGGAGAGAGCTAGCTCCTTAAAGGAAGGACTGATTGGCATTCTCTGGCTCTAGGGGAAGGAAAGGGGGAAAGGATGTTTTAAGGAGGAAACCTCCCAGTTCCCTATACATATATGAGCAGAAAGGAAAGGGGGGAGTGGAAGTAAGCAAAGCTAAGGGACCCATGTGCTGCCTGGTCCTGTCTTCCAGGCTGAAGACATTTTATATCGCATCCTCTGTTGGTGATTTCAGATAGACATCCTTGAACCCACGAACTTTGTATTTCTGCAACAACCTAATTGTTGCTGAGTCTTGTGTATCTAAGGAAGATAATGTGCAACGTTAGTCCCTGGGCATTTGGACCCAGAACAGCAAATTCAGGTAAGGATCCTATTTGGGTGAAGGGTGCAAGAGGTAGGTAACTATAGAAGATTTCCAGTAGATATGTAGGGTTCTGGAAGAAAGAGCTGAGACCTCATGAGGTGAAAATGTTTCATCAAAGATATGTTTGTTGGTAGAAGATCAAGGATCAATTGTGGGCCATCAAGCTCTTACCTTTCCTGTTGATAACAGAGCCTTCCCAAGTAGGAAGCTGTGTGGAAGACATGGAAGTATAGTTTTGGTAAATGAACAGAAATCTTGCGCAACAACCAGTGTCTGGGCATCTTTGGTTTGGCTCTAACAGCCATGAACATTCTAGGGTTTGCCTAAGCTGGTAGCAGAGATGGGACTGAGAGTTGTTGTTATGGCCATAGAGTATGAAACTTGGTGAGATGTCACCTTATTTTTTGGGTCACACCAGCCATTACAGAAATCAAAACTCTAAAGGAGGGCGACGGGGAAAGGTGCTTACCATGAAGCCTGATGACCTGATGACCCAGAGCCCACAGGGGAGAAGGAAAAAACTAACTCCCATGAATTAGCCTTTGATTCCCCCCCCCACACATCAAGTAAATAAAACATAAAATACAATTTTAGAAAGTTTTTTTAAAAAATAAAGCTCAAAATAAAACAAAAATGTCAAGCCAGTCATTTCCTGTTCCTTTCCCCGATTCTTCCTGCCCCCAGCATGGCTCGTGATTTTCCAGTGATTTAGTGGTTCCTTGTGTTTGGACTTATCATCGTGACTCCTACAACTGAGCCTGAGCATGCTTCACCCTCCCTCCCATCACTGTCTCCACCAAGAACGCCTCCGCTCCACCTGTTACTGCTTCTGGGCACTGCACAGCTGGTCTTGTCCCATCAGAGGTGTTGTTCTGCCCCCGTGCTGTAGGACAGTGATGGGAAGGTTCAGTGATGCCAGAAACTTTGCTGTCGCCCAGAAGTGGGGCTGACTTACCCCCAGCAGACCAGACACCGCCTGGCAGTGTGTGTCCATCCAACAAAGTTCACGGCATACCTGTTTTGTGCCAGGCACTGTGATGCTACATGCTAGAGGGACCTGGTCACCAAAAGCAGAGTCTGTGCCCCCCCCCCCCAGGAACACTCTCTTGAGTGAAGAAACAGGCAGGAAAACCAATGGGTTCTCTGCAGTGTGACAGACCTACATCTGGTCAAAATTCACAGGGGTTTTAAGAACCAAATGGAAAGACAGCCTCCATGTTTCAGAGGAGGTGACAATGCTGGAAAGGGAACAGCAGTGAAGTGGGTGAATAGAGCTAGAGGAAGGGCACAAAAGAAAGCCAGTTCTGTCCCATCTGGCAAATGCCAGGGAAAGAGACAGGCGAGTACCTTCAAGTAGAGCAGATGGTGGAAAGATGCATCTCTATTGTGGGTGTGGAGTGATGTGCAGAGAAACTGAGGTGTGCATTTCTTCATTGGGTCAGAACTCTCTTGGAGCAAGAGGGCATTCAGGCCACAAACTCCCTCAAAACAAAGCAAAGGAACCTAGACTGAGGGGCCAGTGGGAACCTCCTGTCACAATGTTTTACTCCAGTGCTATTCTGCACAATAGAGAAGGATCTATGGTAACCATACCTCATACCTGTGGTTTAGAATGAATGAGTTTAACAAGTAAATAGCAAGTGAAAATTAAAGAATAAATAAAGACTAAACAACAAGAGATAGATGATAGGTAGATGATAGATTATAGATAGATAGATAGATAGATAGATAGATAGATAGATAGATAGATAGATATAGCCAACCATCATCAAATTGGGTGCTCAAAATATCTAGCAGAAATGGACCAGGGAAGCCCTGGTGAGGCAGGCAGCTGGAGTTCCCAGCAGAAAAAGTTGTGGGCAGAGCAGAGTGTCCCCCTTGGGTGAGGCTTCAAAGTGAAAGAACAAACCAGCAGAAAGGCAGCGTCATCAAATCAGAGCTGCCCTAGTTTCCTCCCTGTTGCTGTGCTAAAATACCCTGACAAAGAGCATCTTAGGGAAGCAACGGGTCTATTTTAGCTCACAGTCCCAGGCTACAGTTCAACATGGTGAGGAAGTCAGGCAGGGACTTGTAGGAACTAGTCACATTTACAGTCAAGAGCAAAGACAGGCCAAGTACAGGCATGAATGCTGTATTTTTTTTTCAGACTATATAAGATGCACACAGTTTTTAGAGCAGTAAAAACAAGAAAAACAGTAAAAAAAAAAAAATAGCAATCAGACCATAAGGCACACCCTAATTTCCCCCCACTTTTGATGGTGGTGGTGGTAAGTGTGTCTTATCGTCTGAAAAATATAGTACTTGTGCACAAGCCCCCCCTTATCTACAGCTCAGGACATGGCCCATTGAATGGTGCTACCTGTATGCAGGGCAGGTCTTTCCATCTCAATACCCCAACTAAGGAAAGCCTTCACAGGCATGTTCACAGGCCAACCCAATCCAGACAACCACTGAGACCCTCGTCCCAAGTGATTGTGGATTGTGTCAAGTTGACAATCAAAACAACCACAAGAGGCTTACAAATATCCAGTAGCAACTGACTAGGGAACCCCATTAAGGCAGCAAGCTGGAGTTCTCAATTGGAAGCATCCCAGGCTAGACAGAGCACAGTGTCCCCTCGGGTAAGGCTGTCAAGTAAAAGAACACATAGCAACAGATAGAGATATCATCAAGTTAGGTGCCCGCAGCATCCAGGAGAAGCCAACTGGAGAAGTTGAGGCAGTTGGCTAGAGTTCCCAGAAGATGAGGCCGTCAGGTAGAGTTCCCAATCGAGCTTGGTATCTATGGATGGGTGCCCCGCAGCTGAACTTCTGGGTAAATTCTGGCCTCTCTTTTCCACCGCAGGCACTTTTATATCATGGGATAAACAATACCAACATCTGTTGGAAATTGTTTACCTTCTACATTTTTTTTCAACAACAGGGTGTTTTTCCTCTTAGGTGGTTTTGCTGTTCTCTTTCCTCCCTGCCACAGAGTTGGGGAGAAGACCACCCTCATACAAGGGGCCTTTTTGGTGGGACACCTTAAGATAAACATACATGGGTCGGAAACAGGGAGTTGGGAGCAATTTTGCTTCCAGAGCCAGCATCGCTGTGAGCTCAGACAAATACACAACTTATCAGTATAACACGCATTACAAGTGCCTACAGTTCCATCATTATACTAAATGATTTATTTCCCAAACACAAACCCAGCATCAAGAGAAACTTTCCTCCAGGGTGGGGGGGTCTCTGCTTCTCTGTCCTCCTGAACTTATGTCTGGAAGGATAAGGGAACTCCGGATACATCTTTCCATCACTCCAGGCAGCTTGGCTTCCATAGGCAGAGCTTGTTACAGCTTTTCAGGTTACCTGCTTTCAGTTTACAGCCTAGGCAAGTCCCTACTGTGTGTTTGAGTTTCAAATCTTGGGAACTGCAAAGACTCAGATTCTGGCCAGGTGCTTAATGAGACCAAAGTGGTGTTTCTGTCTTTGTTTGCTGGCACTCCCATTTGAACACAGCCTTAGCAAGGCCTCTTCTTCCATAGGGCCATCATAAGGCCATTGTGAGGAGCTCCTGTTGACACCAGTCCCTGAACTGCTGGGCCGGTAGCTTGTTACATCTTCTAAAAACACTGTGTGTGTGTGTGTGTGTGTGTGTGTGTGTGTGTGTGTGTGTGTGTGTGTGTGCACATGCACACATATGCTCAGGTGCTCAAGGTACATGTACCACAGGAGGGTGGAGGTCAGAACATGACCTCTGGTTTCAGTCTTAAAGTGCCTTTCCACCTTTTACTTGAGACAGGTTTTCTCCTTGGCTGTAACTTTGTACATGAGTCAGGCTAACTATGAACTCCAGGAGCTTGCCAGTCTCTACCTCCCATCTTGGCACTGTTAGTATTGTGGGCATAGGCTACTAAGCCTGCATTTAAAATGTTCTTAATTAAATTAATTTCTTGGCAATTTAATACATGCCAACAATGTGTTCTTGTTACTCTCGTCCCCCAGGCCTCTTGCGCCTCCCTGTCATCCTTGTCATTTGTCTTACTTCCCACAAGCCCCTTTGCTGGATTCATGACCCTTGGCTTGGTTTTTGTGACCCACTTAATCTAACTAGGGTTTTCTGTGTGACCAAAGGATTGGGACTATCCTTTGGAGCCTGGTGGGGTCACTAGGAGGTACACAAGTAAAGACAATGACTTCACCTCTTTCACAATTTATCAGTAATACATAATTCAGCGGTGAGTAGGGTCCACTGAGTCCCTCCTGCATCTGTGCCTGGCTCATGGCAGCTCCGTTTTGTGCAGACCCAGTACAGGCGGCAGCAGCTGGTATGAATTTAAGATTACAACAGTTATTCCCTGCCCAGAAGGTATTATCTCACAGCCCTTCTTCCTACATTCTAGCTCCTACAGTCTTTCTATGCTCTCCTGCAATGTGCTCTAACCCTCCAAAGGGGATGGTATCAATGCCCTATTTAGGGCCGAACATTTAATCATGACTTACTCTCACACTCTGTTCAGCCACATGTCTCTCTGTCCACTGGAGAAACTTCTCTAAATAAGGTCAAGAGCAGAATTTATCTTTGAGAATACACATAAATATTTAGAAGGCAGCTTGATACTGTGTCAGTTTAGTTAAACAGCAGTATTGGGTTAGAGCTTATGACGTTCCCCAAACCTAGCTTTTTACGTGGGCTTGGGGATCTGCACTTTACCTTGGCCAGGCAAGTACTTTATTAAGCCATCCCCTGAGCCCCAACACTTGGAATTTTTATCCCTCCCAATAATCCACTTTGCTTGGATTCTTCTAATTATAATGGAAATACATTTAGTCGAGAGGAGCTCTGAGTCAGTGGGGGATGGGATGAACAGTGCATCTTACCATGGCATCTGGAATGGTCTTGTCTTCCTTGGGATCTGGAAGGACCTTTTGTTTATTCCATCATTTATCAATCTGCACGTACTACCCATATTTTAGTCACTAAAATTTGTAACTTTCATTTATACCAGAAGCCTTTCAGAAAGGTAGATGGACACACCGTAGCTTTCCAATAAATAATTGGGTTTTCAGTTGTTGATAATTATAATCTCAATTTATAAACCCAACCCTAACTTGTAATCCCAGGGTTCAGGAGGCAGAGGTAGAAGGACTGCTACAAGTTTGAGGGCAGCCTGCTCTCATAACTAATTCCAGGTCAACCAGTGCTGCATTCTGAGACCTTGTCTCAAAAGACCAAAGTAACAACTGGGCAGTGGTGGTGCACTCCTTTATTCCCAGCACTCAGCAAACAGAGACAGGAGGATCTCTGAGTTTGAGGCCAGCCTGGTCTACCAGGTGCGTTCCAGCACAACTCGGGGTAGTACATGGAGAAACCCTACCTTGAAAAACAACAAAAACAAAAACAACCTCCCCCAAAGAAGATAAGATGTCATCAAATCCCAGTGCCCGCTATCAAGTTTCTTCCCAGTGGTGCAGGACCCAAGTTATACGGCTTTATCTGCAGAACCTAATTTTAAATCCGGGAAGGGAAACATTTTGTATGTGAATAGGTCTGTGTCTTTCATCATCTGGTTCTCATTCTGAGGATGAGGACACCAAGGTGTGAAAGGGTAAAGCAACACAGTGGTGGCAGGACTAGGATTCGACTGTTTTCTGTCAACCAAGTCATGTTTCTTGCTGCATAGCAGAAGTACTGATTTCCCAAGAGTTTATAAAGTCAGCCATAGATCCACATACTGAGAAGGAAATTGCTCACAGTGATACAGGCAGTAAAAGGCAGAGCCAGGCATAGACCTGCTGGATCCTGATGGTCAGGCTGGCGTCATTGCTCATGCCAGGCAGCCCGTGTGTCCTTTTGAGTTTCCAAAACGAGAGGCCTTTTTAAAAAAAATGCACGTTCCAAATGCATTGAAAAGAACACACACACACACACACACACACACACACACACACACACACACACACACATCTGCAAACTCCGTGTAGCTATTCAGCAAGCAACTCCATGTGGCAGCTGGGGTGGCCTAGGCTCTGAAGCTGCATGGACACACCTGTTCTCCTATACCCCTACTTCTATTTCTTTCTCTCCAGGAAGAAAAAATGCTTATGGACATGCCTATATTGACAGTTCAGGTTCCATGGATTCCCTTTTAGTGTGTGTGTGTGTGTGTGTGTGTGTGTGTGTGTGTGTGTGTGTGTGTGTGTGTTGTACACATAAGAGCCAGGGAGTGATGAAATTAAAGGTCTTTCTTTATTCCTACCAAAGGGAGCTCTCTGCAAGGTAGTTAAACCATGATGAGATTTATGAGGGTTTTCTAACTGTGCAGCAGCCACCCCTGGCTCTCAGTGCAGGGCCACTCAGCACAGTTCCTTTCCCACCAACTGTCTGCTATGACACTGTGGTGCTAAATAGCAGAGCTGCTGGAATAGCAGGCAAGGGAGAGAGAAATTAGGCAGCATCAGCCAAGGAACAGACTTTTCTTTCCTTCCCTCGTTTCCCTTGTCTCTCCCTCCTCCCTTCTTCCTCCTCTTCCTTCCCTTCTCCCTTCCTCTTCCTTTTCTTCAAAAGTAAGATCCTGTTACATAGCTCTAGCAGGCTTCATCCAGCTTCCTGCCTCAGTTTCCCTAGTGATGGCATTCTAGACAAGTGTCTCAATGCCCAGCTTAAAAAATAGTTTTCTTAGCCAGGCAGTGCTGGTGCACTCCTGTAATCCCAGCACTTGGGAGGCAGAAGCAGGTGGATCACTGTGAGTTCAAGGCCAGCCTGGTCTACAAAGCAAGTCCAGGACAGCCAAGGCTACACAGAGAAACCCTGTCTCAAAAAACCAAAAAAAAAAAAAAATTTTTTTTTTCCTTAGCCAGGCAGTGCTGGTGCACTCCTGTAATCCCAGCACTTGGGAGGCAGAAGCAGGTGGATCACTGTGAGTTCGAGGCCAGCCTGGTCTACAAAGCAAGTCCAGGACAGCCAAGGCTACACAGAGAAACCCTGTTTCAAAATACCAAAAAAAAAAAAAAAAAAGTTTTCTTAGCCAGGCAGTGCTGGTGCACTCCTGTAATCCCGGTGCTTGGGAGGCAGAGGCAAGTGGATCTCTTGATTTTGAGGCTGGCCTGGTCTACAAAAGTGAGGTCCAGGCTAGCCAGGCTGCTTATACAGAAAATCCATGTCTTGAAAAAACAGTGATATAGAAGTGTAAGTCAAGTAATCCCTTTTCTCCTCAACTTGCTTTTTGGTCATGATGTTTCACCATGGCAACAGAAACCCCGACTAGGACAAGTGGCTTATCTACTGTAGAGGTATTTTTCCAAACTCCCCCAAAATGTATGTTTGTGGGATTTTATAAACAAGAAAAGGAATGTGATAGCAACTATTAAAACTGACAGGGACAAGATGCATTTGCTAGGTGGCAGAGACGTCCTGTGTGGCAAACAGGTCTAAGATGACAGCCGTGTAGACAACAGAGGGCAGTGATGACAACACTCTGTGTTACCACTGAATCTGACGCTTGTCAGGATGGCTCAGAAATACACATTGATTTGATCATGCTGCCACCTTACAAGATGAGATGTAAGTTAGCATCATTTTATACATAAGGAAAGTGGCAAGTTTACATAGGGGACGTCAGCTAAGCATGCATCTGGTGTCAGTCTCAGGGCTTTGGACCCCACTGGTGCTTAAGCCAATGCTGATGGACTTGATAGAAGGACGATGTGGCAGCAAGTGTTCCAGATCCGGGATGGCAACGCTGAACAGGTAGTTGGCACAGGAAGATCCTGCTTCCAGCCAAGTGATTGCCACTCTGCAACAAAATTAACATCTGTCACTGGAAAGAGCAGATGATCTTCCTTCCTAGTCATCTGTCCTGGACCTAAGTGGGACACTAAACACCTTGGAGTGAGCACTGTAACAGGGTCAGTGCCTCCCAGGACATTTGTGACTTATCAAATCCACAAGTAAGCACACACCTAGTCACGTGTCCCTATGGCAGAGTCTCATCCTTGGCCAGGCGGATATTCGAATCTCTGTCTCAGCACCGAGTCCACAAATGGTGGTACTTTCTCAGGAAGTGCTTGCTTCTCTTCCTGTATATTTCTTGTCTTCTTCCAGCTCCATCCTCTCTGCTCATCCTACCATGTGAAAAGCTCTTCAGATTAATCATAGCAGGGTTTCCTGTGAGCGCTCATTCTGCTTGGATACTAGAGGCGTAGTAAGCACCAAGGATAAGCTCAGGGGCTTGTGACTCAGAGTCTAGTCCTTTCGCTTGGTGGGATCTGCTCGGGGAAGAGTCAAATAGGGTCGTAAAGACTTTCACTTCAGCTTATTGCTTAAGACAAGAGGAGGCTGAAGGTTCAGAGCGTTTTGTTGTGTAACTAGCCATAGCCGTCTCCACGCTGTCCCATGAATCTTAACTCCCTTTTGGATAGCCCCACCCCTACTTTGAAATGTGGTTACTTTCCTTTCTAAACATCTTATAGGGACAATGCCCTTAAACCTAGTGTGGAGAACATGACTGAACTGTCTCTTGACCCCCATCAGAAAGCACACGCCACACGGGCAGTCTTCTCCTTTCTGCCATATTCTTATGCTTCTTAAGTGAAGGGAGAGGAAAAAGGTTTCCACTCATATCTGTTTCCCCACAGGTTCCAGCAGGCAAGGTTGAGTCCTCTCTTGTGGCCTCTCCTCCCTTCCTCTCCTTTAGCCTTTCATGCTGAGGCGAAAGAGTCACAATTCCTAAGTTTATAAGCCTAAAAGTCAGCTAAAGTTCAGTGGCTTGGCTTCATGACCCCAAAAACAATACCTTTAAAAGCTTTCTTTTCATTTCATGCCCAAGTTCAGTTTGATTTATTAGACTATAGCCAGTGTTGGCTCCAGGCATCCAAACACACCAAAGAGGAAAGATGAGAGAGAGAGAACAAGATGAGACCCTTCCTATGTGGGGCCTGGAGGAAAAAGGTACAGTGGGTGGGCTTCAGGGGAATTCCCAATATTTTTATCTGGGAGTCCTCAATATGTGCACATAAGCATTTTGGAAAGCACCCAGAAAAATGCCAGGCTAAAAATACTTAGGAAACAGCCTTGATCAAGGAGAAAGCAGAGATGAG
This sequence comes from Acomys russatus, assembly GCF_903995435.1. Taxonomy (NCBI): domain Eukaryota; kingdom Metazoa; phylum Chordata; class Mammalia; order Rodentia; family Muridae; genus Acomys; species Acomys russatus. The sequence goes on from NC_067150.1 coordinate 20,957,538, forward strand.
TGTGAGGGCTTTACAGAATGTGTGAGACGCCACACAGGAGCCAGACTTGGTGCGTAGCTTAGGCTCCTGTGCCAGGCAATAGAGCCATAATCGGCTGGATGTAGCTAGAGGGAAATGTGCCAGTCTGGTACAATAGCGCGGGAAAGGTATTTAATGAGCACCTGCCACCTGACATGGATATGACCATTGTTTGGGAAAGCCAGTGTTGCTGGATGGCTGCATTTCCATGCTGTTTCGGTGAAAGTTCACATCGTAAAAAACAATGTCATTTATCGCATTATTCATTGTTACACTAGTCATTAAGAATGGATACGTCTAGCTGGGTCTGGTGACACCTGGCTATAAATCCCAGCCCTCTAGAGGCTGAAGCAGGAGGACTGCAAGTTTGAAGCCAAGCTTAGGCTACATGGTAAAGACACTGTCTCAGAAAAAGGAATGAAAATAAATATGTGAGATAAATAAAATAATAATAAAAACCTGCCTCCAAAGAATGAATAAAGCATTCTGCATAATTGTTATAAATTATTTGTTCACTTTTTCCAAACTGAAAGGGATGATTACAAATATTTATGGCACGACAGCATGTTTTGATACATGTACACATTGCAGAATGACTATACTGAGCTAACTCACAAACATTGCCTCGTGTTTATTATCTGGGAGTTAGGAACACAAACTCCATGCTCTCTTAGCAATTATCAAGCACAAGTACATTGTTAGTAATTACAGTCACCGTGTTATACAACAGAACCTCAAACCCCTTCCTTCCAGCTGAAAGAGTGCCGTGCACATTGGCCAGCCTCTCCTCAGCTACCCTCTGGGACCTGTGACAACCTTGTGTTTACTCTGCATTGCCCTTCGTTACCATTGCAATTGGCCTTTATCAGCCTCCAAGCCTCTGTCTACTCCAACTTCAGAGCCTGCTTGCTAATTCTTTTTTGTAGTTATTTGTATTGTTTTTAATTCTGTGTCTGTGTTTGGCTTTGTGCACCTGTGTGTTTGTGTCCCTGGAGATCAGATGTGTCCGATATCCTGGAGCTGGTGTTATAGGAGATGGTGAGCCATCCGACATGGGTTCTGGGAACTAAACTCCAATCCTCTGCGAAAGCAGTACATGCTCTAACCACTGAGGACCCCTTCCCAGTACCACCTTATGTTAATTCTTAATTACATGTTCCTGACACGTAACTATAAAAATTTTGTTCCTTGATTCTCTTCCAGGTCTCTGGAAGCATGTTCAATAGTGAGCAGACTCTTGGACTCCAGTTAGAAACTCTCTTAACTCTCTTCAATGTTCTGTATAGATGGTTTTAAGTTTTACACAACCATTTGTATAAACTGTGGGACAAAGGAGAAAGGAGTGTTGAGGAGAGGGGACAGTCTTTTTCTTGAGCCCAAGAAAAACAAGCAGAATCACTTATTTGTTCCTTTTTCTAAAAATTACCTCCCAAATGGATGGAACTAGAAACGATCATCCTGAGTGAGGTAACACAGACCCAGAAAGGCACACATGGCATATACTCGCTTATAAGTGGATATCAGCCATATAATACAGGATAAACACACTACAATACAGAGACCTAAAGAAGCTAAATAACAAGGAGGACCCTAGGGAGGATGCTTAATTCTCATTCAGAAGAACAAATACGGGCTGGAGAGATGGCTCAGAGGTTAAGAGAACTGTCTGTTCTTCCAGAGGTCCTGAGTCCAACTCCTAGCAACCACATGGTGGCTCACAACCATCTATAATGTGATCTGATGCCCTCTTCTGGCCTGCAGGTGTACATGTAGGCAGAGCACTGTATCTGTAATATTTATTTATTGTATATGAGTGGTTTATCTGCAGAAGAGGGCATGAGGTCACTTATAGATGGTTGTGAGCCACCATGTGGTTGCTGGGAATTGAACTCAGGACCTCTGGAAGAGCAGGCAGCGCTCTTAACCACTGAGCCAACTCTCCAGCCCTAAATAAATAAATCTTTAAAAAAAAAAAAAAGAAGAAGAAGAACAAATAGAATAGACACTGGAAGCAGTTGAAGAGAAGGAACAGGAAGAGAGTCTACCATAGGGGTCCTCTGAAAGACTCCACCTAGGTGGAGATCCAAGCAGAGGCTGAGACACAGAGTCAAACTCCAGGGAGGAGCCACAGGGGGTCTATAGAAGAGTTGGGGAATAGAGGGACCTGGAGGGGTCAGGAGCTGTGCAGGAGACCAATGGAGCCAACAAAACCAGGTGGAAGAGGGGGGTGCTGCAGAGACTGAGGCCCCAACCAAGGACCACGCATGCTGTGGACCCCCTGCTCAGATGTAGTCGATAGGCAACACAGTCTCCTTGTGGGTCCCACAATATGGGGAGGAGGGACTGCTTCTGACATGGACTCCGACTCCCACTCGTTGATCACTTCCCTCTGGTGGGGAGGCCTTGCCAGGGCACAGAGGACGAGGATACAGGCAGTCCAGATGAGACTTGATAGGCTGAGGTCAGACGTTAGGGAAGGAGAGCTCCCCTTTCTGAGGACTAGGAGAAGGAGGGTGGGATTGGGAGGCGATGAGGGAGGGGGCCACAAACAGAGTGTAAAGTGAACAAATTAAAAAACAAAAAGAGATGACACACAAAAATGTATATGCTAGCTACATATTTACATATACTCGTGCCATAGAATCTGTGGCTTTGTTTGATATGTGTACACTGTATAATGATCAAGTCATTAGTATGTCCATCCTCTAAAATACTTATCATTTCTCTGTGTCAGGAACATTCAAAATCCATGCTTCTTACTATTTTGAAATCCATGGTACTGTTAACCGTAGTCACCCTACTGTGCTATACAACTCTTGAATTTGTCCTAATGGGGTTTTCATAGCCAATCACCAACCTTTCTTTTCTTCCCTCTTCACATCTTCCCAGCCTTGGTAACCACTTCTCTCTGCTTCGATGACATTTTTAGCTCATTCATTTGAGCAAGAATATACAGGATTTAATTTTCTGGCCCGGGCTTCTTTTACTTTGTTCAGGTTTTTAAATTTAAAAAAAAATTATAGTTTGAGGAAGAGACCTGTTTTTGAGGAATCAAGTCAAAGACAGTACGATATGAGCAGCCACCCACAGGACACAGCGAAAGACATTCCGACAGTAAATGTGACATTGTGCATTTATATTATGCACAGATCAAGGTAAGTCACCCTGATGTAATTTGGTTAATCTGTTCCTGGCTGTTCCCTCAGGAATCTTCTCTTCCTTGGTACCTTAAATTATTCCCAAAGTCTGTTCCTTGAAGAGGACAAAAGTCAGATCCCTGTGACCTTCTGGTTGTGCAGTCCTGTGGCCAGCTGTGAGAGACGATTAAGTTAGGGGCCATCGGGTGACTCAGGAGAACTGAGTGATATTGGTGGACTTTTGGGAAGTTTGTCAACAAGCTTAAATACCTGCTTTGTTTTGCTGAGGGTTGACCCACTGGGTTAGTTTCATTTTGAGTGCTCCATTGAGGTATACTGTATATAGCACCCGGGTTGCCTTATGGGCAAATGAACACGGGAGTGTGCTGAGGGGGAACATAGGCTTTGCTTCCACAGTGCTTTGAGTTCTAAGGCAGAGAAAGCCGAGCGTGTTGGTGGGTACGATCCAGGGGATTGAAGTTGCTATACTCTCCCTGGGTCCAGAGGCTGCTTCTTCCTCTTATGCCTCCCACGACCCTATTCTCAGAGGAGACTGAGGAGCAAGCATTGATCAATGCAGCCACTTGTGCCTTTGAAAAGCAGAGCTCCCCTCATTTAAAATTAATTTTAATATTAGGTGTATCGACTTTTTGTCTGCATGTATGTCTGTGTGCAGTGCCCATGGAGGTCAGAAAAGGATATCAGATTCCCTGAGAAACTAGAGTTCCAGATGGTTGTGAGCCATGATGTGGGTGTTGGGAATTGAACCCAGGTCCTCTGGAAGAACAGTTAATGACCAGTACTCTTAACTATTGAGCCATCTCTCCAGCCCCAGAACTTCTCTCTCAATGGAAGGATTAGTCCATTGGCCTCACTTATAAAGTCCCTGCATGAGGGCCTCATTCATGTCAAGGCCTTGGTAATGGCCTGTGTCTCTGAGAGAGAAGAAGGCCTCATTGGGCCCCCTTTTCCTTTGGCTCTCTTTCCTGTCAGATACAGTGCACTCCCCGATCCCGCTGCTTTTGGTGAATCTGAAGAGTCTGTGTCTCAGCTATGCTGACTTCCTGATGCTCCAGATCAGGCACCAGACAGCCCCCATCACACAGCCCTCACTGTACCCAGACCAGCAAGTGAGCCCACCCTCTCCCTACTCCATCCACTGGCCCCATGCTCCACTCAGGAGAGCTATACCTGATTCCCCCACAGAGCCTCCACCAGGATTGACTGCATGCCCTCTGTCCTCCACCTGGGCCATGGATGGGTGCTGTGCTTCCGAAATTCTGTCTGAGATAGGAGCTGCTAGCCCTTTGGGAGGCAATGGGGACCTTCCACTAGAAAATAAAGGCAGGCAGACAGGCAGCAGTTTTACTTAGTTTCTGCATAGTTGGTGTTTAATAGGGATCTGGTCCCCAGATGAATAAATGATGTAATCTGTATGGTAGAGAAGAGAAAAGGCAGGGGCAGAGAGATCTTTGACACAAAACAGACTCGGGGAAGAACACTGCTATGGTTTGGATGTAGCTTGTCCCCTTTGAAGCCCATGTTGAAATTCTACTTTTGGTGTACGAGTTCTGAGAGCTGCTGGCTATTCATGAGGCTTTTGTGTCCTTAAGAGGGATTAATGGCTTTCTCTCTGGAGGGAGTGCATTAGTTGCAGAGTGTGGGGGGCTGCCTTTGTCCCTTATCTACCTGTGCACTTGCCCTTGCAATGTTCTCTACCATATTGTGAAATGGCATAAGGCCCTTGACAGACGTTACTGCCCAATCTTGGACTTCCAGCTTCCCAAACTGTTGATAAATAGAGCTGTATTCTTTATAAATTTCCCAGTCTCTGATATTCTTGAACAGCAATAGAAAAGTAGAAAATGGAAAAATAGAAAAGGATGGAGATGCAGCTCAGGAGTAGACTACTTGCTTGGTGTGCATGAGACCCTGGCTTCCATCTCTAGCACTTCAGGAAAAAAAAAAAAAAAGACAAACAAAGACAGTAGTAAACAGATAAGAAAGTATATAACCTGCTCCTGAGACAGATGAGGGGCAGCATCTGTCCCTGTGGCAGTGTGTAGGTGTCAAGCATTGTTAAAACACTATTAGACTTCTGCGGGGCACAGTGGCTCCTGTGTGTGGTCTCAGAGAGGTGAAGATAAGTTAAGATTGCTGTGAGTTGGGCCGGGTATGGTGGCGCACACCTTCAATCCCAGCACTCAGGAGGCAGAGGCAGGTGCATCATTGTGATTTCAAGGCCAGCCTGGTCTACAAAGTGAGTCCAGGACAGCCAGGGCTACATAGAGAAACCCTGTCTTGAAAAACAGAACAAAACCCAAACATATAAACAAACAAACAACAACAAAAAGATTGCTGTGAGTTTAAGGGTAGTCTCAACTATATCAATTGGGGCTACAGTGAGATTATGCCTCCAACATCCCCTCCCCCACCAAAAACAACAACAACAACAACAACAACAACAACAACAACAAACCCAAACAACTGTTACGTTCACTGTTAGTGTCAATGCTTTTTTTACTATAAGTACTCCTTTTCATGGTCTGATGTTCGCTGTAATATGGCAGATCTCAGCCTGTAGTTCCGCACCCCTTTGGGGATCGAATGACCCTTTCACAGAAAAACAGATATTTACATTATGACTCATAAGAGTAGCAACATTACAGCTTTGAAGTAGTTAAGAAAATAATTTATACTTGGGGGTCACCAAGGCATGAAGAGCTGTATTAAAGGGTCCCAGCATTAGTAAGGATGAGAAGTGTCGCCCCAATGAGTTAGGAAGTTGGGTTGGGGCAATTCGACTCCCTGATTGGTGGTTGGTAGATTCCGCTTTGCTGTGCTGGTTCCATTGAGTAAAAAAGACAGAAAATAAACAGCCTGCCAGACCTCCCTGAGGCCAATACTTCCATTTTGAACATCCCATAGATGCCTTGAGAAAACTACCCCATAACCGGAGCTGATTGTTTTGGCTCCTGGAGGTGCATGCTCAGTCAGAGTTTTTTGCTATCATAAGCCTCGGTGAACTCTAGGTGCCTTATAACCATTTTCCCCCCTAGACCAATGAGAACTAACAGAGGGACTGCCAAGACCCTGGTGCTAGGAGGGCAATATTGTGATTGGTGTAAACACAAGCCTTCATTTGCATGTGAGTCATGCTATGTTAGGTGCAAACACCCTTCTCTGGCTGTATGTCTACACCAGCTAGTTGGCTTACTTTGTGAAAGTGTCAGTTGGGAATCACGTTGTGTGTGTGTGTGTGTGTGTGTGTGTGTGTGTGTGTGTGTGTTGCTTTTCCTCATCTTAGAACCAGTAAAGGGCTTTCTCTTCAGTGACTGTGGTCTACAGTTGTTGGAGCAGTGGGCTGAACAGGTGACAAGACAAAGAAGCAGCAGAGACAGAAGAGGCCATTGAGTGGCAGAGGTAGCAGCAGTTAAGTGGTTTGTGGGGTGTGTTGCAACAGCAGCAAGACAGCTGGCTGCTTGACAGCTGAAGAAGGGGTACCTCAACGGTAGTGAAGGGAGTGACAAAGGAAGGTGGTGGAAGCGGAGGTGAGACATTGTAGGCTCTTTGCTGGAAAGTTCGAGAGCGCTGTAAAGCCTTAAAGGCCCCACAGACTCCACAGCTTGGGGGTTAGAAGGCTGACCACCATGGAGTGCTGAGGAATCTCAATGCTCAGGTCAGCCATTGGTAGTGAGCAAAAACAGCAGACAAGTAATAACAAGGGGCTGAAATTGTGTGTCCTAGCCTGTGTGGTGAGGTGGTCTAGCATACTGTGCAGTCCAGGGGCTCCTGGGAACTCAGTGGGGAGCTATCAAGGGAGGAGTAAGAGAGAGGTGCAATTTACATCTCTTCATCACCATTGACTAAGAGTTTTCTATGTCTTTCTTCTTGGCCAAAGAGGACAGTTCCATAGAACTGTTCCCTTCAGGCACTAAGACCTGCTTCTTTGACTTCTGTTTGGTTTCCTCTGAAAACAAAATATAAACAAAACTATCAAGTACTTATGAAGCACAGGGCACTTGCTAACACCCGCTTCCATCAATCCTTCCCCAGCCCCATGGTCAAAGGTTCTAATTCTTCCTTTATAAGTGAGAAAACTACACCTCAGAGGACAAGCAACTTATTCCACTCACCTCAGGCAAGAGGCAGATTCAAGAGTTGGACTCTGGAATGTCTGAGCTGCAATTCCAGTTCTTTCCCTATTATAAGTGCCTGGTGCCATATTACTTAAAAGTAGGCAGAGGCCCTAGATCCACAGGTCCCAGGTAAGAGGGAAGTCTGCCCAAGAAGACGGTGGAGGTCTACAGATGTGAGGAACAACATGACCAGAGCCCGAGACCATAGAACGGGATATAATTCTGGATGGAGAAAATGCCAAAAGCTACCATTCACTGAGCTTGTTCACTGTGGGCAACACTTGCCTTGTATTGGGGCCCAGTGAGGGTGGCATGATAGCTTTCTCAAGTTTACAAGTCCCACAGAGACGCTGAGTATCTCCTGAAGGCTCTAGACATGGAATTTGAGCTGAGACATAGTTCTTCCACTATGCAAGGCTGCCTGCTTTTAAGATTAGAGAAGTTTCCAGATCTTAGAGATAAGGTAGGTTGAACAGTAAAAAAAAAGATGGCTACAGATACCATGTCATTTTCATGCTAATTGGTCCAATCCTCCTAAGAACTCTTTGCGGTAGGTAATATTCATTGCATCCGAAAGACATGATATCCAAGTACCTAGGAAGGCACTTCATTCACCCACAGTGCTTTCTGTGTCAGCAGCCTCTGTAGCTTGGATCGGGGATGTCTTCCAAAGGCCTGACCGTTAAAGGCTCAATTCATTCCTTGATACAATTAGGTGCCCATCCTGGTTCTAGAAGATGCTCAATTTCAGGAATCTTAAGAGATGGGGTCTAACGTATTCAGGTGCTCACAATTTGGTCACTGCCCCTTGGCAAGATGGCCTAGTGGGCACACAGTGGAAGGGGATGCAGGCTATCCTGATGAGACTTAATAGGCTGTTGTCAGAGATCTAGGGGAGGAGAACAGGCAGAAGAAGGAGGGAGGATGGGAATAGGAAGATAAGAGGGAGAGGATAACAATCAGGAGGTAACGTGAATAAATTATAATAAATAAAATATACAGTAAAAAATTTGGGTGAAGGAGGGGATTGCTGCAGAGACTGATGCACCAATCAAGGACCATGCATAGTGAGGACCTAGACCCTCGTTCAGATGTAGTAGACAGGCAGCACAGTCTCCTTATGGGTCCCACAGTATAGGGAGTAGGAGCTACTTCTGACATGGATTCTGGCCCCTCAATGTTGATCACTTCCCCCTGGCTGGGCCATCTTGCCAGGCCACAGAGGAAGAGGACACAGGTAGTACCGATGAGACTTGATGGGCTGAGGTCAGATGTTAGGGGAGGAGGGCTCCCCTTTCGGAGGACTAGGGGAGGGAGGGAGGGTGGGATCAGGAGGTGATGAGGGAGGAGACTACAATCGGGATATAAAGAATTTAAACTGCAGAGCAAGCAGATAACTTATATTGCTAATCCCACTACATGGGAATAGCTCTGAGACTGGCTGAGACATGAATGCCTACGCTTAGATAATACTTCTTTTTGGTTACAGAATCCATGTGATTTAGGATTAGATGCCATTCTTTGTATGGCCGGAAAGAAGATTTACAGGTGTCTTTCTTCCACTCACATAGAGAGCAGAGAATGAGCCCCAGACTCCTACAGAATACGACATTTAAAGAGGTTTTTATTGTTTTAAGAATTCTTTGACAATAAGACAGGTTAACTCCTGGCAACACCCAGCCTACCTCAAAGAAGATGAGGAACATCAAAGAATCTCCTTATGGATGGCTTCAAATGTGGCACACTGACAACTGGGGAAAATGTCCTTGTTTCACCTACAGACAGAATTCTGCCTAAAAATAAGCAAGCTTAGATGCAGGCAGAGTCCATGGCCAAACTCTGCCAAGACAGGGCAAGCAAGTCCTCAATAGTTCCTGCCTCACAAATATGTCTGTCAGATATATTGGGCTAGAAGGCTGAAGATGATGCTCCAATGTTATAGAGAGTTTTGGGAGACTGTTCAGGCAGCAAACTGTCATTTTTTCCCCCATCTAACTTGTACTTCCAGTTCATTCAGGTAATTAATTTTATTCCTTCTCAAATCTCTGATGGGGTTGAAGACCAAATAGTTTAGTTTTATAATTAATCTTAGTTGTTTAGAGGTTAAGATGTTTTTAGGTCTAGAGAGATGTTTTAAGTTGATAGAGATGAGACATGATGGATATTGATTTACATTCAGAATTTTAGGCTCACCAAAATAAGGAAGATTGCCAAATACAAATAGCCAAAACACTATAAATGTAACATTAATATAATTCCTGATTCTTTTGTGATTCTTCTTGCTATATGTAGTTTATTTTATATGTGTGTAATAATATAAATGTATATGTAAAAATATTTTTAAAAAAGAGATGGGGTCTAGTGGGAAGTCTTAGCTCTCTAGGGTATGTGTAATGGGGGAGCAGCTTTGAGACACTAATCTCTTCTCTGTTTTCAGACATGGCCTTCAAGTGGGCAGCTTCCCTGCCACACTCTCCATCCATGATGTGTTACCACGAATCCTAAGTATCAGGGCCAGTCATGGCTTGATCTCTCCAGAACTGAACCAAAATAAACTGTGACTTCTTATAAGTTGATTTAGTTCAGATCTTTTTTTTCTTATATAGCAACAAAAAGCTGACTCACACAGGAAAGTAGATTAAACCTAAGGCAGAACAAGAAGCTCCAGCTGCTACCACTCTGACTGTTCTCAACCACCTCGTGCCGGGCTGTTGACTTACTGCAGGGCATGCGTGCCGTTCATTGCTGCACTTTACCACCATCGCCTCTAACATTTCAAAGAGGAAGCTGTGGCATAGACAGTTAGGTCACTTACCAAGATCACCTAGGTGTTAAAATTGGAGCTAAGATCGAATCCTATATGCCAAACCCATGTCCTTAGCCTGACTCCTATAAGATAGATACAGGCCAGAAAAATCACTTTTTAAAGAAGAGTCACTGTTTTTATTTGTTAAATATGCCTGCAAACAGAAGAATACAGGGAAAAAAAAAAGCGCAAGCCAGTGAGTTATCACAACCAGTGCCTGTGTGTCTACCAGTGAAAAGTCAGGTAAACAGCACTGTATATCCTCCCACCTTTTGCTTTACAAAGGCCCCAGTTGTCATCTGTCCTGCGACCCACGAGATCGTCTTTATCATTTCTCCCAGGAAGCCATCATGATACTGCCTTGTATCCTTTTATTTGTGAAGACTGGTAGTTGTATCCACCTATACATTTTACATAAACAGTATCCATATGACATGTGTTTGTGCATCTTTTATTAAAGATTATACCACAGGTCTTTTAGGGCTCATTCATATTATCCTGTGTGAGCCGATGGAACTGTTTATCCATTTTCTTGGTGGTAGATATTTGGCTTGTCAGTGCTTTGTTTTGTTTTGTTTTTTGTTTTTACAAATCCTAATTATAGCAGGGTGCAGTGGTGCATGCGTAAGATCCCAGCACTCGGGGAGGCAGAGGCAGGTGAATGTCTGTGAGTTCAAGGCCAGCCTGGCCTACGGAGTGAGTTCCAGGACAGCCAAGGCTACACAGAGAAAGCCTGTCTTGAAAAACCAAACGAAAGCCAACAACAACAACAACAACAAAAATCCCCCCGAAACAAACCAAACCAACAAACAAACAAAAATTGAAACCCAACTCCCCAAAACCAAACCGTAATGTCTAGCATTCTAATGGAGTCCCGGTGTGGATACCAGAAAGGCTGCTAGTCATGCTAGAACTACTGACCATTTTTTCCTTGTGACCAGCAGCACACGAAAGCTCTTTTTCTGCAGTCTTGTGAGAACTTTACACGCTTAGCCTTCTTCATTTTAATTTCCCCAGTGAGTATCTGGTGGTATCTCATTGTAGTTTCAAGTTGCAGTTTCTTGGACACTGAGATAATATCGTGTATAGAGTGGCCACTAGGTATTGTCTGGTATGAATTGTCTATTCAATATTCAGGCTTCTTGTTCATTTTTCTTTCAGGATAACCGTCTTTTTTCCAAATTCTCATATATACATTTATTTTCTTTAGTGTATGTGTAATAGGGCACGGAGGTCAGAGGACGACTTAGGGGAGTTGAGGTCCTGGGGATTTGAATTCAGGTCATGAGGCTTGTGGGCCAATGTCTTTATTCCCTGAGCCATATCTCTAGCTTCTACAGAGACGAGATAGGGAGGGAGGGAGAGAGGACACACACACACACACACACACACACACACACACACACACACACACACAGAGAGAGAGAGAGAGAGAGAGAGAGAGAGAGAGAGAGAGAGAGAGAGAGAGAGAGAGAGAGACTATATAAGCCCTTCTGAAAGCAAAGATCATTTGCTAAGCCATCAGGAGGGGGCATCTTCTCCCATTAAAGGAGAGAATGTGCACATTCCTTTCAATAGGGGCATTGTGCTAGAAGAAGGAAGAGAATGTGCTGGGGACAAACAGTCTCTACGACAGATTAAGATGTGGCTCCGTATGTGACAGAATGTACCCAAGATGGCTAGATGGGAGTTAGCCAGGTCTTATCTCTCCCGGGAGAGTAAATGTGACCAGTGTGCATCTGTTGTCTGCCATGGCTTTTGTGGAATGGGAAGGGCTCAGGAGTCAAGAGCCCCACAGGCCTCACTGTGGGCCTCCTCACCTACTAAAGAGGAGCAGCTCTAAGCTCTTGTGGAAGGTTTGCTGTCTTTCCGTGGAAGCAAGGGCTCATGGGAGAGGAATGCTGTCCTCCTGCCCTTGGCATTTGATGCTCAGTTCACACTGGGCAGCCCTGCCTCTTGCATAACATGCTTTATTGGATTAGCTTTTTCCTTGCCCACACCTGCCCCCCACCTTGAGTACCAAAGAATGTGAACCTCCAGCTCTCTGGAACACCCCCCTCTCTATTTTAAATCAGACGATGCTGTTTTTTTTTTTTTTTAATGGAGTCAAGGTCCAGGCTGCCCTTGCATCAGTGGCCACCAAGTCTCTGTCCTGTATTTTCCCTGGAGGGATGCAGCCAGGTAGTTCTGAGTAGAAAGGCCCCGACTGCATTATTTACCGGAGCAAACAGCATCAGCACAAACTGCCAGCATGTGAGATCAGATCCGCTTTGCATGGTGCCGGGGACCCTTGGGAACTAGATCAGCTCTGTGCTGTCAGCTTTGAGGGAGAGCAACGCAGCAATATGTAGCCTTTCCTCTGGCTTCCTTCCCTTCCTTCCATTTGGGAACCTTCAGGGGATGAAGGAGAAGTGAGAGAAACAGCCTGTGTGGGCTTTGTTATTACTCAAACTCTCAAAGGGGTGGCATGGGATAGGTACCTCTGCTCATGGGGCTGAGTGGAGGCACACTCACCAGAGGCAGAGGCTGTAGTGTATCCTTCAGCATCCACAAATAGCTTGCAGAAAGGCAGGCAGGAGGCACTCCCTGGGGATATACCTCAGGGAAGGACAGAGGAGCTTAGAAAAGCACCCTTGTGAGTCTTATGAGATACAAAGAGCCTTGGATTGGTGGCTTCAGGCTAACACTGTAAACACAGATTAGGTTCATTCTGTTAATTTTGATTCATGATTCCAATAGTGTAGCTCGCTTAAGGGTAAAAAAAAAAAAAAAAAAAAAAAAAAAAAAAAAAAAATCCCAGGCACACCTTCACAGGAGATGGTATCGAGGTGAAAGCATTTAACTGAAGGCCTTGTAAGTACGACTTGGGTCTCCGGGACCTGTCTGTCCGTCCTCATGCAATCCCACTTCCCAACGAATCTTTGACTGTTGAAGAAGAAAACTGTCTTAGAGATGACTGAGTTGCTTGTGTCCTGGCTCAGCGGCCCCATATGATATCTTAGTCCATTCTCTATTGCTATAACCACCCACTTGGTGCTGAGTAGTTTATAATGAGTAGCAGTTTATTTAGCTTACTGTACTGGAGACTGGGGTGTCTAAGAGCATGGCTCTTGTGTCTGCTTGGCATCCGGTGAGAGCGTTCTTGCTGTATTATAACCCGTCAGAAGACATCACATGGTGAGACATGGTGCCAGCTTGGGTGTCTGTTTCCTTTACTTAGCTACTGATGCCGTCACCTCATGTAGGCTCCACCTCCAAGACTTCATCAAATCCTAATCACTTTCCGAAGAACTCATCTCCAAACACCATTAACGCATTAAACCACCTGAGCCCTTAGAGTAACAGCTCTCAGCCTGTGGAGGGTGTGTGTGTGACCTCTTTGGTGGGGAGGGGGGAATCCAATGACCCTTTTCACAGGGGCTGCCCAAGATCATGCTGCATATCAGATATTAACATTACAATTCACAACAGTAGCAAAATTACAGTTATAAAGTAGCAATGAAATAATTTTATGGTTGGGGGAGGGTAACCACCACAGGAGGAACTGTATTAAAGGATTGCAGCATTAGGAAGGTTGAGAACCATTGCCTTAGGGGGACACATAGGTAGCACCAGTCCTCCCAGGAGTCCACTGCCTCAGACACTTCCTAGTTTCCTTCTTGTTTTGCTCCATGAGGCTAATCTGACGACCTTCCTAACACAGGCGAAACTTAGTGGATAGTTTCTGCTTCTCTGAGATTTAATGTGGTGGCTTCCTTCCTTCTCTCTTGGCCTTTGGTTGGAGTCGATGACTTAGTGCATCCTCTATGGCCTGAAGCCAGAATTTTCTTTCCATCCAGTTATACCTGCAATACCTAGTCTCCCCAGTGCCCTTCCTTGCCCCTTCGCATCCCTTTTGTAGGCCCCATTCACTAAACGCATGCCGCTGGATGGTGCCTGGAGCTGTTCCAGGCAGTGGCTGGGCCTGTGCAGGCAGGACTAAGTACAAGTCTGAGAGTGCCATGAAAGGTCTTTCAATTTGGAGACCAGCTCCACGGACTAATGGGTCTAAATCCAGATGTTCAGATTGCCTTCTGAGTGCTCTAATACAGCACTGACCATGTTCATGTAGCTGCTATCTCAGGCCCTCTTGCCTTATCTCATTGTGCTATACCTAGTTGTATTTTGTAGCTTTCACCACAAAGAAAAGAAAGAATAAGAAGAATAAAACCAGGGTTTCCCCTATGTCAAACCATCATCCTTGCATTTGTTTATTTGTCTGTTGTTTGCAAGTCTTTGTTAATCTCTCATTCCCCACAGGAGAGGCCAGAGCTCCAAGATGTTAAGCAAACTGCCTAAGTTTACAAAACTATTAAATAATGAAGCCGTGATTAAACCTGCTGCTAACCGCTGACCCAGCCTGACTCTGGACCTGTGCTTTACTTTTCTTGTGTCTGAAATAAGATGGTTTTCCTTACTCCTTCACAATTTCAGCCAACTCAATATTTGGGTGAATACTGATGATTATTTGGCAAGATTTCAACCCAGGAAAACACACACACACACACACACACACACACACACACACACACACACATACATACACACACACACAAACACAGAAACACACACGAGCACAGGGTGGAATAGGCTAAGAAGAGTTCACCAACTTCTCCGCTGCATGCTTTCATTGCCCTTTGGGTAGGCAGGTGCTTTGGTCAGGCTGAGAAGGAGCTTCACATCTGCAAACACAGCTGTCCTCCTGCAGGCAGATGCTGAGACAAGGTGATGGAGCCGGAAGAGACCTCTGTGGTAAACCACGGCCCATTCCATGCTCTCCTTCAATAATAGCAGGAGTGTGATTATAATCCAGAAGTGTAAATTCCAGTTTGCTTACATCCCTGGTATGTTTCTTTTCGAATGTGACTTTCCAGCTCTTTCTCTCTTCATGCCATAAAATATTTGCATATTTGAATGTCAGATTTTCCAAGTGCTGGAAGCAACAGGCTTTGGTATGTTCTTGAGTTATTTTGTATAGCAGCATCTGTCTCATTTCAGCAGCCATCAGAGCTGTGAAGTGACCCAGGAGCAGCCTGGCAGGAAGAGAGAACGTGGGATCCATGGGATATTCCTTACAACATGGAACCAGTAGAGGCCTTGAGGAGCCCATTGGTTCATGGCAGCTTCAGGACATGCTTTGCTCCATTGATTTTTTTTTTTTTTTGAAGGAAGATTAGCAAAGGAAACAAATACTGAGTGATGACTACAGAATGTATCTTTGGAACTTGCTAGACTAATTACTGAGGCTCCAAAATCACTTTAAAAGCAACACATTTTGTTTTGCAATATACATTCTTGTTGCCAAGTTTTTTTTTCTTCTTCTTCTAATTTCAATCACAATCTACCTCACACTGGAGAGTTGATTTTGGTAAAACTGGAGCTTCATAGAGAACACTCCTATTAAAATATCAAGTTCAAAATACTTCTTGACTTTTCTGCATATAGAATGATGTCAGGAACATTCTCCTAGAAAATGTTCTCAGAGTTCTAAGCAGCTCCCTTCTGAAATGACACCTTCTGGTTAAGTGACTATAATAATAGATGTTTATTGTGTGCCAGGTAACATGTAGCTAAATCTTCACAATTGCCTTCAGAGGTAGCTGCTCCAATGATCTATATTTACAGAGCAATAACCTGATACTTTTCTAAAGCAAGTCACTATAAAGGGTGGACATTGGATCTGAGTGGTGATTTTTATTGGTATCAATAGTGCGCACTGTATTGTTATTATTTATGAAGAGACAATAGCAGCAAGCTCTCCTGACTCAGTGTTACAGTTGGTGCTAATTGCCAACATGACAAAATCTAGAATCACCTGAAAGAAAGGCCTCCAGGCATATTTATGGCAGATTACCTTGGTTAATAGGAGTAGAAGGACTCATCCATTCTGGGTGACACCATTCCCTTGGCTGGAACCCTGTACTATGTAAGCAGAGGAGGTGAGCTGAGCAATGGTATACATTCAACACTCTCTGCTTCCTGACTGTGTATGTGATGGAACCGGCTGCTTTAATCTTCCACTGCCTTGAACTCCTTGCCTTGATGAACTTACACTCATCCATCAGATAGAATAAACCCTTTCTCCATGAAGTTACTTTTCTCATGGCATCATTATCACAACAGAAGCTAAGATGCCTAGAATCTTGGTGTTTGAAAGTTCAGTCTCAGCCAAAACACTATGAAGGTAACATTTATATAATTCCTGATCATTTCGTGGTTCTTTTTGCTGTAGGTAGTTTATTGCATATGTGTGTAATAATATAAATGTGTATGTAAAAAAGAAAAAGAAGAAGAAAGAAAAAAGAAAGAATAAAAAGAAACAAACAAGAGAAAAAGAAAGAAAGAAAGAAAGAAAGAAAGAAAGAAAGAAAAGAAAGAGAGAAAACTCAGTTTCTGGCCTATGTGCGTGTAACATTTCTAGGGCCCTAAATACAACAATGTGATGACTTTGAGATCAAACCAACTGGAAACTCTTACTAATTTCACAAAATGTATTCTGTACTGAAGTGTGCCAGGGAAGTTGCTAGGGACGTCGTGATTGCAAAGCACACATCTTTATCCTTTACACTGAGGTGGTGATAATTATTTTTGAATCTTACCATGTGACACTGAATAATCTAAGCAGATACAAGTCTTTTCGTTTGCTCAGCTCGTTCGTAGATATCCCCAAAAATACTATTTGCCTTTGATCAACAGTTCTCTCAGAATCCAAACAAGGATCCCAGCTAACTTAGGCATACTGCTTTCTGTTCATTCACTCAATCATTCATCCTGTTGGTCGCAGAGTTCATGTTTATTTTGTATCTAGTATGTGCCAATGAGTACCGTAAATCAGACACAATTTCTGTTCTCACTGGGTCTAACTGGAATGGCAGATATTAACAAATAAATACAATCATAATTATTATGAATGCTAGCAGAACAGAATATACAAGAGGCTTGGCTCCTGTCAGGTTCTCACTGTAGACAGTGTGCTATTACCTGGATCTTAATTGTCCCCTAAATGTACACATGCTTGGTGTTTTGGGACAATCACAGTAAAGGCTTTCATGCCTGTAAATCCAAGCATTCAGGAGACAGAGCAAGTGGATCTCTGTGAGTTTGAGGCCAGCCTGGTCTACCACACTAATCCAGGACAGCCAAGGCCTCTGTTACTCAGAAGAACCTTGTCTCGAAAAACAAAACACAGCAAACAAACAAACAAACAAACAAAAAAAAGAGGTTGGACTTATGTAGAGGACTTAGGTATGTTGGCAGTATCATCTCCCAGGGGGTTGGGCTCAATAGTCTTCCTCCATCATACACCCCTAACATGAGGTACCACGATGTACAGCAGAGCCAAGTGGACATACACTGATATCTCCAACTCTGAGCCAGATAACCCTCTCCTCTTTTGAAGCTGATTTATCACTTACATTTATTACATTATAATAATAAAAAAGCTGATTCATAATACCTGGGTGGGTGTCCAGTAAAAGACACATGCTTCTGAAATTCAGCCTGAGGCAGTGGAATACTGTCTGTCCCCTGGGTACTATGTGGTCGTTACTGTGTTGAAATCAAGACAGCTGCCATTAACACTTGGGGCCTTCTTCGGATTGGGCCCACTCCCATTTTCTCTTGAGGAAGCGGAAAGACTTGTGACATACATGAGGGAGTGCATAAAGGGCCCAGAAGCAGCTCATGAGCAGCTCACAGGTCTGTGCATGAGGCTCAGATCCTCTGTGAGGATAGCCCTGCAGGCTGACAATCGCTGGAAGAGGACATGTGGTCCCAACATGCTCTACTACTGTGCTATGAACTTTGTTGGTGTGGCTGCCTAGAAATTGTCTTTGCACCTATAAGCATCATACATACTTTTGTAATTAAACACATTGGCTCACCAAGATAGACATGGGGGGGGGGTGCATTCAACTAAAAAAAAAAAAAAAACATTTCTTTTGTGTGTGTATATAGTGGTTGGAGCATGTGGAGATCAGAGGATGCTTGTGAGTGTTGATTCTTGAACCTTCCATCGTGTGGGCCCTGTACGGGAAACTCAGCTCTTAAGGTTTGGCTCCAAGTGCCTTCCCCCCATTGAGCCATCTCAATGGCCTGGTAAGTCACTCCTTTGGTCTTTCATTGGCACCCTATCTGGGGTAAAATAGATGTTTGCTTACGTCTCTGCAAGTCCATGCAACATCTATACTGGTTGTCTAGGCTGAATGCTGGCTCCATCAAAGTGAATCTCCCTAATTCGCATAGGTCTTCATCAAGGTACCAGACAGAGAATAGCAGGGTGTGGAGCTCTGGGGGGAAGAATAGCCTGACCTGTGACGGCATGGACAAAAAGGATGGGCTGTAGCATGAACGAGGTCATGAAAGGGCCAGGCAAAGCAGGCGATACTTGGAGCACGCCTTGCCGTCACACAGACATTAGGTTTCCATTTCAATTCGGGAAGAAGCCCTCATAGACTTCATCATCAGTGTCTTACAAGCTACCACTTGGGCTCTTAATATCCTCATCTTTGCCTCCCTAGCTGTACTTGGATTTGACCCTGGTTGTCCCAGTACCTCATCCATAAACAGGGATCAATAGCATCTCTCCCAAGGCTTTAAACATTTCTTTTGTTTAAAAATCAGAGAGGGTGACACAACTAAAGTCCAGATAAGAATTCTTTTTCCACGCTCTCTGAGCACAGAAGTAATACTAGCCAAGATTTATAGGGCATTTCTGAAAAGCCAGGGTTTGTAAGAGGATGTCTTGTTTCTACACATCTAATCTGTGAGAGTCTGTATACACTTTCTCCTTGGATTCCTGTTTCTGCAATGCCGAAGCTGAGGTATGAAGTTCAATGTCATGGTCCCCTAGTTAGTGAGAAGAGACAGGAAGAAAAACCACAGGGCTCAGCCTGTGTGGACAGTTACCAACACTCTCCATCCAAGAGTGTATGTACTTTATGTTCAGAACAAGAACTGTCACACAAGCTTCAAAATTGCAGGAATTTTCGGGAGCCCACACTCCTATTGCTTACCTTCTCGCTGAGCGGTAGTGTCTTGGAGGCAGGATGTCATTTCCGTTCTTAACACTGGGCTTACCTACCCTTCTCATACGGCTGCTGAAAGCCTCCTTGACTTGGACAAAATATAGAAAATGGGGCTTTGAAAGAGCAGACGCCTCCATTGTATTTTGGTACCTGTTGGAAGGAGTGCCTGTGTTTAGAGACCCACTGAGTTCACGCCGACAGCTCTGCAGGTAAAGTCTGTCTTGGAAGGTATCTCTTCTGGCTTCAGGCTGAGTTTAGAAGTTCTGAAGTGAAGGCTCTGGAGGTGGTGACATCTGGGCCATGTCCTAGTGACATCTGGGCCACATCGCAGCTTCTCGGTGCCTGCAGCTTGAGGTTTATCTGAACACGTGTGACACTTGCCTTATCTCTCTGAATGATCCAGACTCTTCCAGCCTCTGACTGATGATGCTATTTTTCCTGAGTACAGTGAAATAGGCCAGTGGCAAGAACGAGCAGGGAGTTTGGCTCTAAGTGGAGTTCCACTGTGACCTTGAACGAATTAGGCTCGTAGGATCTCACCAGGCTGATCGGGCGAGCACTTAGCAAAGCTTAGGAGGCTTTCAAAGTAAGAAACAGCATGACTTCTCAGCTACCACTTCTAACCTAGCAGCTGCCTCTGCCCCTGGCTCAGAGTCTTTGGCGGGGTGGGGTGGGGGTAGAGGGGGGTGGGTCCTCCTCTGTGTTAATATTGTCCCCAGAGGTACAAAGGATGGCAGACCTAGGAAGGGGTATCAGCCTTGCTTTTGTGTCTAAATTAAATGTGTTTCTGTCAAAGCTGTCAGCAAGATGTCATCTCCTTCGCAAGTACAGTGAGGGAGATTGGAACATGCAGAGAGCCCCAAGGGGATAGGGTTTGGGAGGCTGGGACCAGCTTTGTCAAAGCGTGGGTGGTATTTCATTAATGGAATGGCTCAGGGTGGGGGGTTGTCTGGTTTTCTTCTACATCTGGATTCTGCTTTCACCCCAGATCAGCTTCTAGAAACCCCAGCCCTGTCACAGTACACCTCTCTAGGCCCGGCTTTTTTCTATGTCTGGATAGCACGGTCCTGCCAACGGGAGGGTAAAGGGAGGTGGAGGAGCTGGAGAGCTTCTGGGCAGGTGGAGGGATTTGAGACCAGAAGCTGGTTCCAAACAAGCTGCCTGCCTGGTTGCTGAATGCACAGGTGCTCGGAGAGATGCAGACACCATCCCAGTGTGCTCAGTCCTGGATTTAGTACGGATCATCCAAGATGGTCTGTCACCTTAGAGGAACCCTTGCAAGCGCCTGGAGATGTATCTCGGCTGGTAGAACGCTTGCCTAGCATGTACAAAGCGCTGATTTCGAGCCTCACTACCAAATAAGCCAGGTGTGGTGGTGCATGTCTGTAATTCTGGCACCCAGGAGATGAAGGTAGGAGAATCAAAAGTTCAAGAGCATCCCGGACACATATTGTATTGAGACCAACCTAGAACATGTAAGACCTTGTCTAAAAAAATGGGGGGGGGGGGAGGAAGTGCAGGAAGAAGAGAATGAAAGGGAAGAGCAAGAGGAGGAGGAGATTAAAAAAGAATGATTAAAAAAAGAAACCTTCGTGGTGGTGTATCAGGTGGAGCCCTCCAGCAGACCACTTGGACATGAGCGTCTAGTCTTTGTGAGCTCTCATCGCTCAGCTGTGTTCCCGTGGTACCCTCACCCTGTCTGCACACTTTCACAGTCTCCCAGCAAAACTTCTTACCAAGCAAGAACGCATTTACAGGCCTGCCCGCTACTCCGGCTCCCCAGGCAGGAAACACTCCTGCTTTGGAAGAGTGCCAAGAACCTCCAGGTGGTCCAAGGAACAGATCACCCACAGCCAGCTCCTGTCTTTGGAGAAGTGGCCAATGTCAGCCTCTTTGCCCTGTTGCCTGGCTGCCTCCCTGAGAGACTTGCTAGCACCCTCTTTTCTTCTGTGGGAGGAAGGAAGCTTCCACCCACCACACAGCAGCAGGTGTTGTCTCCCAGGTTCCTTCCTAGCTACCTGCAAGGTTGGTGAAGGCACTCAGTGCGCTAGTGGCAGGGCTGACACTGGAAATGGGTTTTCAAATTTGCAGATGAAGGCCTTCAATCTGACCAGGACTTCTTTTCTCCCCTAAACATGAAGCCCTTTGGTGATTTGGTGACATCTTCACCACAGTAGTCTCAAGAAAGGGACAAAGTGGCTTGCTTGGTGCCCACCCCACCATTCCTAATGGCGTCCGCACCTCTGCTCTCCCTACTCCGACCAGAAGGCTGCAGCGCCTTGTGCTTCTCCACCAGTGTTGTGCACCAGGGGCCCTGGCTTCCCCATCAGTTCATCAGCTGTCCCATCTGTTGCTGCTGTCACCTTTCACAGCCCCTTCCTCAGGTGCTGGCAGCATAATAGCAGTCTCCATTTTCGAAAAGAGGTTTCAATCTGGCATTTAGAGATCCCTAGTCAGCAGCAAATGGTCTGAAAAAAAAAAAAAAACCAACTCTAATCGTACGTTTTCAGAGCTTCAAAGGCAGCTTTGTCTCACTCACTGTTTAAGGTCTCCATGTCAGGACTTACGTCGCCAGGAGACAGGCCACAAGAGGGTGCAGACAGATGACTTGAGCAACCTCAGGGGGGTTACCACACTTCTCTTGGAGTACAAGAGCAGAAACTTGTGGTTTGACTCAAGACTGCCCATCATTTATCATTCACTCACTCACAGTATATGTAAGCTTCTACTGTGTGCAGGCATGTTTTCTATATGAGGCCACTGTAAAAACTAGCCTCCTGAGGTCCTGTCACGAGGCCCTCCACATGTCAGGTGTTCTAAAGTGCACAAACAAAGGTAACTACAAACTCTCTGCTTTTATGCCAACTAGGGACCTTTTGTTTGCACGTGACTCATAGGGAAGAGATGGTGGGAGGCAGAGAGACAGTTATCTTAAGAGCCCTGAAGGTACCAGGAAACGGATGGAGGTGGCATGCATTCCCACAGTTCCCCATGTGAGGGACTCTGGCATCTGGAGCTAGAAGTGTTGAGAGTATTTCCCACATTTGTTCTCCAAGACGAACCCCCACCTGACATCCAACATCTGCTCCACCCAGAAGGCTCTGCAAGAGTGCACCGAGTCTACATGTAGAAGATCACAAGTGTAACCTGCAGCAAGCAGGAGGCGGGAGGAGAGGAAGATGACGGGGTGTGGGCGGTGGAAGGGCCCCCTTGACTCCTTTGCACTCTCTACGCCCCTCCCATTTTACATGCTCATCTGTGTGTATGTGTGCACTCTCTCTCCTTCCCCTACCCTTCTCTCAACCTGCTTCAGGTATTGGAGGGAGACAGGGAAAAGGAAGGTTCCTACCCTCATGGAGTTTTGTTGCTGGTAGGAATGACGGACACTAAATAGATAACTAAACTACCAAGTAATGAAGGAAATAGCTGGGCCTGCCTGTGTGTGTGTGAGTGTGTGTGTGTGAGTGTGAGTGTGAGTGTGTGTGTGTGTGTGTGTGTGTGTGTGTGTGTGTGTGTGTGTGTATGTGTGTGCATGCTTGCTTTAAGGTGGCTTCCTTTAAGGGCTTCCTAGGAGAAGTGTATTTTTAAAAATGTACTTTAGTATAGACCTGAATAAAGTGAGAGAACAAGGCAAGTGGAGCTGAGGGGATGAGGATTGTAGCGGAAATGAGCCAGAGTCAGTGTAGAGGTCCTTGGGTGAGGCCAGTGCCCTGCATGTTGAGGGGAGAGCAGGGAGGCTGGCTTACTTTAGAAGTACCAAGGAGGGAAGATGAGGAAGTCGCCAGATCCCAGGGGACCTTAGGGGCTAACAAAGTCTTTCCTCTGTGTTCAGAGGCAGTGGCAATCTTAGGGGATTATAGAGTACAAGCTGGTTTCAGCTGGTGTACATTAGAGAGCTTGTTATGGCTGTGACATTTTCTATTTCTTCCTTCTAGAGGCGATTATTGCACAGCGAGTACACAGAGAGTCTGGATAGGTAGCCTGCAAAGGCCCATATGTTAATGGGCTTGTCCTAGCCCACAGCGTAGTGCTAGAAGGTGTGAAATCTTTAAGAGATGAGACCCAGTGGGAAGTGTTTCACGTCACCAGGGACAGCCTTCAAAGGGGATGCTGTGATCCAGGTTGCTTCCTGTCTTGCATTCTGGCTAGGAGGCTGCCGATTGCCTGTGCAGAGTCTCCCAGCATGATGTGTTGGCCCACCATAGGCTGACATCCAAACCGGTTCTCTGTATAAGCAGACGTCAAGAGTTTGTTAGGTTCACTGTAGCACTGGGCGCTGTCAGGGCACACTGCCTAGGCATGTTTGTAGAGTGAGGTGCAAGGGAAGTCACTGTGTCCCAGGGAGCCACATCTGTGTTAGACCTATAACCTTCACTATCCAAACAGAAAGCAGTGCTTGCCTCAGGTTGAGTCTCACTCTGCTGCCTTCTGTCACCTCTGTGGTTACTTTTCATCATATACTCTTGTTTCAGGAACTGGGGCTGTAGCTCAGTTGGTGGGCTGGTCTCTGTATAACCTTAGGTGTGGTGGTGTATGCCTGTAACACCAATTCTCAAGAGATGGAAGCTAGGAGAGCAAAGGTTTAAGGTCATCTTTAGCAATATATATATATATCTCAGATCAAGGCCAGCCTGGGCTGTGTAAGACCCTGTCTCAAACAAAACAAACAAACAAACAAATCCCACAACAAAACCTGATCATTTCAAAGAGTAGGATGGTTTCTCGTTATTTTCTGCCAAGATCCTGACCAATAAAGACTCCTAAAGACTGCAAACCGACTCCCATGGTCGGACATCAGGCTGAGGATCCCTAAATTGAATTCTTTTTCTCCTCTCTTTCTTCTACTTCCGCCTCCCCCTGTCTTCTCTTCTTCTTCCTCTTTTAGTGCTGGAGACCGGACCCAGGGCTTTGTGTCTGTTGCACAAGTACCCTAGCACTGAGCTATAGTCTCAGCCCTCCTCTTCTCATGGAAATTTGTATTTATTACTATTGCACTTTGTATGTATGTGTGACTGCAGGCAGCGCATCGGCCAAGGCATCATGGATGGAGGTCAGAGGTCAACCTTCGGGAGCCGGTCCTCTTCTTCCACCATGGGTTTTGGGCATGGAGCTGAGGTCTTGGGCTTGTGCAGAAATCACTTTCACCTGCTGAGCATCTTGTTGCTACTTCTTTTCTTTTTTTAAAGAGGCAGATTGTTGTTGAGTTCATCCATATGGGTCTTTGAGGAGAGACATGAACTCCCACTTCCTGTACTGTTTTATCTAGGGTATTTGGGTAAGGTCTCCCTCTAGAGCAAAGGACAAATTTGTTGTGGTCCAATATAACAATGACCGGTGTCAGGCAAGCTGGCCGCCCGTTATGAAGGATGTGTGCTTCCTGTGGTTCCCACCCTTGTAGTAGCATCTGGCCTTCCCCACTACTTGTGGGGGCTGGGCTTTAGGAAATGTTGATTTTTGGCCACTGCTCTTGTTTCCGATCTGGGAGCCATGAATGCTGCCCTCATTCATAGCTAAGTCTATGGCTGGTTTCCATGTTAGCTCACAATTGGAGTAAAATCAGACCTTTCACGATTCTTAACTGGAGACTTCTATGTTTATGGCAGGTTCTCTAAATGCCCTGCTACCATCTTTAAATTTTTTTCATATAATATATTCTATTCGCAGCATTCCATCCCCCAAATTCTCCTAGATCCTCTCCACCCACTCAACTCCATGACCTTTCTTTCTCTCTCCCTGGGAAACAAAAAAAGAAAATAGAACAAACTAGAATTTAAAACAGAACAAAAAGAAGGAGGAGGAGGAGAAAACACACACACACACTCACACACACACACACACACCATGAAAATACAAAGTTGGAAACTATATTATACAAACAAAAGACCAATAAGACAAAAAAAAAAAAATACCCAAGTACAGAACTATGAGACAAAAAGCCTACAAAAATATTGCGTTTGTATTGTGTTTACCATGTATTGCTAGGCATGAGGTCTACCATTTAGTATGGCTAATATACCCAGTGATGTATGTTCAAAATTAAAACCATCTCCTTCGTTCACACTGCCCTCTTCTACAACACTCCAGTTTGCATCAAAGAAACTTTGTCCCACTGGAGGAAGCTGACCTGTTCTCTGTTTTCACTCCTTACCATGTCCAAGGCCTCAGCAAATTCATGTGTAACCATCAAAATGTCAGTGATATCCTTTGCTTTTCCAGGACGCACAAAGTCTACAATGGGACCAAGCACCGGGACCATTATGGTCCCGTCCTGCCACCAAACCGACCTGGCTCTAGCTCACCCCCTCCTATGCAGTCCTTTAGACCACATACCTCGTGTTCTTTATGAGTCTTTTTTCTTCACAAAATTTTCATTTTAGGATTGATGAAATGGCTCAGTGTGTATAGGAGCTTGTAAGCTGCTGATGTAAGTCTGATAAGCTAAGTTAGGCTCTTGGATCCCACTTGATGGAAGGAGGGAGCTGAGATGCTGGTTGTCTTCTGACACTCACACACATGTGAATGCTCATAAGCGTGCACACACACACATGTGCATGCGTATATACACATATACACAAATTAAAAAATACATGTAAGCCGAGCGTGGTGGCGCATATCTTTAATCCCAGCACTTGGGAGGCAGAGGCAGGAGGATCGCTGTGGGTTCGAGGCCAGCCTGGACTACAAAGTGAGTCCAGGACAGTCAAGGCTACACAGAGAAACCCTGTCTCGAAAAACCAAAAAATAAAAATAAAAAATAAAAAAACATGTAAAAATGAACAAAAATGAAAATATGTAGATGAAATAAGAGCACATATTATCAGAAAATTGATTTATAATCTACAGTGTGATTTATTTATGTTATCAGACCATACAGCATTTGCACCTGTAAGTTGCATCATAACATAATACAACCAACAATAGGACATCTGAGATTTGACAGAATTTTAAAAAATTTTTGATGTATTTATTTCATGTGTAGGATATTTTGCACAACTGTATGTCTGCACCACAGGCATGCCTGCTGCCCACAGTGGCCAGAAGAGGGCACTAATCCTATGGAACTGGAGTTATATAAAGTTGTGGCCTGTCATGTGGGTACTGGGAATAGGTCCAGGCTTTCCTGCAAGAACAAGTACATTCAACCACAGAGCCATCTCTCAGGCCCCTTGGCAAGACTGTTATTGAACAGAAGCCTTAAATCCTGTGGACACCTAGAAATTATTTCAGTAAGTAGAGCCATGCCTACCTGTAGAAGATGATTAGGCAGCCAGCCCCACAGCTGCACCTGCAGAGTCAACTAACTCTGCATAGGAAGAACATACGAGGAAGCTTCATATGTACTGAACATGTATTCCCCCTTCCCCTCCCCCCGCAGGATTCCTGCAGCCAGTTCCCCATGGATACTGACAATTATGGCTTCTCACTGTGCCTTTTGCCCCTCTTTATTTTGAGAATTCTCTTTGGATAATTTCAACCGTGTGCCATCTGACCTAAGACAAAAGCAATAGTTCACATGGTGCAGAGTCTAATGATTGGATTATCATCCTTCAGAGGAGGTGGTGCTGGTGGGTTCTTCCACCAGGGCAGGGATGCAGCTGACTGTGAAGGCAGCCAGCTAGGAATAACACTTGGAGATCTCTTCCTGTCTGGGGTGTTCTCTTCCAGAAGGAATATCACAAAGGTGTGACTTGAGGTGAAACTCTAAAACAAAAATGTTGGTTTCCATTACTCCTTCCCATGCTTTCCCCTCTGCTCTCCTCAGGTTCCCCTCTCCTCAGGTGTCTGATCTCTTAGCAGGATGAAACTCTGCGTTGCCAATGCTGAGACTCCTCCCCTCCTCAGCTGCATATTAATAACAGCATTTCCATTTTTAAACAAAAAGCTTCTGGAGACGATGTCAGAATTAAAGGCAGGGGCTGGAGAGGTGGCTCGGTGGTGAAGGACGTGCTTAGCATACGGAAAACCTTGGGCTTGATCGCTGTGCTGAGAGATGATAGAAAAAACGAAAGGAAGCAAAATGGAACATAGAAGCAAGGAGTCGATACGACACACGTTGGAGCAAAAGGGTTCTCACGTGTGGGATTGGTGGGCCTGACGCTGAGGCTTCTGGGTGCATTTCCTTCTGATGCTACATGTGGTCTCACAACTATAGAACTCAGTTTCCAGATGGGCCATCAAGGAGCAGACTTGCTGGTGAGCTCCAGAGACATGCTGGCCACAGAAACCAGTGTTCTGCTTAGTTGTTTTGTTTTTTTGTTGTTTTTTTTTGTTTTGGTTATTTGTTTGTTTGTTTGTTGTGTCTGTTAACTTGACACAAACTAGAGATGCCCAGGAAGAGGTAACCTCAGTTGAGGAATGGCCTGTGGGTATGTCTGTGGGACATTGTCTTGATGGATGATTGACAGGGGAGGGTATAGGCTATCGTGGGCAGTGCTTCCCCTGGCCTTGTGGTCCTGGATTGTAAGAGAAAGTAAACTGAGTCATCAAAATGAAGTTTGTAAACAGCATTCCTTCCAAGGCTCTTGCCTGTAGGTTCCTGCCTTAGCTTTTCTCTAAGTTGAACTCTAACTTGTAAACACTTTTCTCTCCCAAGTTGCTTTTTGGTTAGTGCTTTATTCATAGTGACAGAAGCAAACTACGACAGCCAGTAAGGAGGTGGAGTCTTGGGGTCAAGCTGGAGGTCAGTCCACTTTGGACACACTTTTCCTTTGCCAAATCCTGGGGCCAGGCTGCTCAGTTCTGTCCGAAGCTAAGAGGATCTGAGCACAAGGCAGGCTGGGTCTGAGACCTGATTTGTGGGGGTCTAGACAGAGTGAGAGTGCTGGCGAACATGCTCCTGTTTAGCCCTGCTGAGAGGTAAAGCAGACCCAAGCTTCTCTGGAATGGCAGTCATGGGTCGCTTGGGCTGGTGCGACCCATCAGGAGACAAGAGCCTGCTGTGGTCACCAGCACAATGTTTGTCAGTCATGAAGACAAGCAGGGTCCAAGGGGGGCAGGATCCAGCCCAAGGGGAAAGAGCTGGCGACACAAGAGCAGACAGAGAAACCATGTTTCTGATGTGGGCTGGAGGGGCAGAGAGGCCTCCAATTCTGCTGTGAACAGATGTAGGGGCTCACCATAGACAGCCCCTTGAAGGTCATATAGGGGCCCAGTGCTCTTTCCTAGGAGGGCCAAGGCTGAAATGGCTTTGATAAATGCATTCTAGGCATACGTCTCCTGTAAAGTGGGCATCAGCTTACACGGCTTTGCATCTTTGGCTGCTTGGAACACCACCACCATGCACAGGATAGCTTCTTGATTTAGGTTTAATGCACAATCGCAGGGTTTCCTCAGGGAATACAGAAATGATGATGCAAAGCCCATCCTCACGGGTTTACATCCTAGGATAGCAGAGAGGTAACAATGAGGTAGAACGTAAGGAACACTCATTTTCTGGAGAATTGGGAGCTCTGTGGGAAATAGAGCAGGTGAGTTGATCCTGTGATGGAGGACCTCTTTGAGTTGAGTAGGTCAGGTGGTGCTGTTGGAGCTGAGATCTGATTGACAAGAGAAAGCCAACTGAAAAAAATCTAACCTTTAAGACTACCTAACTATTGGGGATGGGAAATGATGACCTCATGCAGTAATGTGAAACCCTAGGCAGCAAATACTCAGGGATGTCTGAGAAGAAGAAAAGACATCAGGCAGCTGTGTGGCTCTGCGTGGCAAGAGTAGAGGGCTGAGCTTGGAGAAGATGGCAGAGGCTCCAACCACACTCTTTCAGTGGAGCCCTGTTGGCATTTCGGGTGAGGCAGGCACGGATATTAGGTGACATTTAAGCATCTTTAGCCCTCGCCTACTAAATGTTAGTAGCACCTCCTCTCCCGATTCATTCTGACAACCAAGAAAAATCCCCATAACCGTTTCCATTCCCACACACTACCTCATGAGGACCCCTGGAAGATCACTGTATTAGTCATGGCTCTCTGGAGAAACAGAGCCAACAGTATGTGTATCTACTTACAGACCAAACACACACACACACACACACACACACACACACACACACACACACACGCATATGCGTGCACACACATACACAACACACACACGTGCATGCACTCCCACGAAATGCACACACATGCATATGTGTGCACACACACTCACGTGCATGCACATGCGCGTGTGCGTGCACACACACACATGCACACGCACACACCAAAAACGGTCACCGTTTCCATGTTTTGACTTTATAATGGGGTAAAAGCCATAGGCATTTATAGAGCTGTGCTTAGAATTCCAAGTTTCCATCTTTTTCAGGGCTAGTGCTATGCAGTAGAATCCTCTCTTGAGATAGTTCTTAGTTAGCTATGCAGCTGTAAGGGCACAGTTGCTGAGCTACGAGTGGAGCAGGTTAGCTGTGTTAAAGGAACCCCTCGCATAGTGTGTGTGTGTGTGTGTGTGTGTGTGTGTGTGTGTGTGTGTGCAGATTTGTTAGCAGGATTGGGTGGTGCAGTTCTGCAGGCTGAGACATCCAAAGATTTGCAGCTCATGAGCTGTGAAGGTCAGTGGGTGGCCCACTGGAGGCTCACACAGGGCTGCTGCTTCATTTCAAGTGTGAACATAGGCAAGAGCCAGTGTCTCAATTTGAAGAAAGTCAGGCAGAAGGAATTCTCTCCTATACAGTGACAGTCAGCCTAGTTGCTTTGTCCAGGCTGGAGGAAGGCAGCCACACTGGGGAGCACAGCCTCCTTTCCTGAGTCGGCCAGCTCAAATATTAAGTATTGTCAGTGTCACTTCAAGATTCAAAAAGAATAATGCTTGACCAAATACAGAGTTCTTTAAGGATCATTACACTTCTTTGATTGATCGTGTGTGTGTGTGTGTGTGTGTCTATGTGCATGTGCACACATGTACAATGTGAATGTGGAGGTCAGACAGAAGACAACTTATAGAAACCGGTTTTATCCTTCTAGTTGTTCTTTCCAGGACTGAGCTCAGGTCGCCATGCCTGGCTACAAAGTACTTTTATCCTGTA
Organism: Acomys russatus; assembly: GCF_903995435.1. Lineage (NCBI taxonomy): Eukaryota > Metazoa > Chordata > Mammalia > Rodentia > Muridae > Acomys > Acomys russatus. Next base: position 20,987,720 of record NC_067150.1, read on the forward strand.
AGCCCCATCCATTACTAGCCCCCAAGCAATCAAGTTTATGCATACATTTAACCATCATGATCATGGGTGAGGCTGAGCTTTGGGGTAAGGAGAGAGTGACTCAGCTGGATCTCCTGACAGAAGGTAGGAGACAGTCCGTGGCTATCAAAACTTCTTCCATCTCAGCTTTACCATGGTCAGTTTGGGGATGGGTTAAAATCTGCCTAGTAACAATGGTGACATTGTCTTAGAACTGTTCAAGTTGCAAAGCTGATGACTGTCATTCACAGGGACCAATTTCCCCTCCACGGCAGTCTTGCAGGTAGCCAAGTGGGCGTAATGATTACTACTCTCAGGAAGAAAGAAGCTGCTTGGAGAGGCCAAGAGATCTGCCAAGACTATCATCAGGGCTGTATGAAAAGAGGGGCTAGAGTGAGAGTGAATTGGGCTTCCTCAAGTGGAAGGGATGTTGCAACCATGTGGGGGCCACCAAGGGCGAGCAGATCTGCAGCAGACGGGACAGTACAGCACACACTGTAGACAGGTGAAATTCAAGGACACTGGGTGCTGCCTGGCTACAGTAATACAGCCGAGCTGTCACTTAGCAAGGAGATGGTGTGGCTGACAGAGCCTGCTGCGGGTGGCAGCTAGGGTCAGGGTGACTCAGAGGAAGCCGAGACCCAGGGCTGGCAGGGAGACGGCCAGACGGTGGGTTGGGAAGAGTCCCATCTGTCACCAAGTCAGGGGCAAGCTTTGCCTCAGTGGGGAGGCTGAACTGGCACACAGGCAGACAGACATCTCTGTCTCTTCAGCCTTTTCCTAGAGACCCGCAGGCTTCTGCCTGAGCCTGCCCTCCTACTAGACTGCCTGGGCCTTCTGTTATTGATGGAGAAGGGGCAGAGAAGTCAAGTGGGCATCTTCGGCTGTAGCAACCCATTAGCTAGGAGCTGAGTAGTTCACACTGGAAATTTTCGGAACCAATTGCTGTGCCTCGCCAATGGAAACGTCGGGCATGTTTCACTGTGGAGGGGACTGCACCACCTTGAGAGTGGACAAGTGTTTCCATAGAACTCACGGTATTCACTGTGTGTGGAATGAAGGGACCTAGGATTCCCAGGAGAAGGATGATAAGGCCATGGGGTGGGGGGGGGGGAGACACAGGTTATTGGGACATAAGGACACAAAGACAGGAAGAAATGTGTGAAAAGGACAAGGCTGCTCTCAAGGTCAGAGAGATGGGCAGCCTGGTACGGCCTCTGGAGGTGACATGTAAAGACAACAGAGCTAAGGGCAGCAGCCTTGCAGTGTGGCCCACCTTCTCTCAAGAAAGCCTAATCAAATTAGGTGTGGTAGCACACGCCAGTAATTCCAGCATGTGGGAAGCCGAGGCAGGAGGATTGTGAGCTTGAGGTCAGCCTGGGCTACATAGCAATACCAGAAAAAACAGGGGATCTGAAAATGATGAAAATAACAGCCCATTCTTCTTTGTAGGTGCTTTTGAAGTTGCCTGATTTTCTGGAGATTTTTGTTGTCAAATCTAGACTCTAGCCAGGATCCTGTTTGGATCTATGCCCAGCATATGAGCCCACAGGCCTCCTGGGTATGGTGTGCTGGCAGGGTGGTTCTTCCCAGCTCTGCCCCTCTTATTCCTATCCTTTTGGCTCCCTCTGCATCCACCCCTAATACATTCTGAGTTTTCTGTTCACAAATAGGCATCCTGGTCTTGTAGTTTCACTACTACTCTGTCCTGGATGTTTACTGCCGCTCTGGCTACCCTGATAGCCTTGGCCTGCCTTTCTCTTATATAGCTCAAAGGCACTCACAATTGGGTTATGACAGACTCCAGACTCTTGGAGGTTGCAGGAGAGTGTTGGATAATGCTTCACTTTTAAATACTTAGAAGGCCTGGAGTGGTGGCGCATGCCTTTAATCCCAGCACTCGGGAGACAGAGGCAGGCGGATCTCTGTGAGTTCGAGGCCGGCCTGGTTTACAAAGTGAGTCCAGGACAGCCAAGGCTACACAGAGAAACCCTTTCTCAAAAACAAACAAATAAACAAACAAACAAAAAAAACCCAAACCAAAACAAGAAAAATCCCAAAATAAAGAAATAAATACTTAGAAGGATAAGGTTGCAGGAAATCTCAGGTATATAATATCTGAGTTATGAGGACGGTATATTTTGTGAAAGCTCCTGGTTAAAAATTGGAAGGCTTGCCATGCCTTTGAAAGAAATGTGGAGCAGAAAGGGGGTGGGGGAATACATGTATATGTACATATTTGTATGTACACACGTGTATGCATATATGTACACAAACTTACAATTTATACAGTGTTCTACATGGGCTTCAATGTCAAATTTTGAGTAACTTTCAGCAATGAACTAAATATTGTTTCCTTTAAAACATGAACACGAATTAATTAATTGTTTTTAGAGACAGAGTTTCTCTGTGTAGGCCTGGCTGTCCTGGAACTTGTTCTGTAGACCAGGCTGGCCTTGAATTCATAGAGATCTGCCTACCTCTGCCTCCCCAATGCTGCCTTTAAAGGTGTGCGCCACCATTAAAGATGGTGCCTGGAGTGAGAATAGAATTTTAAAAGAACAGAAGATATTCAGACATTTAAAAAGTAAAATCTTCTTTTGCTCTCAGATTCATTGTAGTATAATTGGCAAATAGAAATGTATATATTTAAATTTTACTACATGATGGAAAACTTGTTTGTAAAAGTAACTTTTATTCCCCTGGCTCAATTGTTGTCTGGGAGGCTTACTGCTAACCTAGACCTAGTCCTGGAAGCTTCTAGCCTCTGTACAATCTAACCTAGACCTAGAATGTTTCCAGTCTCTGAGACTCATTGCTTAATGAGATTACGCTTGCTTGTTCTTTCTGACCTTTGGGCTTGCTGGTTCAACTCAGCTGTTCTGGCTCAAAGTCTTCTCCCAGCTGAATTATTTCAACTGGCTTCTCTCTCAGCCCAGAATTGCTCTGCTTAGCCTCAAACTAACTCAGCAATCTACTCCAATCGTGTGGCTTTTTTCATTTTCTGGTTTGTTCTATCTTTACCTGAGCGCTCTCTCTCTCTCTCTCTCTCTCTCTCTCTCTCTCTCTCTCTCTCTCTCTGCGACCCACCTGTCTATGACTGTCCTGGTAAAATTGCCTCTTCTCTTTGCAAAACTGCCTCTTAAGTAGCTTCCCTTTCCTCTTTCTTCTAGTGAGAGTTGGTGAATCCCATTCTGTCAGATCTTCTCTGATTTGTCACCTTTTCTGCTTTTCAAATAGATATCAGTTTCAAACTTGAGTGCTACAAACTAACTTTACCTCTTTTTGGGATTAAAGGCTTGTATCACCACGCCTGGACCTAAGCTTTTCTTTACCTGATACTTGCTCTATAGCAGGCTGGCCTTGAACTCAGATCTATTTGCCTCTGTCTCTTGGATTAAAGGCGTGTTTGTATTCCAGGCAGATCACACAGACATAAAAGATCTTTGGATATGATCTCTTGCCAGAACAGCCATGCTCTGGATTAGCATTCATTCCTCTACACCTGCTTATTAATTGTGAAGTGTTAACCATAACCAAGCTGATGGGATGTTCCATTTTTTTGGGTTTCTGACAGTAAAACTGGATAAAATGTGTCTAGGTGATTTTCCTTCATGGAAAACCTTTCCTTCTTCCCTTCCCTGCTCACTCTTTGTCCAGTAGATCAGAAGTGTGGCTTAGACCAACCGAAGGTCAGTGCAGACCTTCTTGTCAATTTACTCTTGAGTACTGGAGGTGAGTCAGGTTAGTAGAGGCCTCAGGAAACAAGCCGTAAATAAAAAATGTGTACGAATAAATTTCTTAATAGGACTTGGCTCACCAGAAGTCCTGTTAATGCCCATTGTTAGCTGGAGGTTCAGAAGAGCCAATGGTGTAGTTCCTGTCTAAACCTGGTGATCATCTGGGAAAGCAGGGATTGAATCGCAGCCCAAAGGCAGAAGATGAGAAGCAATGGGCCATCCTGGGCAGGCAGAAGCGGCCAAGTCAGGGAGGCATCTATGTTACTGAATCAATTTACTCAGTGTTAATCCCGCCCAGCAACACCCTACTTCTCCCCAGGCTTGGGCGTAGGGTCTCTGCCCTACTTGTCACTAGCCAGAGACCCATCCTTGTAAGCTGTCCTTGAAAGACCACTGTCAAAAGGGCTGGCGCTAGGCCAGGCAAGCAGGCAGCAGGAAGTACTTGAATGCTGCCTCCACCCTTTTCTTCTGCAGGGATCCTGGGGCTTGCAGACTGGCTCCCCTAGGGAAGCAGCTGCCTGTGGCTGATGACACAGCCTGTTCTGTAAAGTAGGTGGGTTAATTGTATGCACCACTCAGCAGGGGGTACTTAAGGCTATTCTCCCCCCCCCCCCCATTTTCAAGTTCAGCCTTGTTGCTGAGTTTTTCTTCCCTTTTTCTTCTCAGTGCCTTTCTCTTTACCTATGAAAGAAAGATGGAGAAAAGAAAAGACAGAAATCCCTGAGTCTAACCTTTAAAAAAAATTTTTTTTTTGTATTTACAAAAGCCTAGGCTCATTTCCCGGCTAGCTAATAATTTAAAATAATCCATTTATACTAATCTATATTCTCCCGTGTGGCTGGTTACTTCTGCTCAGGTGCCATGCATCTGTCTTCCTCACATCTTCCCTGGTGACTCTCCTATGCCTTGCTTTATCCCATAATCCTTTCTTCCTATTGGATGTTCCACCTTCTATTCTGCCCTTTCCAATAGGCCATAGGTTTGTTTTGTTTGTTTGTTTTTTATTGACAGGTGTTGCATCCATACAATACACAAGATATTCTCTCTACATAACTTTTTTGGTTTTGTTGTTGTTGTTTGTTTTGTTATTTTTGTTGTTGTTGTCACTACGTAGCCTTGGCTGTCCTGGAACTTGCTATATAGACCAGGCTGGTCTTAAACTAACAGAGATCCTCTTGTCTCTACCTCCCAAGTGCTAGAATTAAAACAATCACCATACTCAGCTATTAGGTTCAGTTTTTGTTTTCTAAATAAGCATTTAATACCCCCTCTGTTATTTCTATAATAAATATTGAATTGGCACACATCTGAACTCTGATACCCTCAGCAGTAGGAGAGATAGTAGTTAAAAGGGGGCTTCCAGGCTTGGGTGTAACTCTGTGCTAGAGCATTAGCCCGATGTGAAAAAGGATCAGCAAGGTCTCTCTTCACAGTTTGGGAACAATCGGAGCAGCAGATTGAGGTTTCCTCAACTTGTAAACTGCTCAGTGCTTCAGGCTGTCATGGGCCTTGAGATACCCTAAGAATTGGAGAGGAAGAGCTGGGTGTGGTGGTACATGCCTTTAATCCCAGCGCTTGGGGGGCAGAGGCAGATGGATCTCTGTGAGTTCCAGGCCAGCCTGCCTGGTCTACAAAGTGAGTCCAGGACAGCCAGGGCCGTTACATAAAGAAACCCTGTCCAAATAAATAAATAAATAAATAAATAAATAAATAAATAAATAAATAAATAAGAAAGAACTGGAGAAGAGCCAATTGGTTCTCAGGTCCATGGGAGACTACTCCGGGAGGCTGCTGTAGGGACCCTATTCTCACTCTGTGTTGTCCCTGTCGTCACCACTGCATTTGTGCTCTATGAAGCCAAGTCATGTTATATCTCCTTGCTCCTTTGGGACTGGAAAACAGTCTTCTATAAGAGTTGTCCGGCCTCAGAGTTGGCACAAAGGCTCAGCTAGTAAAGGTGTTTGTTGTCAAGACTGATGACCTGAGATCCCCAGAACCTACGTGATAGAAGTAGAGAATTGACCCTTGCAAGACTTCCACATGTCTGCTGTGGTACACATACATGCACATGTATGTACACACACACACACACACACACACACACACACACACACACACAAGAAAGAAAGAAAGGCGGGAAGGAGGGAGGGAAAGAAGGAAGGAAGGAAAAAGAGGAGAAGAGGAAGAGGAGAGGAGGAAGAAGGGGGTGGGGAGAACTTCCTTGTGTCAGAAATACTCAAGCACAAAGAGGCTAGCAGGGCTCTCCCGTCCTCACAGGGAAGTGGACAAAACCATACTTCTAGGTTTACAGTGCTAGCTCCCCTTGGACCCTTAACTCACTGGCTTACTTTTTCCTGCACATTAGCAGCCAGGGAGAAAGGAACCACACTCTGGAAAGAGCCCAACGTGTCCATTAGGTGATTGTTATTATGTTGGTGCCTGTTGCAATGATATAAGTCTGTGGTCTTAATAAAATCCAACATTTTTCAATTAGCTGTTGCTTAATTAGCAGCATGAATATTCAAAGTCCTCATGCCCTTTTTGCATCCTTCCTCTCCAGTCTTCTCACACCAGCTGCTACATCAGACTGCACTTGTGACACTCCTCAAGAGTGGGGGGTATGGAGAACTCCGTGTGCAGAGGACCCGAGGTGTCTCTCCATACTTCCTGGATCAAGAGGCCCAGGCTGTCAGATTTCCCTTATTCAAAAATGTAGGTGACACTGGTTTCCTTACTTGCCATGGAGTCTGTGAGATTGATCACTTCTGGAAAGGACTTGTCCTGAGTGATAAAAGATGGGTTCTCTCAGCAGAGACTATAAGAGCTATTAGAAGTCTGGTGGTTTCTCCACTCCTTCCTAATGTCTGTCCTCTGGTTCTCTTTCTCTCTCTTTTCTCTTCTTCCTTCATCCTCTCTCTCTCCCTCCTACTTTTCCCTCTCCTTGAAAAGAAAAGAAATGTGGTGAGGGGAGAGGGAGGAAGAAGGAGACAAAAAAAAGAGAAAGAGAATGTGTGTGTGTGAATGCAAACATGCACATGGGTGTGTGTGTGTATGTGTGTGCATGTGTGCGTGCATGTGTGTGTATGTGTGAATGCAAACATACACATGGCATAACTCGTGTGCCATAGCCTGCATGAGGAAGTCAAGAGCAAGCTCAAGTAAAGGTGCTCTTCTTCCACAGGGGCTCTTGCTTTCCTGCTGTGTCTACCAGGCTAGCTGTCCCTTGAGCTTCTGGGGCTTCTCCCATCTCTATCTCCTCTGTCTCCAAAGGGAATGCTGGGATTATAGGCACATGCTCCCACTGCCTCCGACTTTGCACCAGTTCGGGAGATCTGAACTCAGGTCCTCACACTTGTATGCCAAACACTTTACTCAAGGAGCTGTCACCATAGCCTTTCTTCTTCTATGAGCAAAAGTCTCCTTCCTTCGAAGACCTAGAGCCTTGCCTACATAACAGGAAACCAGCAGAGCTCCAGTTTCTCTGCGGTTGACCCATGCTGCCTCCCACTTCCGATCACCTGTCACGTCACTTCCGGCACGGCATCTGCAAACCTAGGCACACATCTTGTACAATATTGACTCTGGCCCTTTGTTCCCTAGGAGAAAAAGTAAGGAGCCAGGAAAGGGAATAAGTCATCCAAGACAGAAGACCGCAGTAGAGACAGAAGAAGGGGTTTGAATCCATGCTTTCTGTCCCGGCCCAAGACATATCCCAAGGCACTAGGCCTTCAGCCCCGGAGAGGTGATAGCCTCAGGTTGGGTCAAGGAGGCTCTCTAATGGCCTGGACACCCATTTTTATGTCCCCACCAGGTAGTAGTACCTTGCTCCACTTCTGAGTGAAAGAAGAGAGGGGAGGGAAACGTCCATTATTTGCCCTCCAAGTTTCCCCTGGCTGCCTCTCACTCCACCGGGGCTGGAGTACATGGTGGTACTGGCTGTAATTTTAGGCTTTGGTTTGGAGGATTTCCCAGTAGTGCCTGCAGCTTCGTAATGCAGGCTGTCAAAATGATGCAGGATTGTGCTCTGCCAGCTGCCCGGCTGACTTCATTCAGATACATCTAATGTGACAATTTTGTCAAAGCTTGTTTTAAGGAGTTGTTTTGACTGGGTGTTAATGTGGCCTTCTTAACCAGCCAATTGCTACATCTGGTGCCTCCACACCAGCAACCAGAGGAAGATTTTTCTGTGGGTCAAGTCTGGCCTGGTCTTTTCTGGGCCAGGGGTGGCCCAGCCTATTCATGGGACAGTGGTTTTCCTGTTCTTTGCTTGACTGTGAAGGTGGCAGTGCTAGGTAGAAGGTCAGGCCCCTGAGGGTCAGAAGCAGAGCAAAGAAAGGCAAGCTTAAAGTAGAGAGGACACAAGAAAGCAGCTCGGGTGAGGGGAGTGAGGTGGGGAGTGGGGGGTAGGGTTGTGCTAACAGGGAGAAGGAGGAGTGTTGCAATCTCGGAAGTGAGATGGGCTCAGTCAAAGGAGGCCTTGGGAGCTCCAGAGTGCAGTGAGCTGGCAGGAGTGAAAGTTCTGAGCTGAAAACACTTGAGAATTCCCAGGCCTGGTTAAATGACCTGATCTGAGTTCTGATTAGTCCAACATAGATGTCCTCTGAGAGACTCCACCCAGTGGGGGATTGGGACAGATGCTGGGACTTGCTGTTGGACTCTGGATGGAGCATTGAGAGACGTGGGGGAGAGAGGGGGGAATGGAAGGACCCAGAAGGTTCAGGAACCTCACAAGAAGAAGACCATCAAGACTCAGATCTGGACCCAGGGAGGCCTGCACAAACTGTTGCACCAACCAAGCACAATGCATGCAGAGAACCTAGATCTCTTGTTCAGGTCTAGCCAATGGACAGCTCATTCTCCCCAGTTGTGGGTGCTCCTAATTTGATCACCACCCCTTGGCAGGAGACCACTGTGGCACACAGAGAAAGGGGGAAGCAGGCTATCCAGATGAGACCTGATAGGCTATGGTCAGATGGTGGGGAAGGAGCCACGCCCACCCCTCACCACCACCCCCCCACACATCAGAGGGCAGAAGAGGGAGGGAGGGTGGGAATGGAAAGATACAAATAAGCCAGGGAATAATAATTGGGGTGTAATGTGAATAAATTATAATAAATAAACAAATAAATAAAGTGAGAAAAAGTCCCATCCGACAATAAGAACAATGACCCTTGGAGGTAGCAGAGTTAAACACAGTATCATAGGTGGAGACACCTAGTCTATGGCAGTTGCTTCTGCTTCTCCCATTTGTGGTTGCTTCCTGGCAAGACATGACATAAGACAGCAGTGTCTGCCAGGAAGTGGTCCACACATTCTCCAAGGGCCACTTCCCTCATGCTCAATGGATTGTACATAAACACCCCTACTAGATTTCTAAGTTCTGTATAGATCAGAGCTGGAATTCATTATTTCATATACAGCCATGTACGGCTTACTGATGGGGTCAGCTGCACTGCTAAGTAATCCTGTCACTTAAATTTACTGGCACAACTAGATGGCATAGGTTACTTACTGTGGCCTCTTGATGTGGTCACATGACACAGGAAATACTAGATTCATGGGATGATGCCAGTATATTGTAGCTTCCTGTGAACTTTTGAAAAATAACGTGGGGCCAGAAAGCATAGTGTGGGGGTGGGGCAGGGGGATGGCTCAGTTGGTAAAGTGCTTGTACAAGCATGAAGATCTGAGTTTGAATCCCTAGCACCCACATAAAAAGCCAGATATGGAGGTTCATGCCTGTGACAGGAACAGAGGCAAGAGCTTGCTGGCTGGCTTCCAAATTCATGGGCTTCAGGTTTAGTGAGAGGCTCCCTCCCTCTCTCTCTCTCTCTCTCTCTCTCTCTCTCTCTCTCTCTTTCTGTGGAGAGTGATAGAAGAGGATACCTGGTATCAACCTTTGACCTCTGCACTTGAACAGGCACATGCACGTACACATACCCCAACATGTATGTACATACATACCCTCCACAAAAAAAAATATACACAAAGTATAGCAAATAAATACAAAAGCCAGCAGCATAGTTGTTTGTTGTCATTATCAAGCCCAGGCTGGCCTTGAACCCCTGATCCTCCTGCCTTAACCACCTGTGTGCTAGGATTATAAGTACATGCCACCATTCTCAGCCTCATCCTTTAGTTTTGTATGGCTGGACATGAAGTACACTAACATCACAGATGTGTGAGGGATACCCTGCACATGGCCTTACGATAGTTACATTACTTAGGCAAGGGGAAAGTTTTACCCTATTATAATTTTATGGGTCTGATGTTGTATTGTGCAGGCCAAGATGAACTAAAATGCATCTGTATATGTCAGGATCCTCATATACACCTGTAGAAGCCTTGGTGCCTGCTGTGTATCTTTTCCTGGGGTGACATGAACAAATATCTAGTCACCCCAGATAGGGCAGTGATGACAGGACAAAGACATTTTTCCACCCAAGTATAGTTGGTGAACTAATGGCTTTCTTGGTGTTACTTTTAGGAACACGAGTGACTCAAAGATGGCTGCACCATGGAAAAGGCCCACCTCAACATAGTGATGACAGAAAAATTACATTCCTGCTTCCTGCTCAGCTTGCAGGCAGCTCCCCTGCAAAGCCTCCTCCCCAGCAACAGTTTACTGCTTTTGTAATTTGGGATTGGTGAGACGTGTGAAACTCAACTTTCCGAGCTTCCTGAATTTTGTAAACTTCAGAACGTTCCTGAATCCTACTTGTTTCCAAGTCCTTTCTTTCAGGAGGGAATGCTTTGTGTTGGAAGAAATAACTGGATGATATGCCCATTATATGTTATACTAAACTTATCCCACTAGATGTTTAATTGAGAAGTGTACCTTCTGTGACTTAAATTAATTTATGTAAATATTGGAGTTTGTGTTCTGAGGAAATAGAAAATGAAGACCAGAAAAACCACTTGATGAACAATACCTTGTCCTGGGTGTTATTCAGGGTTGACGTGCCTTCATCATATCACCTCATTGAGGTTCAGGAACTGAGAAACGATGGAACCTTGATTTTGAACTCCAGTCTTCTGTCCCTGATGCCCATAGTTGTCCTTGAAACCTGTGCTATCTGTGGAGGCCCCGTGTGTAACAAGCTGGCACAGCTCCTGCCTGGAAAAGGATCAGGTGCTATTACATATCTGGTCCTAAGAGGTGTGGGGTCTGCATGTGATTTCCAAATTATCTGCAGGCCATGCATGCTCTGGGGCACTGGGATTAGTGAGTCTTCCTGTCTGGCTTTGGGACTTCCTAGCTCATTTGCATCTGAAAATGTCAGTCCCTCTTCCAAGCTGCTGGTCATTGATATTTATTTTTAACTTGCACGTGATTGGGATGAATCAGAGGTCTTTCCACCAGCTGCAGATGGGCCTAGTTGGGATGCTGGGGTTCAGGTTCCTCTGTCTTCTTCAGGGGTCCTACCTGAATACCTTGGATAGCTCTCACTTCTTATTTTGTTTCTGGAACCTGCTGGTGGAGACAGGGGAGATTCTCGATCCTGTCTCAATGCCCTGCCTCCTCCTTGCTCTCCATCCCTGGGGACATCTACGCTGCTGCAGATACTTTATTTGTCTTCATGAAAGAAGAGTTAAAAATAAAAATCAATAACCACCAGATTACCAAGAGAAGATTAATTCCATGTTTGTAAATGCTAATGAGATTTGGAACCCTTGCCCATGCGGGACAGGAGAGGCTTAGAGTCCTTCTGTCTGGTACTAGGAGGGTTTTAGGAGAGCGCTCCTGGAGGCTTTGGGAGAACCATCTCTTCAGCCTCTTTAGCCTCTGTGTCTCCTCCTGCATCCTCTTCCAGGCCTCCACTGAGAGACAAGTAAGAGACAATGGTGCTGGATTCTCTGTAGCTGTCAGGGAGGATGGGGGAGGCACAGCAACCTGGGGAAGCAGGGTCAACTCTGACAGGCCCTGAGTACCTCACTTTGTTCATTCGTCTCGAGCAGAAGCTGTAGCCTTGCCCTTCCTGGTACCTTCTGCCAGGTGGGCTGGTATTTTGAATACCAACCGTCTTTGCTTGCTCTTCCATAATGGTTTTCTTTAATGTCCCCTTTTCTGTGAGACCTAACCCTGATGTTCCTTTTCCAAACCACAGAACTGTGCCCACTTTTGACTCGCCACACCCTTTTCTATCTCCTATGTAGCATCTTAACATGGCATGCTATGTGCATATTATGTAATTCCTGTCTCTTCCCACTAAGCCTGAAGCTTCACAAATGATTGTTGTCTATTTTGTTTAACTGTGCATCTTCAGCCATAAAATTAGTGCCAATTAGTACATTCTCCATAAACACCAATTTAATGAAAGAAGAGGAAAAGCCAAGGTACAGAGAAGAAGGGAGCCAAACCGAGGACACTTGAGATCTGTGAGATGGGCCAAAGGGCAGGAGAGAAAACTGAGGCCTATCCATCTATAACACAGGCTACTGCTCAGTGGTGGAGCTGGCATGGGACATTAAGGAGAAAGACTACTGCTTCCGGGCATAAAGACAGTTTCAAAAGATGACAAACTGCAAAACTCTAGTTATTTTCTATTCTGAAAAAGATAGAGGCTGGAGGGCTGGAGGGATGGCTCAGAGGTTAAGAGCACAGTCTTGCTATTCCAGGGGCCCTGAGTTCAAATCCCAGCAACCACAATGAGATCTGGTGCCCTCTTCTGGTGAGCAAGTGTACATGCAGGCAAATGCTGTATACACAATAAATAAATAAATCTTTGAAAAAAAGATAGAATTATTCAGATGTAAATGAATCAGCAGTTACCGGGAATTATAAATTGTGCAAGGGCTTGAGGATACGTTAGTAGCAGGTTTTTTGGGAATGCATTAAAAGGAGGATCTTTGGGAGGGCTTGCTGTATATCCTGATCTTGATGATGCATAGCTAGAAAATTCAATAGAACTGGAGAGAAAAGAGAAGGATAGTTAATCTTGATGTATAATTTAAAAATTCAATGTAAAATGTACCTTCAAAAATTAATAAAAATTTTTTTACTTGAAATTCCTCTCACCCTAAACAAAATGGCTATTATCAAGAAGCTTGGTAGGGAAGGATGAGGGAGAAAAGAAATCCACTCTGTTGCCAAAAATGTAAATGAACACAACCACTATGGAAAATTACACAGGGATTCTCAAAAACTAAAAATAGAACTACCATATGATCCAAATATTACCATTCACGGGCGTATACCCAAAGGGATATAGTTCAGGATACCACAGAGACACTGTCCATCCATATTTATTGCAACACTGTTCATAATGGCCAAAATATGGAAACAGCCTAGATAGCCTTCAACAGACAAGTGAATATGAAAACGTGAGGCTGGAGAGATGGCTCAGCGGTTAGGAGTGTTCACCATGCAAGCTGAGGATGGGGATCCCAGCACACAGTGGAAGGCTGTTTGTGATCCTGTGCACACCTGCAGTCCCAACACCGAGGGAAGTGAAGGCAGGAAGGTTGCTGGGGTTTGCCGGCTGCCAGCCCAGCTCAAAATAAACAGACTTCAGGTTAAGCTAGAAACCTTGCCTCAAAGGAACAAGAAAGAGTGACAGAGGAGGAGTGGACACACTCTTGTGGCCTCTGCAGGTGTGCATATATGTGGCTGCACACATGTGCACTCATATAACATATATATACATTGTGGCACAGGTACACACACACACACACACACACACACACACACACACATCGCAATGGAGTTTTACTCAGTCACAAAGAAGAATGAAATTATGTCACTTGCAGGAAAATGGATGGACTGGAGATCATCATGAAAATGGAAGGAAAAAGCCAGATTCAGACAAACATTATACATTTTCTCTCAAATGCAGAACCTATATTTAAAAACAGAGATGAGCCAAGCACGGTGGTGCACACCTGTAATCCCAACACTCGGGGAGACAGAGGCAGGTGAATATGAGTTTGAGGCCAGCCTGGTTTACAAAGCGAGTCCAGGACAACCAGGACTGCACAGAGAAACCCTATATCAAAAAATAAAAGGCGGGAGAAGAGATTCAGTTCCTTGGGGGTCAGGCAGAAAGGATAACGAAGAGAGGCAACTATGGTCATAGCCTTAAGAATGTGGTCATGGTAGATCCATTATTTTGTAGAATGAATACACACCAATAAGAACATTAAAAAGAAAAAAAAAGAACCCAAATCTTTTAAGAAGAAAGAGGCTGAGTTTGTCCAGAATCCGACATGCCAGGGTGACATTTAAGAGGAATATTGGCCCCGCTTAAGAGAGTGCTATCCTGAGGAATCACTCATCAGCACCTCAGAGTGTTAGGCCCTGTGTCCTAAAAGCAAGCAGTGCCTGTGCTCGTCTGTGGAGTCTGCGCCATTGTGAGAGGACAGAAAGTTTCTCCCACAGCAACACTACTCGGCAGACCATTTATTCCGATAAGAAGAAGAAGGAAATAGTCTCCAGATAAAAATTTTCTTTGCAAATCCCTTTTCTTGGCCTCATAGCCAGTTATGGATTTCCTGCTGTTAACAGATTTTAGTCCGTTCACTGTCCTTCTCTTGACAACCGTCCTCGTCCTCATTGTAGGGTCTGGCCTTCTCATTCACCCACTCATCATGGGGCCGGCGCCTTCCACTTAGCTGGAAAGCAAGATGGAGCAGGCGTGAATGGCAAGACCCCTACAACTAAACATTTTCCTCTTTGGTGCCAAGCGCCCCATCTGCAAGCCAGCCCTTCCTGTGTGTTCGGCGCCTTTTTAGAAAATGCTGCTGCCACTAGCAGGGCAGACCACAGGGCACGCTGCTGCTGTTATCTAAAGCAGGGCAACACATCGGGCCCAATTTCATTTCCTTGACTTCTAGTCAGTCACTGTGCTAGGCAGCTTTGGGTCACTGTGATAGAATACCAGACACCAATAACATTAAGGAAGAAAGATTTCTTTTGCTCAGGGTCTTCAACGATGGCTATTCCACTTTATTGTTTCTGGGCCTCCGGCGAGGCAGAAGGTCATGGTAACATGGCTTGAGGAAGCACAGATGCTGACCTCATGGTAATCAGGAAGCAGGGAGAGAGAGATGAGAAGGGACCAGAAACCAGATACCCTTCAAAGGCACATATCCAGTGACCTAACCTACTTCTTTAGCCAGGTGTCAATCCCTGCTACCGCCTAATAACGCTGTCAGACCAAAAGCCCATCAATAGACTGATCCATAAAAGACAGAGCCCTCATGATCCAGTCACTTTTCAATAATAGACCCAATAGCTGAGAGCTAAGCCTTTCACACACAAAAGGAGCATGTGTGAAACATACATATATCCAAGCCATAATAAGAATTCCCATTTCTTATTCTGGCCACATGATCCACAGATATTACCAAGTACCTTCTGCGTGGTGCACTGTAAAAGGTGAGGATGAAGTTGACATAGCCATGCCTCCCTAGGAGTTCTGTTCTGAACTTTCTCCTGCAAGCACGTTTCCTCTTATCCACCAAGTCAGATGGAGCCTGAGATCTCTGCCTGCACGCACGTGCACGCGTGCACGCGCGCGCGCACACAACACACAAACACACACACACACACACACACACACACACACACACACACACACGGGACCTTATCTGGCTGCCCTCAGTCACTGGCGTTCCATCTGAAACGTTGCTCTGTCTGTGCTCTCATCCCCAAGCCTTGCTGTGCTGCCTCTGCAGGTACTGGCAATGCCTGGCAACCTGGACCATTGATCTGGTATGAGTTAGAACCATGTCTAAACTCCCTCCTCAAAGTCTTTGTCTGCCGTGTTCTATCCTCACCCCATACTCTGATGCGTTAGTGGCTTTTCTTCTTGTTCTGACAAAATATCAGATAAAAACAGCTGAAGGAAAGAAGGAAAGAAGGAAAGAAGGAAAGAAGGAAAGAAGGAAGGAAGGAAGGAAGGAAGGAAGGAAGGAAGGAAAACTTAGTTTGGGTCTAGAAGGTAGAGTCAATCACTGTGGGGAAGTCACAGTGGCAAGAGTGTGAGGCAGCACTCACATTGTAGCTAGTCAGGAAACCAGAAGAGGGGAATGATGGCTAGATTGTATTCTTTTTGTTTAGTCCCAGAACCCACCTGATGAGATGGTGCATATTCATGGCGGATCTTCCCTTCTCAGTCAAATTCAAAGGTGTGTTTCCATGGTGATTCTAAATCTAGTCAGGTAGATAATGAAGACTGACCATTACACCTGCTGACACCAGTGTTGTTTTCCTCAGAATTTGTAGGTCTAAGAAAGACTCTGCTTATGAATTTTTAAAGGAGGCCATGTGTGAGGTCTAAGCTCCGGTGCCAGGAATGATGTGGGAACGTGCTAGGCTAGAGGTTGAAGAGACTTCAAGGAGTCATGTGCAGATGAGAACTGCTTTGTTCTCTCTGGTCAGAGGCCATTAGGCAGGGAGCCTCTTTGCAGGCACCAAGGCACATGCCAGCACAGAGGGACACAAGGCACGGGCATACACATGCACATCAGCACACAGGCCACACAGAGGTAGGCACACAGTCCTGCAGACAAACACATAAGGCAGGCTGATGAAGACAAAGGACTCTGGCTTCTAACCTCAAAGCTGTATTTATATGCAGCCTACACAAAAGTGGCATTCTTTTAGGGATAGTTATATAACAGATCACATTAGTATTTACTTGTGGCACTCCTGGACATCTGGTGTTGGCCATTTTGTGCTGACCCAGAGCACCTCTGGATGTCCAGTGTAAGTTGTGTTTTAGCTGACTCATACTGGATGTCCATATCAACACCGGTATGTCTCAATGGAAACCGAAGCTCCTGGCTTTCTGTTCCCAACAGTATGATGCCAAGTGCTCGTTATTCCAGTACTTGAGAAGTGGAGGCAGGAGGATCCAAAAGTTCAAGGTCGGTTTGGGCTCCATGAGAACCTGTCTCAAAGGGGGAAAAAACTTCCAAGTTTAAAAGTTACTTACAGAACGAGACACAAGCTTCTGTATAGAGTCTTCGGAGCGGAAACCGGAGCCTAATTCCTAGCCTCATTTGAAGTCATTTTCCTCACCATGACCTGCCCTCTGGCTAGCACCAGGGACTGTCCTTGGAATCCATTGTGTATCCTACTATACCTGCTTGCTCTGTTCACCAGCCCCAACTCTCTCTGTCTTTTTTACTTTTCTGTTGCTGTGAAGAGACACTGTCACCAAAGCAACTTACGAAATAAAGAATTTAACTGGGACCTCGCTTATGGTCTCAGAGGGTGAGTCCATGACCCATGCATAAAGTAGGGAGCATGGTGCTGGCATGGTGCTGGAGCAGTAGCTGAGAGCTTATATCCTAATCAAAAGATTGGAGGTAGAGAGAGAACGACTAAGCCTGGTGTGGACTTTTGAAACCTCAAAGCCCAACCTCAGTGACACACCTCCTCCAGCAAGGCCACACCTCCCAATCCTTCCCAAAATGGTTCCAGGAACTGGGGCCAAGCATTCAAATGTATGAGCCTATAGAGACCATTCTCATTCAAACAACCATGTCAAGATCACTTGTCACCTGAGTTTGACTACACATCCCAAGAGCAAGCATTATATTTCATTCTATTGACCTTTCTAGCACCTAACAGGCAGAATACCTGGAACACAGGACAAGGCTTGATGTATACAGATTTGCCAAATTGAATTTATTTCAACTTCCTAGATACCATCTGTCTTAGTTACTTTTCTGTTGTTGTAAAGGACACCGTGACCAAGGTGACTTATAAAAGAAGGAATTTAATTTGAGAGTACAGGGCCAACATGGAGGATACATGGCAGCAGGTAGACAGGCAGGTGCCAGAGCCATAGCTGAAAACTTACATTAGAGCCACCAGCAGGAGTTGGGGAGAAAGGTAAGGAGGGAAGAAGGGAGCAGGGGAGGGAGAGGCTGGAGAGATGTTTTAGTAGGTAAAGCACTTGTTACACAAGTGTCACAACCTGAGTTCAAATCCCCAGAGCCCATGTAAATACAAGAACAGTGACACACATCGGTAATCCAAGGTCTTCAATGGAGAGGTGGGAGGCAGAAACAGGAGAATTCCTGGAACCCCACAGGTCAGCTATCCTGGTGACGCAACATCAAACAAGAGAGATCCAGGCTCAAACAAGGCAGAAGGTGAAGACCAACACCCAAGGCTGTCCTCTAACCTCTAAATGCAAGCCTCCCCAAGCGTGTGTTCTCAATGACACAACCTCCTCCTATTAGTCCCCAGCCACCCGCCCCCTCCTCCGAGACAGAGTTTCTTTGTGTAGCTTTGGCTGTCTTCTTGCCTCTGCCTTTTGAGTGCTGGAATTAAAGGTATGCACTACCACTCCCTGGCTAGACCCCAACTCTTAAAGATTCCACTCCCACAATACTACAAACTGATGATTAAGCCTACAATACATGGGCCTTTTGGGGACATTCAAGAGCCAAAGGTAGCACCCCTCTTCCTCGCCACCCCCTCCCCCGCCCCATGTGAGTCTCATCTAATTAAGTAGATATCGGAAGAGGAGAGAGAGAGAGAGAGAGAGAGAGAGAGAGAGAGAGAGAGAGAGAGAGAGAGAGAAGACAGGAAGGTATGATAGCCCTTTCTTTAATGCCAGTACTTCCCTGGAGGCAGAGATAGGTGGATCTGTGTGAGTCTGAAGCCAGCCTGGTCTTACATAGTGAACTGCAAGACAGCCAGAACTATATAGAGGGACTGCGCCAATTTTTTTTTAAAGATTTATTTATTTTTTTAAAGATTTATTTATCCCAAAGAAGAGGGGATTCTTCTGTCAGACTGGAGAGGTAGCTTGATGTCCTTCCTGGGTCTCTAGTCAGTTAGGCTTTGCTGCAGACTTTGGTCTTGTTGCTTCAATTGCATGGGCCAGTCCCTTAAAAGTCTGTCAATCAGTCAATCAATCAATATGTCTCTCCTTCCTTTACTCCCTCTATTTTTTCTTGATCTCTCTCTCTCTCTCTCTCTCTCTCTCTCTCTCTCTCTCTCTCTCTCTCTCTCCACACACACACACACACACACACACACACACACACAAGTGCATACACATTTATTTGTCTGGAATGCCCTCACTAAAACTCCATAAATGGTTACTGCATGAATGAATTAAATTTCTTGAGTACTTAGGTTTTTAGATTAGATTTGGCTTCCTTCCAGGTTTTGAGAGGTTTTCCTGGTTCTGGCCACGGCTCTCCTCATCAGTAGTCAATGTTTAACTTATAATCCTGCTAGAAACCTTATCCATTCATCGTTCATCCAGCATTTTCTGAACCTATCTTGTATTCCAGAAACTGTTTTTTTTTTAAAAAGACTTATTTATTTATTATGTATACCTGCATGTACACTGGCATACCCTAAGAGGACATTAGATCACATTATAGATGGTTGTGAGGCATCATGTGGTTGCTGGGAATTGAACTCAGGACCTCTGCAAGAACAGTCAGTGTTCTTAACCTCTAGCCATCTCTCCAGCACCCCAGAAACGGTTACTGCTAGGTACATGTACTAGTTATCTCTGTTGTATAACATGTTATCTCGAACCTAGTAGGTTAAAACTACTATACCATTGCATTCCTTTTTAAAGAAGTCACACCATCCATTACCTCTTACTGTCTGTGAATCAGAAATCCAAGAGTGGCAACAGTAGACAGGTCTGGTCTGGGGGTGCCTCATGATGCTATAATCAGATGTCAGCCAGACTACCATCATCTAAAAGCCTTACTGGGGCTAGGGATGCTGTTTCCAACATTGTGTGCTTGGTCACACGGTTGGTGAGCATGGCTTCAACATAAGCCGTTCATACTCTGGTGAGTTGGTTCTGACTCTTGGTAACAGGTCTCAGTCCACATGCACATAGAGCCTTCTAGAGTTCCCCTCTAGTGTCTTCAGGGTATGGCAATGACTTTTCCTCAAGGGAACAATCCAGTAGACAAAGGCAGAAGCCATAATGCCTTTGTTGATATAGTGTTGGGAGTTATATTCCATCACTTCTCTGTTGGTCAGCCCCAGGGAAGGGGACTCTTCCAGTAGCCACATTGTAGGTTGTCAACGATGAGGAGGGCAAACAAAATGCTGCTGTGCTCATAGCTTGCAAATAAACTGGCATGGCTTGGGCTCCAGCCTGGAAGTCTCTTATCTCTAGCATCTTCATCACTAGCTTTCTGCTTCTTCTGGTCATGGGAGCATACGACTTTATATGTACCATATATAGGGACATATTCTATGTCCTGGTTGAAATGTGGATTTGTGCCATAGAAGAGCTCTTGAAAAAAATGTCCAGGTCTGCAAGGGCCAAACAGCAACCAGAGATGAGAGTTTGGCCCCTTGCAAAGAGGCAGGCACACTCAGCTATGTCTGCATGCCCTTTGCTGGTCAGCTTGGCTGAGGTCATCTGCATGCCTTTCCTATGGGACCCTGCCTTCCTTAGGACCCTGGAGGAGTTTTCTCTATCATGGTTATTGCTCTTTTCCTTTAAGCAATTCCCCATTGGGGTCTCTGATCTCCCTGTCAATGTTGGATCCCTGGAGCCTAGCATTAAGGCTCAGAAATAACGTTTGGTGAAGTTAGAGACTTGGTCTTCTTTGTTTACATTTTCTGACACAGTATTTGTCAAGTAAAAGCTTAACAAATATTCATTAAGTAAATAAATGCCTGACCCCAAGTCATGCTAAATCAGACTTTGCATGATTTAACAAACTCAAGATGACCATTGTGCAAGTTTCACTTTCCTCTTCTGGAAACCGTCCAAATTATTTTTCACTTATTCTGGATGTTTTGGCCTCTTTTTTTTTTTTTTTTAATACAGAGTTTCATTATAGAGCCTGGGTTAGTGTGGAACTCGCTATGTAGGACTCAAATTTATGAACAACTTTCCCTCTCTTCCCAAATGCTAAGACTAAAGGGATGTACACCACACCCACATCTTCTGGGCCTCATCTCACCTCCTAGGCCTTGCCATTTGAGGATGAGAAGAGGACTAATGGGCACGAAGGATTTGTACTCACAAGGCTGGGGAACTCCATATCCTGTCCTTGGACACAAGGAAATGACCCTCTTATGTAAAAGGGGGTGCTGAAGACTGGGCTGGTCTCTTAGAGTGGGGTTGGTTCTAGCTATAAGAAGAACAAGCAGGCGCAGCAGAATCTAGGTGGAACCTGTGTAGACTAAGGAGAGGAAAAGGGTGAGCAAGCATCATTAGCCTATGATTAATCTATAATAATACAGTAATCACCAGGCAGAGCTATGTTCATACAACATTAGTCTGAGAATAATACCCACAGGAAACACCATTTTCAGCCTCCCACGGCATCAGCGGGTTGGTCCTCTTTTATTGTTGGCTCAGGTGAGAGTAAGAAGGCCCTGAAGATGGAGAATCTAGGCAGTCTAACACATTAAGGTGGGGGTGGGGGCAGTGCTGCACAGCCCAGTGACCCACCCTGACTCGGCTCTTCTCTGTAAGGAAGCCTCAAGATTTTCCTGCTGTCTCATGCTTTCTCTCATTTCGCAAATACGTGGAGCATGGGTGGATCTCTGTGGGCCAACAGCAAGGAGGATTCAGCCTGAAGCATGGTCTCTGCCCTTGAGAGTTTGGTGGCCTACTGTTGAGTTGTTCTGTTGGTGGAGTTGGCCACCTGAGTTGGTGGCCTACTGTTTCTTTCCTCCTGGTCAGTTGTCCTGGCCTACAGATTCATACCACGGGCCTCCAGGCTCTGGGCTTGAAGAAGAAATGGTTGTGCTTCCCTGGGGCACTGTGGTGTAGATTTCTTCTCTTCTTGGCTCAAAAGCGTATAGACCTGGATGGAGGGATGGAAGGACACTTGTGTCTACTCAGTCCTAGCTGAAAACTACCTGCTCATCAGGGACCATTGTGGCTTGGCAACACAAAGGTTCAGAGTATGCCATAGCCTGGCTTTGTGAGCTTGAATATATGTGTGCAGGAACTCTACAAGGGCTGAGAGTTCAGCCCAAGAGTGTCATGGTGGGAGGATTTAGACATTCTGGGCTTTGGGTCTTTGATTAGAATGATCTTGTGGCTAATGCATAGGAAAAGCAGATGGTTTGCCCTTCTGGATGTGGGAATAGGCATCTTCATCTCTGTAAGCCCCCAGAATTAACCAAGGTTTAAAAACAGCCCTTCTGAAGTCTTTGGAGTGTGGTCAAGGATGTGTTTGCTGTGAGAGGAGCAATGTCTCAAAGGAACTTCCTGGAACACAGGCGGAACATGAGAGGGAATCAAGGCAGATTTTGACCCTGATCAGGGACAACCATCTGAGCCAGGCAGACTGCCCACTTGTATCTGTTCCATACACTGCCCTCCTTCTTGGCAGCCTTCCTGCCATCCAACCTGCCATCCATCCATGTCTCTGGTCCCTGGTCCCTGGGGTCCATTTTCCCAGCAAGAAGGAACAACATTACAGTGACCTGCTGCCCTGGATTCTCTCCTCCCCTTTTCTCCTGGCTCTGGGTCTTCATTGTTTTTTTTTAGTGGCTACCCTATGACAATACTCCTAGGTCTTTTATAACCCTTTCTAATTGATCCAGTTCAGTGGTCACTGTGTAAATAGAAGCCAATTTATCTGTTGCTTATGCAGCAATGTAAGACAGTGTGAAGTGCCAGTGGAGTGGACAGGGAGCCATCAGTGTCTTGTCTTTTCAGGACAGGAATGGGATACTTGCCAGGACCCAGGACAGTGGCACCAGACATTTGTTTTGCTGATCTGGGCCAATGTGTCCAAAAAGAGCCCGATTCTCTGACTCTGTTGCTGCCCCTTACTCTTCTTGGCCAGAGGAGATGCTCTCATGGGCCCAATTCCACCCCGAGAAGAGTCCTCGCCTGATCAGTCATGGCACAGTGGAAAATGACAAGGAAGGCAAACTAAGGAGAGAGAAGCTAAGACCTCTGCAGAATGGTCTGGATGTCTGCTTTCCTGGTGTGTCAGCTCTGGTGTCTCAGAGGTATGTTGGGAGTAGAGGGCTGGTTTCAGGATTTCTGCCTTAGAGCTGATTTTAAGAGTCAAGATCAGTGCTCATAACCAGGCAGGCAACACATGGCCATGATGTCATTTCCCTGGAAAGATAATCCAGGGTAGCAGGTCACTGTGGTATTGCTCCCTTGACTAGAGTGCCTGGCATCCAGGTCTATGTGTAGGTTGTTGGCCTGCTCTTTTGCTTCTGACTCAGGGATCTCCAGCACAAAGCTTTAAGCTTTTCTTGCCTATCTCTGCCTTCTGGGGAAGACAGTGCTACCTGTTACTTCCCAGAATAGGGTACTGAAGGTCTCCTTATCGGCTGGTCACAAAGACAGGCTGAAGGCTGGAAATGTAGCTTAGAGGTGTAGCTCTTGCCTAGCATATGCATGGCCATAAGTTCAATTCCCAGCACCAATAAACAAACAAGAAACAAACAAATGAATAAGCAAATAAATAGAAAGAAAAAGAAAGAGAAAAATAAAAGGTGCCAGCCACTTGCTGGCTCCTGGGAGATGCTAAACAGATATAACCCTGGTCCTTTGGAGTGTCAAGCTTTTGTATTACGAACATAGCTCCAGATGTCTTCTCTCTAGCGTGGCCTCCTTGTTTGTCAATAATGGGCCTGTCAGTGCCTCATGGGTCCCATGCATAGTTCAGAATTCATGGCTGCCTAAACAACATCTCTGTTTGTGGCACATAAGAAAAAAACACACCCTGCAGCTATATGTTGCTTAATTAATAAGCCTATTATTAACCCCCAAACACCTGCGTGCATAACAAATCCTCTGTTATGACCACGTGGTACACTGATGGGAGTCCGCTCACCCTCCGCCCTGGCTCAGCTAATGGAGAAGAGAGGCAAACAGATTAGGAACCTGATCTTTCCCTTGACCCCATTCTGTCCAGCTCTCATTCCGCAGCAATCCTGTGGTGCATTTGCTATTTTATACTTCTGGCAGCCAGGCTCCCCCCAAGGCTTCTTTCTTGGTTCCCCTCTCCCCCTCCCCCAGTGGCTCTGAGAATACAGTGCTACTGCTCACAGCTGTGGCCTTCCCTTAAGGAAATGCCTAATAACTCACACCCACCCAAGTGACCCGTAGCCATGACTGGCTGCTGCGGTTACTAAAGGCCCTTTTTTCAGTTTGGGATGTATCTGTGGAGCCATTCATACTTTGGAATTCCAGAGGAAAGCAGAGTGAAGACATCAGATGAAACTCCGTCTTTCCTTGCTTCCTCCCCTCCCATCCCACTCTCCTTACGCTTGAGTGTAAGGAAAATGTTTCGTGAGAGCATCCCACATCCCACAGTGAGCCCCTGACATATGAACCCTTACTTCAGGTTTTGCATTTGGGAAAACTGAACTGAGACAAATATAGACAGTTCTTGACAACAGCAGTGTGTGTGTGCTGAAAAAGCTATATACTGTGGGCAGCAACGGAATTTTGCATTTTGAACTTTGATCTTTTCCCAGGATAGCAGAATGCAGTGTGGTACTGTTTTGAGATGCTGGGGTATAAACCTACAGATTGCAATGTGTTGCTAAGCTATGTAACTTGGGAGGCTAGGTGTATTAAATGCAATTATATTTTGGAGACAGCCTTGTTTTATGGCTCAGGATGACCTTGAACTCAGAGAACTTCCTTCTCGGCCTCCTGAGTTCCAAGATTGTAGCAATGCACTACCATGCTGTGTTAGATGCAGCATTGACTTATGATATTATTATTATTATTTTACAACAGACTTATTGAAATGTAACTGTTGTAAGTAGGGGGCTATCTGTGGTTTACTCTGGTACTGTGTTTCTCTCTGATTCTCTGCCTATCACTCTCTCCTCTCTCTATGTGTCTTCCTCTCCAAACCATGTGAGCACATCAGTTGCCTGCCACAGAGATTAATTCTCCATACTGTCACTATAGCTACAGCACCTGGTTCAATGTTTAGCATTCACTAAATATCTGCTGAGTGGGGCTGACACCATAAACTGTTCTTAGCTCAATTTGCACCTTGTATGTCAAGGTTCAGTAAAGGAGAAGACTCTAGGTAGCTCCAGCAAAAAGGGGTTTGATGCAGAGTTGTCACATTTAAGCAGTCGTTGCCAGGGCAGAAGTAGGTTGAGGGTTGAGACTATGAGGCTTATTTACAAGACAACAGAGGACTGAGGAAACTGCAACCCTACACGCCATTCGGACAATGCTCATTTGGATTAGAGCTGTTGCTGGCCTTGAAGGGCCTTTCCTGGAGATGTGGAGATGGGAGAAGAGCCCGTAGAACATAATAAGGAGTAGGCAGTTAGATCCAGGGGCTACTATAAGCTTATTTTGAAAATAAAGTGAGTGCTCACTTCAGCAGCACATATACTAAAATTGGAACAATACAGAGAATATTAGCATGGCCCTTGTGCAAGGATGACACACAAATTTGTGAAGCATTCCACTCTTGTGGGAGTGTATCCAATTATTTGAATCAGAATCACACCCAGAAGAAATATGGCTGCCAGGTGGTTTGGAAATACTTTCTAGTCTTTCTGTACAGACGATTGCATAGTGATGGTGAAATGCAGATGGTGGAACCCTATGTTTCTTCTTCATGGGAACTCTCAACTGCTTTGGTCTCTGAAGGACTGGTGAATAGCAAGACAATGCTTCATTCTAAGCGCTTACAACTGGTAGGGTGTGAGAGCTTCTGTTAGGCTGACGGTCCTCAGCTTTCAGGAACGGACTGCAAAATTCTGCATGAAGGAAGGATGGGAATGGATCCCCAGAGAGGATTTGAATGACACATGAGTTCATAAGGCTAGAAAGCTCCACTTTCTAATGTGGGAGTCAAAGTTTAGGGGTGTTCCTAGGGCAGTGGTTCTTTAACCTTCCTAATGCTGTGATCCTTTAATACATTTCCTCATATTGTGGTGAGCCCCAACCGTAAACGTATTTTTGTTGCCTGTTGGCATAAGGTTATTGTGTAATTAAAATGCTTATTTCTGCGCAAAAATGAGTCAGGATAACATAGAGGGCTAAGAACAGATGTAAACTGCTCAAGATTGTGTTGTAAAGCCTTATAAACAAATACAAAGGAATCTCAATTATTTGTGTGATAGCAGATTAAGAAATAAGCTAAGAGAAACACTGTTTTATAAAAATAAACATTGATCTTTGCTACTACGTAACTGTAATTTTACTACCATTATCAATCATATTATAAACAGCAGATATACAATATATCTGCTATGTGACCCCCAAAGGTGCCTTGACCCACAGGTTGATAACTACTGTCCTGCCACCTATACAGCTCTGAGAACATTCTCTGGGAACATATATCATCTGCTGAAATCCTATTGTCTTATTTTATTGGCAGGCAGGGTGAGGCCTAATGGGACCCTTACTGTTACCCAGACAAATAAGAGGGAAAATTGGAGATGAAACATCAAAGGGGAGTTCCTTCATAGACTGAAAAGAATCTCAGCTTTTTCCAAGCTATTACTTATACATACGGGAGGCTAAAATCACCTGCTTATCATTTGCTGTCCCCCAAGCAGTCACAAATAGGATAATGTATAAGGAAAAAAAGGGTCTTTGCTTTTGGCAGCTTCAGTAAGATGACTCTCTCTACTTTGTGACAATTGGTACTCCCCAGGCAAAGGAAACTGATTCTGTTTTGAGAACAGCCAAAGGACTGACTGCTTGACTAATGTCTCCACTGTTGGGGCTGGAGAGATGGCCCATTGGTAAGGATTGCTTACTGCTCTTACAGAAAGAGGCGCTTGGTTCCCAGGATCCACATGGTATCCCACAGTTCCAGGGGATTTGATGCCCTCTTATGGCTTCTTTGAGGTCCTTCATGCATGTGGTAACTATAAGCTCCTGAAGGCTCACACACCTACACACAATTTTTAAAAATTAAAAGAAGTAATGTCATTCTCTATGATGTCTGTGAGCATGTCCATTAAGATAGACAATTTTTTTTGGAGAGGTCATCAAGGAAATTTAGACACTGAGAGTGTGTGACCAGGAAGGCCTTAATAATCTCCAAGGGATTTTCCATTTATCATGTTCTTTGCATCTGTGATTACGGACTCAAAGGAGGCCAGTGATGTGTGTGTGTGTGTGTGTGTGTGTGTGTGTGTGTGTGTGTGTGTGTGTGTGTGTAAGCATAACAAAACAGGCCACAGGGGCAGGGACAATTTAGTCAGAGGCCATAAGCACCTGCCTGGGCAGTACTGAGTGGGTGCCCATTCTGCTTTCTCTCTGTGCTTGAATTCCATGTCTGGGTTGGATAGGGGTTGGCTGGTGGTTGGCTGGTAGTCGTTGGCCTGAGCTAGCATCCGTAAGGTGGGCTCCTCATTTCCAATTATTTGAGGTGTTTTTCCAGGATCTCTTATCTTGGGATTTATAATGGTTCTGCCTGGTGGAGAAGAGGTGGCTGGGTATGTGTTCAACACCTACAAAGAGATGAGCCCGCAAGACACATCCCAGAAAAGGAAGAGCAGGGTCTACCACCTCTTGCAGAAGAGCCTCTGCTCAGAGGTATGCACCATATGCTGGGCTCATCCCACAGCTGACTGACAAATAGTATATGCTCCTAAGCATAAGGCTAGGAGGGTAGCCAGAGGGAAGACAAGGATGTGCACGAATTCTGTGCATCACCTGGCTAGCTCATACTTCCTGTGGCCCCCAAAGTGCCTCCTCTTCTGGTTAACAACGTGTGTCTGTGTGCTTCTTAGACATGTAGGTAGGTAGACATGAAGATGCTCATGGTTTATATAGAACTATATATTTGCCTACATACGGGTAACCTGTACATGGAGGTCCAGAGCTGTCAGCGTACATACTCTTCCATGTGTTGGTGCACCTCTTGGGTAAGTGTGAGCGCACATGTATGCGCTCTTCAGCGGGGCAGGCCTCTGTGCTGGGCTTTGCCTTGGGCTGTTTGCTTCCCAGAGGCTGAGTTTGGATTTGTCCTCTCTGTTCTAGGTCGATGGCATTGATCTGGGAGGAGTGAGGAATCAATTGTAATTTGGTTGGAGGGCCCGGCGCCAGAGTGTGTAAAGAGTAATTAGCGGAAGAGGAGCTCATGCTAAGGGACCACTGCCTTTGATGGGGGCTGCTGGCCCTTGGGCACAGTGCGCCATGGAGGTTGGGAGAAGCTGTTTCAGCAAGTCCAAGGGCTCCTTCTCTTAGCGCACGACATCTGCCCTGCCTTTTTTCCTTTACAAGGAGGCTCAGGACAAAGCTCAGAGAAGATTCCCCCAGGGAGTGCTGGGGACTGAAGGCCAAGCTCCGAGCCTCTCTTATCATTCATTGCTGCTCTCCAGTGTGTTCACGGGGATCTTCTGACACACAGTCCATGTTTTGCTCTCATGAACCCCTTACATACTAATGAACGTGTACGTTGTTTATTCAGAGCTGCTGTCTTTTGATGTGTTTTCACTTTTGCTGTCTCATTTGGACCTTACATCACAAATAGGTAGAAGACAAGTACCATACTCCATCTACCGACAAGGAGACAGAGGCAAGTATGCAAGGTCATTGGCCAGAATCTCAGTGGTAGGTACTTGGCAGCCACAGGTTCAAGACCAGTCCTAATTCTAAACTGTAACAGGTGCCCCCACAACACAGTGACTCTCAGACAAGTTGCAGAGCTCGTGTGTTTATCAGGGTCTTTGTTTATCTAGAGATATGCTGATGGAGCAGGATGTAATCCAGGTGGCTTTGGGAGGACCAGTCCTGCTAGTCGTTTGGCAGTTCTGCGTCAAGATGCTACATGCCTGAGTCACAGAGAGGGTTGCAGAGAGTGGGTTTTGAGGTCTCACTACCCTTGCCCAAGTTCTAATTCAGAGGTTGCGGGGTTATTCTTCAGAGGCAGAGATATTATCCCGTGTTCTGGCTCTTCTCATGCAGGGGGTTTATGAACCATGTCTGGAGACACAGCATCAGGGTGTGGAAGGAGAGACTCCTGAGGCAAGAGATCAAGCCGAGGACAAAGGGTTGCTAAGAAGGAAGGGTGCATGGTCATGTATCCCATATGGCTATGGGGAAGAAAAGAATATTCAGAAGAGAGGACTTGTCTTAGCTGTGAATGAAGAGAGAAGGGCCGAGTGGCAATTTTGAAGTGTAGACTGGTCTGAGGGCTAACAGGAAGCCCTCTCATCCATCATTTCTGGCCTCGCTTGGTTTATGGAGGCTCCTTAAGACTCTGTCCCTTTGGCTTTGGAAGGGAGTCTTATGTCTTCCTTAAGATGTAGGGGTCCTAACTATATTGGAGAGCAGTGCCAGAGGGGCTGCAAAAGGAACAAGAGCCACATTGCATAGGCGGGTGCCTTCACTGCTCTGCTAATGGTGACAGATTCACAGCCATCGCCACTAAATGCCTGAGATTGCTTTGCCAGCTTGCGGAGCACAGGAAAAGAACTCTGTGCTAATGGATTCATCAGCAGGGAGGGGAGAGAATTGGGGGCAGGGGACAGCCCAGGGAAAGGGAAGGTTGTCAGAGATTTTTGGAGATTGGTGGGGGGTGGGGGAGATAAGAAGTGCCAGAAGTGGTCCCTGTTCAGTGACCTTTCTGTCACTGTGTGCAAGCCACCTTAGGGGGAGAGGCGTGTCTTCTAAAGAGATGGAGTTTGCCCTTGAGTACAGCAAATGATTCTGAGAATTAGGCAACCTTCTTCAGGAACCTGTAGGTCACACTAGGACGAATCAGTGTGGGAACCAAGAATAGTCTACAGTTTTCATTTCTCTCATGAAATTAGCAAAAACGTTCCTCGGCCCCACACCCCAATCTTTGGAGCATTAAAGACATCTCCTTCAGTTCTTTGAAGCCTCTTGACTGTCCTGAGAGCTGTCCCGGGACTATTGTATTCTAGGTAATTTGGTTGAAAAGTGATGGCAGGAGGTACATAAGGGAAAAGAGACTGTTGAGGCAATGGTTATACCTAAAAGGGGGATTTTAGGATGACTTGAATATTTTCTTTTTAATAGAAAAATAGTTTGACCTCCTAGCTAGAGATGGGTTGCTTAAAGAGGCAGGAGCCACTTGAGGATTCATGGGCCCCTTTTGGCCCATCCTCTACCCACTTCCCTTCGTGGTATGGCATGCCTGTCACAGATGGTACCCATCTCTGTCTTGCTTCCTGTATTCTGTGTGGTTCTCACTCTTTATGCGGTTACTCATCCATGAGGCTGGCTGGGATGCATAGCAATATATCTTCACATTTGTATAATGCTTTACAGTCTTCAAAGAACTTCTGTACCTATAATGTCATTTGATCACGTGGCATGCCATCAAGGAGATAGTGCAGTGTCTCTGTTAGGATTCTGTTCCAGTCTGCCCACCTGTGACATCATTACCTACCTGTCACTGGGCATGGCTTTGCCCAGTATATAAAAGTACAGACCCACCTTTCCCCTTCTCTGACAGCTCCCTCTCTCTCACCCCTCTCTTCTCTCTCTCACCTCTCTCACCCATGTCTCTCTCTCTTTCTTACCTCTCTCTTTCTTCCTCTCTCTCCCTCTTAGTCTGTCTGTTTCTCTCTGGGGTACTCCTCCCCCTTTCCTTCTCTCCCCATGCTCATACAATAAACTTCATCTAATATCTGTTGCTTGGCATCTTATTTTTAATCATTAAATTGATGCCACCAATTTCATGAAATATAATATGCACCACACAACAGATATGATATGCAGAAGTTTATTATGTGAGCGTGGGGAGAGAAGAAAAGAAAGGAGGGGTACCCCTAGGGAGAGAGAGAGAGAGAGAGAGAGAGAGAGAGAGAGAGAGAGAGAGAGAGAGAGAGAGAGGAGACAGAGAGACAGAGAAAGAGAGAGGAGGAGGGAGAGAAGAGATAGGAAGAAGAGAAGTAAAAGAGAGAAGGAGAGAGAGGTGAGAGAGGGTAAGTGGTACTTTTGTATAGCCCTGGGTAGGGCCATGGCCCATGACAAGTAGGCGATGACCTCACAGGTAGGCAGCCCGAAGCAGAATCCTAACAGTGTCATTATTAAGAACATGGGTTCTGTTGATGGTTGAGCAGGTTCGTCTCCAGCAATGTATCTGATCGTGGACAGGTGATTTCTCTTCTTCATCTGTAAAGTACAGCAAATAATAGTAGATCATTCCTCTTAGTGTCATGGGGATTCAAAGGTTTCTTTTCTGTGAAGTGTTTATGACATGCCTAGCACGTGGAAAGCTCAGTCTGAGTAAGTGTTATTATCGTGACGATCTGAGTCCTTAAAGGGGAAACTGAAACTCAGACGTGGAAGGCAGGTTTCCTGGATCACAGAGGTTGGTGTGAGAAGCCAGGTCTCTTGGCTTATAGCCCTGAAACACAAAATGCTGTGTCACCGTATTATTTAGTGTACTTTGCACAGGCCATTGCCCCCTCCTGGCCTGGGAGTTGATGGTGATAGAAATCTGAGGTGTTGCCACCCCTATGAGAGAGCCTATCATGTGCCAGGCATAACTCTGGGTGCTTTGTGACTCACAGCAGCTGTGGGAGGCATATACTTTTTGTGGCTTGCTTATAAGCCTCCCTAATCAAAGGGGTTGGGTTGGTTCTGACTGCAGATGCTTTTCTGGATGCATCAAGGGGTTTCAGACTCGACCTCTGAGAAAATGCTAGGGGCTTTCCTGTCTTTGATACAGAGGTCCTGATTACCATGCTGAGGAACTTGGAAGAACTAGGGGACAGGATACGTAGAAGACCCTTTTTGGCCTCCCTTCTCTCTTTCCCCAGACCAAGAGGCTTTCCAATTATTCATCTTTCTCATGTCCCCTTAGAATACTGCACAAAACGGGAGGAGCCTCTTCTCTTTCCACTCTCTGGGGTGTGAGGGCATGGGAATTTACAGATACAGCACCAAGTGCCTGAGAGGACACACCTGCATGTGTGCATGCAGAGCAGTCTGTGTCTTTGAGGCAATTGTATGTATTCCTATGGCTCTCTCTGGGGCCATATATATGTGTGAAAGTGTGTGGGCGAGCAGGTCTGCATGTGGCAGTATAGCACCTGGCTGCGTGGGTGTTGTGATCGTGTGTGTGTGTGTGTGTGTGTGTGTGTGTGTGTGGTATATGTGGGTGCAGGCTATCAACTGTATTCTGTGCAGTGCTGATGCTCTGAGTATGTTCTAGCTTGCTTGGTTTCATCTTATCTGCACAAATGTGTAACCCCCTGTCCCCCCAATTCCTCAAGCTTTTACACACCTACTTTACCCATATCCATTGACATACAAATAACTTCCTACCACCTTAGTGCAGCACCCAAGTGTTCATGAAGACACGTATGCACATATATTCTAAGTGCTCACACAGAAGTGGATCTCCTGATCCCTTCTGGGCTGTTTTTCGTGCCCCTTTTCTTCTTCCTGGGAGTGGCACTCCTTGGCTTGAATACCTGACAAATTCACTTCTAGAGCGTGGCCCTGGCACAGTAAAGAAGGTTCTTTACTCACTGGCATCACCACGTTTCTTTCTAGAAATGTAATTTGTCCTCATTAAGCCCACTAATGGTTCCAATAGGCTCCTGATAGCGCCACCTGCTGGTGCCTGTTTCCTAGCATCTGTAGCTAGGGGAGCTGAGTACTCTATAAACAAGGCTTAAGATGAAGCACAGGTCAGCCTGGATGTTGGGTACTATGCAAGCATGAAAAAGGTGTATTTTGTGTGGGGAAGGACACTTGGGACAGGGTTCAGGCAGGAAATGAAAAGTGTTCTTAGCATGGACACCCATGCTGAGAGTCCTGTCATGGCAGACCGCAGGCAACTCGTGTGCTGTGGTTTAGTGTGTGTGAACCCCACAGTACCAAGGGGGAGTGCCACACCTGTCTGCAGAGTGGCTGTAGAGTGAATGAGCTTTGGAGGTTATGCACATGTGGTGATCTAAAGAGATTCTGGGTACCAATCTATGTTCATTGATATGTGGTTTTTCCATACATGTGCTCTGGCACACACATGTATATCCTCTAAGCTAGTGTTTGTGCAATGCAATGCTTTATGTGTTCATGTGGAGATATGGGGTTGTATTAATATCACATAACAAGAGTCTGTTTATGGCAAAATGATCATCCCAGCCCTGAGAGTGTCACCATTTCCTCCTACAGAGGACACCTTTTTTCTTCTGCCTCTGAGATCGCTTCCTCTTCTTTTCCTTTTCCCTTCATACACCTTTTAAAATGTCCATCACTTAAGTAGGGAAGGTTGACTTTATGGAATTCTGTGTGCATTTCTTAACTGCTGTCGTCACAGGGTCCAAGGACAGTTGAACTCAGTCCTCACGTCCTTCCTGTCGGCCAGCAATAGCTTGTCCGCTTGGATGATGAATGGACGCCCCACTCCGAAACCCACCATGGGTTTTGTCGGCCTCATGCTTCAGAGAGCCCCCAACAGGGACAGTAGCTCAGGGCATAGAAAGGCCTCTTCTCCCTACAGTAATGGCTCAACCCGCCTCCCTAGTGTTGGAATGTGGCAGAGTTGGCCTGGTGCCCCTCGATTAACCTTGGGAAGTTGCCAGGCAAGCAGCGCTCGTGGCAGCCTGCCCCTCTGTCCTTTTCTCTTCACATTCCTCCTTCTGTCAGTTCATTGTGCTAGGTCTCCCATGAAACTCACTTTTCAGAGACTCAAATGGCCTCCCCTCAATCTCTTACCAGGCAGCTGTGCCCACACAAGTCCACAGGCTTTTACTTTTCTAGCTTGATTTCCTAGAAAGGGATGGAGTTTCTCTGTCTGTCTGTCTGTCTGTCTGTCTGTCTGCCTGTCTGTCTGTTCCTCCCTCCCTCCCTCCTTTTATATACAGGCAACTACCTTCTGATCTCTCAGGAGTCAGCTCTAGATACAACTATTTTCCATTTCCAAATGTATTTACCATGATTACTTTACTTCATCCTGCTTCCAGGAACACACCTCTTACACACAAATGTCTCTTACAGTTAGGCTTTCATGGGTCCAGCAAACTGTCCCCTGTGTGGATGAGTCTCCGCCTGCCTGTTTCCCCTTGTTTGTAACTACTGTGGGATAGACATTGGCTGAAGGCACGCTTTGGGACTGAGCACTATCCTCTTAACGTTCAACCAGAGCCACAACAGCTACATTCCATGGAGCACTCAGAGCCCACTCTGTGTCCTATTTCCTAGGAATCTGGAGACCTTGTGGACATAGCAGTCCTTGTGGGCATAGCAGTCCTTGTGGACATAGCAGTCCTTGTGGGCATAGCAGTCCTTGAACTCTGACATTTGACTGGCCTTCTGTTAATGCCCAAATCCGCACCGTTTTCCCTAGCAGCCCTATTGCTATTAACTGCAAGTTGTGTGAAGGCAGGGACCATGTGCAGGGGTGGTACACCACAGGTCCTCTGTGTGCTCTTGGTATGCAAGATGCTAAAGGGACATTACAAAATTCCGGTGATGGTGATTGAATGATTGGTCACTGACAAGAGTTCTCAGCATGGCTCTGAGAGGCTAAAAGCCTTATTTAAAGATGGATACACCACTGTTGGGGTGAGGCGGGGATGGGACTCAGAGCTTGCAACTCTGAGGCCAGCAGTCTCTCTCCAGACCTCATTTGCCTTGTGTCCAAGCACCATGGAAACTTGTTGCTGTGGTATGTTTTGTCCTGGACGTTTGCCAAGAGTAAATCGGCTCTGTCTCTAGCTTCCCCTGACTCTGCAGCCCAGCAAGAGGAGGACAGAGAGGGAGAGGAGGACGAAGTGAGAAGAGGGCTTGTCTTAGAAGGGCCATGGAAGCGGAGCAGGGAGAGAGGTGGAGGGAGCGAGTGGGCAGGAGGATGCTGAGGGGAGGGTTGTTGAAAAAGGCAGAGGGATGGGGGGCAGGGATGGGACTGCTGCTTCCCTCTGCCCTCTGGCTCTTGTCTGGTGCTCAGCCCCTCCCTTCCTGTCTCCAGCACCTGGTGAACCACACAGTTCATGCCAAGGCTGGGGGGGGGGGCAGGCATTGGTATAAAGAAGCGTGCATCTACTGGCTCTCCCGCACAAGGCCCTTTTGTGTGGAGTTGAGAGCTAAGCGTGGAGGGGTCCGGGAAGGAGAGGTCTGGGGTCGAACGGGTGCCAAAAATAGACCCCTGCAAATTCTCCAGCTGTGGCTCCAGGGTGCCTGTTCTCCTCCTCTCCCATCCCCAGCCTGTCCATCTGTGAGTCCACAGCAGATTTACAGGCTTCTCCTCACACTACTGTGGGGGCGGGTGTGTGTGTGTGTGTGTGTGTGTGTGTGTGTGTGTGTGTGTGTATCTTTGACTCCCAGCCTCTGTGCCTTTGGCTTCATTGGAACCAAAAGTGGCGCTTTCTTCTCTGCCCTTCCATAGGACCAGACCTTATTTGCCACCTCCCTTTATTAGCCCCATACTTATCCATGTTACTCCCATTTACCAACTCCTTGGTCTCACCCTCCTCTGCTTGCTCGCTTCCTTATTTCCTCGATGTTCTTTTTTTTTCCTTTTAATTTTTTTTATTAATTTATTCTTGTTACATCTCAAAGGCTATCCCATCCCTTGTATCCTCCCATTCTTCCCTCCCTCCCATTTTCCCCTTATTCCCCTCCCCTATGACTGTATATGCTCATAGGGTATCAAGTCTCTTCTTGGTAACCTGCTGTCCTTCCTCTGAGTGCCACCAGGTCTCCCCCTCCAGGGGACATGGTCAAATGTGAGGCACCAGAGTATGTGAGAAAGTCATATCCCACTCTCCACTCAACTGTAGAGAATGTTCTGACCATTGGCTGGATCTGGGTAGGGGTTTAAAGTTTACCGCCTGTATTGTCCTTGGCTGGTGCCTTAGTTTGAGCGGGACCCCTGGGCCCAAATCTGTCTATCATAATGTTCTACTTGTAGGTTTCTAGGACCCTCTGGAGCCTTCTACTTTGCTATTCTCCCATGCTTCTTTCATCTAGAGTCCCAATAGGATGTCCTCCCCTCTGTCCCAGTTTCCTGGTAAGTGAAGGCTTTCGTGGGACTCCTCGATGTTCTTAACATGGAAACTTCTTTGTGTTATAAACTAGCTAGCAAGGTCAACTTATTACCTTTCCACATTCACTTGCCATGAACACTTACTGAATGCCTACTCTGAGGAGGACAGTAGAGATGCTCACCATATGGGCTTTTGCCATTGACAGGGCGTAGACCTACAACTTACCTACCCCCACCCCTCCCCACCAGTACTCTCTTTTTTCTCTCTTTACTGAAGACTGAGCTCAGACCTCACCCACCTGTACTGCTACACTCTTCAAGGTCTGTGGGCACTGTTGTGTGCATATGGCTTGTCTTCAAAAGATTCATGTGTTGATGCCTGGCCACTGCTGGGCAGTGTTGAGAGGTAGTGGGACCGAGGAGCCAGATGACTGAATGAGCTGACTTTGGGTGCTGGGGGGAAAAGGTAGTTCTTGTAGGACTTTCATGATAGTGAGCTGTGAGAGTGTTTTTCGGCCTCTTTAATTGCAATGTGACCTTTCACTTCTAGAATGACAGTATTTATCTATAATTAGATCTTGCAAACCTTCACCAAAAAAGCCACCAGATCTTAGATTTTTAATCTCTAAATCTAAGCTAAACAAGTCTCTTTTCAAACAGATTATATATATGCATTTTTATGCATATATACATGCATGCCATGGGCATGTCGGGTGCAGTGCCAGAAGACATTAGAACAGTGTCAGATCCTCTGGAGCTGGCGTCACAGGTGTCCGTGAGTCATCTGACATGGCTGCTGGAATTTGGTCCTCTAGAAGAGCAATAAGTACTGGTAACTGTCACTGAGCCACTTCTCTAGTTCTCAGACTCCTCGTAGGAAGCGAGATTGGGCAGCGAGTAAAAGTGCTTGCCAACAGCAAGCTGATGACCTGAGTCCAAGCTCCAGATTCCACGAGGGGGGAGAGAATCGACTCTTGAGTGTTGGTCTCTAGCCCACACACATGCTGTGGAGTGTGTGTTCATACTCACATACGCCACACATATGCCCTGCCCCCAATAACAACAATGAATAATATAAAGTGAAAATCTTATCCATATTTCAATATTCTCTTATAGTAACCAAAGTAGACCCAGCCACTATCTTTCTTGTGGTGTCACATTGACAGATACACACATGGTCAGACTCAAGTGTCTAGCTGGGTGCTAAGTGGCTTCCCCCTGCTGTGTCTTCTGTGTCCTCCTCAATGCCTGGCACAGTGCTGGTTGGAGATCTGTGCCCAGGGTCTACTTGGCCACTGGGAAGTTGTTTCTGCTGATGCTTCTGGGCCCAAGTTCTTGGTCTCCGTATTGCTGGCATAAACCAGGGCCTGATGATTTTGTATTATCTTTCTGACCCTTGGCTTTTAGCAACATTTAGTTGGTTTCAAGGTGCCAGATTTTTTTTAGTTTAATTTTTATTTTTTAAATATATTTCATTAATTTATTCATATTACATCTCAATTGTTATCCTATCCCTTGTATCCTCCCATTCCTCCCTCCCTCCCATTTTCTCCTTACTCCCCTCCCTTATAAAGGTGCCAGATTTTTGAGTCCATGACCCCACGTGCTTCTGGAAAACTTCTTTGCTATTTTAGAATCCTTGACCACGCAATCCTTGGGGGGGAAAACTTCAGATCCCATCTGCCTCCTGTACAACATCACAGGGGGATGAAGTTGGGTTCCTGGGGAGTCTATGGAAGAGGAGCGGCCTGTAACAATAACAATGCTCTTGTCTTCTCCTGCAGACCTCAGCTCCTCCCACCTTCTACCTTTCCTTCTATAGTTGGAATAAAAATAACTTAAATGAAAGGGAGTGATCCAAAACCACAGCTTGTTGTGGCCACAGCTTGAGGAATCCAGTAGTGGCCAGATTTTCAGCTGTCTTTTTGACTTGCACATACTGGTGTGTAGAAGTAAGGGCCATTTTAGCTCACCTGTGCCAGCGCCTTGCCACTAAATCCTTCAGGTCTGGGTAGGCACAGGCACATCCAGGTGTACCAGGTGTGTTGTTCTCGGAGACCAAGAAGCACACCCCATAATGCAGCCTGTGGCATGGTGAGGAAGTGTTGAATGGTGATGGTGGCATGCTCTGGAGGACAGTCCACGACGAAGGCTGTCACTCAGATCCTGGGTTCTGTGCGACAAACAACAGGCTGAGCAACAAGCCTCCTTTTTGTGTTCCTGAATGAAGCTACCACAGTACAGCATGTGTCTTCTTTGACGGTGTTCAGAGCTGGCTTGTAACACCAAGAGAAAAGAGGAGACGCTTTGGTATGGTTGAGGATGTTAGAAACCCAAGTTATGGATGCTCTGTTCCTGTCTTTCCAGGCAAGAAATGAATACAGCTTGTCTAAAATTCCAGGAACTGCTTTCTCCTGTACTGTTACAAGCACATGTTTAAGAACTGTGACTTTAGGTTCACTATACAAAAACTCTACGTATGGCTGGTTGGTTATACCTGTTGTGCACATGTGGAATATATGACAGTGTCCTGTGCATCTGCAATGTGTGCAACACTCATATCTGTCCAAGGTGGAAAAAGAACAGTGGAGCAATGGAAAGCTTCACCTTACATGGATATAGGCTTCTGGAAGACCCTCGTCCTGGGCTTTGGGCTCATCTGGATGGCACACCACAAATATTCCATGATGGTCAGGACAGGCATGTCTTACCCGGACTGGCTAGCAGCACCTAACTAGGGGTGACCTTTCGGGGTGATTGCAGCTGAGGAACACTACTCTGGATATCCTGAGAAGCTTCAAGTCATAATAAAGTTTGAGTTTTAATATAGGGAGAAGTTGTCAAGAATTTGGTTTTGAAGAGGCAAAGATGGATCATTAGGCTAGGTACTAGGGTCTGTAGAAAGAACTGACCAGAGGCCACAGCCCAAGAGACAAGTGGCCAGCGAAAGAGAAGGAAGCAGAGCAAGGTGTGTTCAGGGTTCTGTTTGCATTTCAGTCAAATGGACAGTGAGGGTTTTGAGAAGCTTGCAGAATTTCTCTTAGTGACCTGCATCAAATACTTTAAGATTAGACATTAGAAGTGAAGTCCAATTTCTTTTACATTCAGTTCCTCCCCTCTTCCCACTCCTTCCTCTTCCTTCCTTCCTTCCTTCCCTCCCTCCCTCTCTCCCTTCTCTCATTTCTTTCTGAGACAAGGTGTCACTATATAGCCCTGGCTGTCTTCCAACTGACAGACATGTACCTGTCTGCCTCTCAAG
Organism: Acomys russatus; assembly: GCF_903995435.1. Lineage (NCBI taxonomy): Eukaryota > Metazoa > Chordata > Mammalia > Rodentia > Muridae > Acomys > Acomys russatus. The sequence goes on from NC_067150.1 coordinate 21,026,576, forward strand.
TGCTGGAATTCAAGGCATTGCTTCACCAGGCCTTGGTACTAAGCTCTTCTAAAATGTTCTCTCTCTCTCTCTCTCTCTCTCTCTCTCTCTCTCTCTCTCTCTCTCTCTGTTGTATTTAGAGAAAACAAGGAAGCTCCACTGGCTTCTCACACTGGCTAGTCTTTGGCAAGTGTCCAGCATCCAATTCCAGGGACTAAGAAACATGGTAGCAGTTTGAATTAAAAATGAGGACATTCTTGGATGCAGCCATTGTAGCCAAATCCTTTTGTGATGGTTAGTTTTAGGTGTCAGTTCTATTGGGCTAAAGCAGTGGTCTTCAACATTCCCAGTGCTGCGACCCTTTAATACAGGTCACGTTGTGGTGGTCCTCAGCACTTCCTAACTGTAATTTTGCTACTGTTATGAATCTTAATATAAACATCTGATATGCAGGCTGTCTGATATGCAACCCTCAAAGTGGTCATGACCCATAGGGTGAGAACTGCTGGGCTAAAGGGCACTCAGATAACTGGTAAAAGGTCACTCACACTGTGGTGTGTCTGTAAAGCAATTTCCTGAAGACGTTATTACTGGAAGAGTGTGCTGAGCGAATGTTTGCCTGCACTACTGCCAGTGGGCCTCATTTAACCTGTTGAGAGAAAGACAGAAGAGCAAGGGTAAATTACCTTTTTTTTTTTTTTTCTCAAGCTAGATACCCACCTCCTGCCTAGGCTATCAGGGCTTCAGATTCCATAACTCCCACCTGCTTTGGGGCTTTTGCACTCATGCTGAATCACACTCCCAGCCTCTCTGGTTCCCCAGCTTTTAGACAACATATCGTTAGGCTTCCCAGCTTCCATAATTGCATGAGGCGATTTCCATAATATCATTTTCCCAGAGATTTCTTCTAGCGTTCAATTTTTTTTTCTCCTTTTATTTTGAAGACTGTTTCCACAGCAAATTGTACCATTTCAGAAATGGCTGCAATGCTACCTCCATTCCACAAGCCCCTCTCAGAGTGTGACACGGACATTGTTGCAAAGGAGAGACAGAGATCTACACTTGTAGACGTGAGGCTGTGTCATCCAGGGCAGGGGGCTATAAAGGGTATTTCCACATGGTTCTGTTGGGACGCTAGCTCTTGGAACCCAGCCAGCAGGCTGTGAGGAAGCCCAGAATGCCTATAGAGGAGTCTGCATGAGGATGCGACATGAACCGTCACTGACGAGCCTGGCTAAGAAGCAGCTAAGAGCCAGGTGCATGAGCCATCTCAAAAGCAGCTCCACAGGAGTTGATGTTTGGGGTTCCCACCAAGCACTGTGCAAATAAATGATGCTTGTTATTTTAAAGCATTGTATCATTTTGGAATTTTTAAAATAAAATATTGCAAGATAATTAGAACTGTTTTCAAATCGTATAAACACCAATGATTTTTTAAAATTTATTTTCGATAAATTCCTTTGGTTTACAGCTTCTTCTCTTCCTTGTTAGTAGCTCCTCCAACTGGTGTTCTACCTCAAATCCTACCAAGGGCCCTGAAGAAGGTAAGCACAAGCTGCTGTTTTTAGTTTGATTGCTCAGTGGGTGTCACTGGATACCTTTTATATGTGTTCTCTGAGGGCTTCTGGGTACGTAAGAGTAAGTAGCTAGTATGATTTTTCTTGGAATAACTGATCAGAGTAGAATTATGTATTTCCAAAAGTGAACCTTGTCATGAGGCTAAAAGATGACATATATTCCTATACCCAACCTGTATAGTACCAGGAAGCTGTATTCATTAGGGACATCCACTATGAACCAGGTCTACCAATTCATGGGCATTGGCTTATATTCCTCCTTCGCATGCCTTCTGGAAGGGGTCCATGCTGCCCTTGAGTATTTGGCTTGATGGCCCTCCTAGGGATGGAGAGTTTGCCATCCTTCCTGAATCAAATGCTCAGCCATATGTCAGGAGAGAAAGACCCGAATGGCCTCATTCCTCTCTGCCAGTTGCTACAATATGCCTCTCTTGAGCTGATCTGAAATGAACCGACACATGTTGTATGATAGTGGTCATGATGCTAATTTTTCCCTTGGTGATTCAATTTTCTTCCCTTTCCTCTCTGCCTTCACTCTTGTGCTCTGTTTCCAGTAGCGTTCTCCAGATGAAATGTGTTATCTTTAGACGGTTTCCTTTGGATATCTCTCTTCCCAGTTCAGTTTATTGATTTAGGTTCTAATGCTCTTTTTCCCCCCTTTCTGGTTTGATATACAGTTTTAACTTCCTAGCAGAAACCACCATCCCCTGAGGACAAGCAAACATGATGGGGATGGAGGATGGGCCTGCCCCATCTTTTCCTTAGCTTTTGGGACACTAGAAGAAACTTTCTCAAAGTAGAGGCTCCATAGATGTTAAACAGGCATGCCAATTCTACCTCATGGATGTAAGGAACTGGGACCAGCCTAGGGGCTCAACATTGTCTTTACCCCAGCCTCAGAAGACACAGCACATCATCCCACAGGGTGGCAAATAGCTGCCAAGAACTTATGAAGGGGGCAGAATCCTGGGGTCATCAGTTGTATCACATAGTTTTTGCTTGCTTGCTTGTTTGGCATCATGAAATATCCAAGGAGGCAGACTCCACAAAGAAGAAGAAGAAGAAGAAGAAGAAGAAGAAGAAGAAGAAGAAGAAGAAGAAGAAGAAGAAAAGAAAAGAAGAGGAAGAAGAAAAGAAGAAAAAGAAGAAGAAGAAGAAGAAGAAGAAGAAGAAGAAGAAGAAGAAGAAGAAGAAGAAGAAGAAGAAAAGATTTACTTAGCACACAATTCTGTAGGCTCAGAGGTGTGGTACCTGCATTGGGTTATTTCTGATGAAGGCCCCAAGACAGGTGGAGAATGGCACCAGCATTAGTGTACTGGCAAGTGTCTGGATTTCAAGCTAGGTGGCAGAGAGGGAGGGGCGGGGCGGCCTTTCTCCCTTTATAACAGGCATCCTTCTTTTGTTTTCTTTTTCTTGTAGCTCAGGGTAACCTTAAGTTTCCTGAGTAGCTAAAGATGATCCTGCACTCCTGACCGTCCCAATGCTGGGATAATTGACATAAGCCACCACATGCAGCTCTGCTCATGACAACCTTCTTATGAGGACTGCCAGGAGGATTTGGGAGGCCTCCCAGTGGCTTAAGGACTTCTCAGTAGAAGTCACCTCTTTGTTTATTTTAAACTCCATGTATATGTGTGTGTCTAGTGCAGGTAAAGAGGTGGTAGATCCTTTGAAGCTGGAGTTACAGGTTGTGGTCAGCCACCTGATAAGGATGCTAGGGACCAAACTCAAGTCCTCTGTAGGAGCTGCAGTGTTCTTAACTGCTGAGCCAGCTCTCCAGCCCCGAAGATGCCCCCCCTCACCTAAAGGTTCCATTTTCCCAGCACGGCCACCTTGGGGGATCAAGTTTCCAACAACATGAGTTTTTGTGAGGTCACAATTAAACCATATCCTAGCCACATGCCCCATTCAGCAAATGGATCCCAGTATGTTCTGATAGACCTAGGACCCAGAGAAAGTATGTATGGGTGTATGTGAATGCATGCAAGCATGTTTATGGGTACACATGTGTATGCTGTGTTGGAGGTAGGCTTGTTATCGCATGTTGCTTGCGAATCAGTGAGGTCTAGGGTTTGCGGCTTTCATCACAGCCCCGGGAAAGGCACCTTGGCCTAGAAAGGGAGCCTGAAGCAGTGGCATATGAACTATTTCCTCACACTCATACAGCATGAGTGAGCGTGTTCATGTGAGTGGAGAAAATGGGCAAGCAGGAGCTATTCAGAGGTCCGTTTCTCAGGATTACTACATCCAGACGATAAAAGTTTATCCGTGTGTTTGCTTCTCTGCCTAGGATCCCCAGCTTTTCACCTTCTGGGTGCCCATGAGAGCGGGAGTTCCCCCTGAAAAGAATGGCCCTCCACTATTCAAGGCCACCTTCTGTGTGAGATGTAGGCGTCCATGTGCACACAGCTCCTTTTCCAGCAGCAAGGCTATTTGTTGTTCTGTGGGGGAGCTTCGTGCCCTAGAGCAGGGCTCTGTGTGTGTGTGTGTGTGTGTGTGTGTGTGTGTGTGTGTGTGTTTAATTTATTTTTTTAGAGCTCTCCTTCATTGTCCCTCCATTTCCTTCTCTGGCCAACCGCCCCTCCTCACGGTTGCTCCCAGTCCTCGAAAGAATAAACGCCTTCACTGCGGGCCTCAGAACGCTGGTGTGAGATGCTTGTAGACGTCTCCACGACACTCTTTATTCCTTGTGTACATACAACTGTGTTGGGGGAGGAGACGAAGAGATGCTGGAGTAGGAGCCTGGGATGCAGGAAGCTCTTTCGGCTTCCTTATTTATCTTCTTCTGCAGGGAAGAGAAGGATCTTTCCCCTTTTCCTTGGTTCTCCACCCCAGCCCCTAATCCTCCCCCACTCCACCTTGACTTTATGCTGCTACAATGGGGCTGGGCTCTGAGTGAGGTAGGAGGGGAAGCGGCATTTGTGTGCAGGAGAGGAGCATTTATTTAGAAAGAGGAGGAAAAAGTTTAATGGCTCAGAGTTGAGATTTAGTAATCATGAGAAACGATGACCAGCAGTGGGGGTGGCAGTACGTGTGCACATGTGTTCCAGAGGGGTCTGTGACTCGCAGCAGCTGAGCCAATGACTCATTCTAAATTTAGCGACTTCTAGAGGTCATTTTAGTCATCCTCCTGCCTTTGGGCTGGAGGATGCCTAACTTAACGCCAACCACGTTTGGTGGAGATGGTGTGTTCTGAGAGAATAGTGAGCAAGGGAGTGGGGGGCAGGGAGACGTCACGTGACCTCTTTGAACCGATCTCCAGCAAAGGACGTTCCCTATTTTCCCGAGGATGCTTGGGTTTCCCTATCCCTGTCAGAGCGTGGTCCTCCTGGGAACTGCTCCCCCCGCCCCATTGACAGAACCGGATGTTGGATTCTCAAGGTGGCGGGGGGCTCTATCCCCCTCGGACCTGTCAAAGGTTATTGGGACTCCGAGGGCCCCATTGGCCCGTACGGGAAGCTACCATTTGTTTAATCAGAAACTTGTCATGCAGTCTGAGCTGAGAACAGAATAGAGCAAAGACGCTACAACGCCTTTTCCCAGGCAATGCGCATGATTCTGCGGCTCTGTCCTTGCTACACTTCAACGCACCTTGAAATGGGCTCGCCTCCTTCGAGCAGCGACGGACAAAGAGTTAAGCCAATCAGACCCTAGATCTGTGAGGAACGTCCAATAGGCAGACGTCAGGGGCGGGCCACCAGGATAGGCCCGGCTAGGCTTCACCGTGGACCTGGCTGCGCTCTGCCTCGGTTGGCAGTGCAGGTGCCGCTGCGCCGGGGCCCGGGAAGCTGCGCGCGCTGAGCCGAGCGGAGCCAGGGAGGGATGGAGAGCGGGCCGCCCGGGCTACTGGAGCACCGGCAAGGGGCGTAGGCAAGCGAGAAGCGGGCACTGGGGCACGAGAAGTGTTCAGACGCAAGAGCACTTCGCGATAGGATGAGGCTCTTGGCTGGCGCGCGGTAGTACTATGATTTGGTATGTGGCCACTTTGATAGCAAGTGTGATCAGCACCCGAGGTCTTGCGGCTCAAGGTGAGTTGAAGTGCAGCGTTCCTCCTTCAACCCTCCTGGTGTTCTCAGACCTTCTCTCGGGGCTCTGGCTCCCGAACGCCAGGGGCGAGGCTCCGGCTTCGGCTCCGGCTCCGGCCGGGCGCACCTACCCGCACTGGCGCTAGGGCCGGGGAGCTGCGGGTGGGAGGAACTCGGCGGGAAGGTGCGGGAGCCCATGGGCTGCGGAGAACGAACGCCTTGGAATCGAAGTGGACTTGGCCCACCTTGGGCCTCGTGGTCCACAACCGTACGTCGAACCTGAGCTTTGGGGAACCCTTAGTGCTCTAACTCTGGCTGCTGGAGACTTCGCGGGTCTTCAGGCGGGATTCCGTGACTTCCAGCACCTCACAGCACTGCACGATGGAGGAGCCCTTGCAGGGAGACGCGACCAAGAGCTTGGGACTCCCCGCAGCTGCCTCTAAGGGACCTAGTTCTCCACCCCGCGCTCTTCCTTTCCATACATCTTGGTAGGGGGAGGTCGGATTCCTTTGGCAGGTGATAAGCAGAATTGACCTAGCAGCTCCCAGCAGCATCTGCTTTCTTGGCCCTGGCGGCCGCCAGCGCCCATCCTAGCTAGCCGCACCTGGGCCCCGGCCAGGCAAAAGTTCCCGGGGAGGCGCCGTCTCCCCTTTGCGCTCCAGGCTGCCAGGCTCCGCGGCCGAGGGTAGGGGGCGAGGGCCTCGAGGGAGGGGTCTGCTCCTCTGCGGTTCAAAGTCGAGCAGAATTTTTCTTTCTGCCTTCTCGGGTCTGAGCCCAAGAAGAAGCGAGGGAGAAGCCAGGGCGCGTGGTGCATACTTGAGCGCGAGAGCTTTCGTTTTGGAGATGGCAGAGCTCTGGGTGGCATCCGGCTCTCGGCCCTTGTATGGAAGTCAGAGCCGAGCCTGGAAGCCGCCCGGACTCTGAGCTCACGGTTTCTGCGGGTGGAATGGACCCGGTTACGGGCAAGTTCGCAAAGCAGGGAGGAGATGGCGGCGGGAGAGGAATGGTCTGTGGGTGGAAGGCGGCAGGGTGGCAAGGACCTGCGGACCAGGGAGCCATTTAGTAGGGCTCTGCTGGAGGCTCGGGGTTCCCCGGCTTCTTTGCACCTTGCCTGGGGGCGTGTGGTGGGGGGAGTGGTTTGAGAAAGTTTCCGGATTGGAATGTGTCTCCTCTGCTACTTGAGAGGGGGTTCTGAACAAGAAAGGAGGGTGGAGGGAAAGACGGCTTTCCATCCATCACCTTGATGGTCGGGATGGTTATAGAGCTTTCCATTTGTCGGGTGGGAAAACTAACACAGGGTGACCTCAGGAGCTTATGGGGGAAAAGATCGATCTTGCTGTGCCTCTCCCCTTCCCCCTTCCCACGCAGTCTTTCAGTGACCTCCTCCTCCTCTCCTCTAGGTTTTGGTACGTTCTGCTGTTGGACTGTTTCTGAAAGCACAAAAGGCTATGGTAGGATCAGAATTGAAGAGACACTGAAGGAAGGCTTTGAACTAGCCTCCCAGCCTCAGCGAGGGTATAGGAATGGACAGATTTTTTTTTCTTTAACTTAAACACAGAGTAAAAGAAATCACGTTTATATTCCAGAGATTCTCAGAGTGGCTAGACAGGAGGAGGAACTTCCCAACGTTGAAGGTTGTTGGACGCGAAGGTTATTAGCACTTCCGTCTAGAATTCCGGCTTCTGTCTGGGGGCAAGGGTGACCTGATGGGTCCTGGGGGTCTTTTTAGTCTAAAATGGCTCTAGGAGGTAGTTACAGACATAGGTTTGCTGGTAAATTGTCGAGATTCAAATCCTGGCTGTCCGACTTGCTGACCTTGTGACCTTGGACAAATTTCTCAGGTTTTCTAAATGTCACTTACCTCAGTGGAAAGTGGGTTAGCTGTAGGAACTTGTAGAGGTTTGGTGTGTGTGTGTGTGTGTGTGTGTGTGTGTGTGTGTGTGTGTGTGTGTGTGTGTGTGCGCTCAGTACTGTGATGGAGAAGTGGATGGCTGCCTGTTGAGAAGAATGTGCTCACCAAACATCTTATTAGTAGTTCAGTTTCTGTGGGATTCCTGGCTCCTTATCACTTCCTTTCCTTTGGGCTATTGAGGGAGCTGGAAAGTAGGAGTGTGTGAGGGGACATGCAAAAGGCTGCCTCAACGGAAGCTAGACCCCTTCCTGGGCTGACCTTGTCTGGAAGAACCTCTTGTTTCCTGCATCCCAGTGAAGTGTGGGTGGGGCATGCAGAATTGCTTGGAAGTCCTTTACAAGGTCTGCAAAGCTGAAGTATTGCTGGCTGCCAGATGCTATAGGAAGGATGCGGAGCCCCGCCTACAGAGGGAGAAGGGTACCTGCTTGTCTTTGAGGCTGGGGTTGCGGTGCTGATGAGAGGATCCAGATGATCTTTGAGTGGCAGAGGTGACTTCTGGAGAAATCCTCTAGCTCCGGGGACAGTGAGAGGCTTCGTTTAGAGTCATCTGAAGTAGGACCCATCAAACAGTCAGGTTGCAAGTCTAGGATAGAGGTGGGCATGGACTCTTCCTTTGGGTGCTGCTCAGGCATCTTGGAAGTAACAGAGGTTGGTAGCGTGGTCCAGTTGGAAGGGAAACGAAAACAGGAAAAGCAGAAGCAGGTGGATCTCTGTGAGCTTGAGGCCAGCCTGTTGTACAGAGCGAGTTCCAGGACAGCCACAGCTGCATGGAGAAGCCCTGTCTCAAAACTAAAAAAAAAAAAAAAAAAAAAAAAGAGGACAGAGGAAGGCTACTGATGTAGCAATCTCTGCTTCACAGACATCTGCCCAGCAATCTGGGGGAGTTTCCACATCATGGGGGAGTTTCCACATCATGTGGAAAGTCCTGAGCGAGGTATAACTGACGGCAACCTCCCGCAATGGAGGGAAGGCTGCTTTTTATTCCTGATGCTACCCCCCACTGCCTGCTGGAGTTGGTTGGTGGCCTCCCTGGCTCCTGTGTGCCCAGGTAAATTAGGGTCCCACTCAGATTCTGCTTGCAGTTGTAGCTCTGCCCTCTGTTCTCTCTCTGGCTTTGACCCACCCAGCATCCCTTGTTGATGGAGATGGAGACGGAAAGAAATGTGTTATAAACCCCTGGGCAGCCTCTCAGCTGAGAAGGACCTGGTTTAGGAAGTGGGTACTGAGTGCTGGTATGAGTGTGTCCAGGACACTTACATGGAGGCGGAAGTGGTGGCAGCAGTGGGGGTGGGGTGGGGGGTGGGGAGTGTCTGGTAGGAGGCCCTCTGCAAGAAGCTAGAGTGGGTCTGTGTGGGAGGAGGCATGATGCTGGGTACTGGAAAGAGTCAGCTGGTCACTCTGGGCCTATGGGCCTGCACACACCAGTCTCTGGAGTTGTCAGCTCCCAGGTTCAGATGGTTTCACGTTTATACCTCTGCGACAGAAAGCTGGGATCTGGTTTCTCAAGGAGCAAAGGCTGCCTGGCTAGATTCTGAGAGCTGGCCCCTCCCTTCTTTACTGTGCCTTGCACTTTCCAGGGTCTAGGTCTCTTCTCTGTCCCCTCCCCAGAGGGCAGCCCCTAGCTCTTCTTTGCCTTTTCCCCAGTTCTACTGCATGCTCATTAGGTCTCCCTGAGTCCTCCAGTTTGCACTGAAAATGTGGGGGTGGGAGGTGAGGCCCAGTTAGGCAAGCACCGTGAGCAGCGAGATTTAACTGGTTCCCTTTGCCATGAGAGCTGCTCCCTTCTGTGGGTTTCTCAGCTGGGGCCCCAGAGAGTGACCCCTTCCTTCCCTCTGCTTCCAGGGGTGGCTTGAGCAGTTTGTGTGAAGAGAGGATCTGAGTGAGCTGTGATTGGTAAGAGCTTGTGTGTGTGTGTATGTGTGCATATACATATGTGCCCTGGTGCTATGTATAGTCCTATTTGCATGTGTGAGTGTATATTTTTAAATGTTTGCACACACACAATATATATATATATATATATATATATATATATATATATACACACTGTATGTGTATACACACACACACACACATATATATATATGCCTGTACAAATGTATACATGCCTCTGTAATTGGTGTTTACACATGGACACATAAGTGTGTTTGTATGCACATACATGTATCACATCAGGACAGAGCAGTTATGTACAAGTGTTAGGAAGGAGCCCCTCTTTCGAGTACTATGGGATGCAGGGAGACTGCACGGCAAACTGCTTCCCTGTGCGTTGTTCCGCACCCGCATCCAGGCAGCCCAGATGTTCTTCGAGTTAGAGGCTCCAGGTCTAACCAGGGACTAAAGAACTGCTTGGGTTCCAATAGAGAAAGCCCAAGTAATGGGCCAGAGGCTTGGGCTCGTGGGAAAGTTGACTGCTTCTCCTGCTAGGAGGCATTAGTTGCCATGGCCTGGCACAGACCAGGGTAGATAAAGCCTGGGTGCCTGGGGAGATACAGGAAGATTGGGGCTGGAGGAGCAGCTTGCAGGCAGGCTTCTGCCCCAGGGGCACTGCCCATGGGTGTGGCCTGGTCTGCCTGAGGCAACTGACCTATTTTTCTTAGAAATCTTCCTGCTTTCCTGTTCCTCTTGCATGAGTAAGCAGCAGAGTGGTGAGTAGGGATGGGGCCTCTGGGAGGGTTTTAAAAGTTCCAGGAGGGTCAGGGCTGTGACAGAGGTCTCAGCCAGCTTGCCAGACCTTCTGACAAAGAGGGGGCCAATAACCTAACCTTTTAACTTTTTTTTTTTTCCTGGTCAAGTGGCCCGTAGATATGGGGGTGTGGCATAAAACTTGTACTTGGGCACAGATTGTACCTGCGAAACATTGCCTCATCCTGGCTCGGAGCATGGACACTGTTGCTCTATCTGGAGTTAACCCTCTCACTCATTTCCTATGCCCGCCTGCACTCACTGGCCAGCCTTGACTTGTGCATAGCACATTGCCCTGGGAGGCACACAGGCTATGCGAGGACAGGCGTCCATCCAGTTGGTAGGGCTAGGGTTGTGGCTATGGGAGGCATGGCTTCACTTTTCTGCTGAGGAGCCTTGCACTGAGATTCAATTACAGACTTCCTTCCTGCCTGTGGCTCCTGGGGAAAGGGCTCTTGGAAATATAATCTAGCCCAGCAAATTAAGGTCACTAATAGCATTGGTAGCTCATGGTGGCTGGGGGTGGGGTGGGGTTGGCAATTCACCCAGAAGGTTGGAGGTGAGGGGTCTCAGTCCACCTAGTACCTTGCTGTTCCTAAGGTTGTGGCTGATCTGGCTTGGCCCACTGTCCCTCGGCCTCTTGGGAGGGGTGCAGAAAGGCAGTGAAGATACTGATGGGGGCCACGGCAAGGCAGGGCTTTTCTAGAATGTGAGAGTCCTTCCTAGGCAGAGGAAGGATAGATGCCATAGATAGCCTCACACCCACCCATCTGCGTATGTCAAGGATGGGACATCCTCACGTCCTGGGTACTGGTCTCCTCTGCAGGCCAGGCTCTCTGTATGCCCCTTCCCTGGTACTCCAGTAGCAGGAGCCAACTTTCTGCTGTCCTCAGGCCCTCCTCCTCTGGATGTGTGCCTCCCACGTGGTGAGAGAGCCCAAGTCTGCTGGCTTCCTGGAATCTCCTGGAGCCTCCTGGCCTGTCGAGGAGGAGGGATTGGGGGGACTATTGGGGGCTGTGTCTTTTTTGGACTCAGCAGGGATTATTTTCAGGCTGGCAGATGGAGGTGGCGGTGGCTGTCGCTGGTATTATTAGACAACAGGCCTGTGGTTTGAGAGTCTGGTGCCCAGAGGAGGAGGAAGAGGAGGCTGCAGCGAGGAGCCATGGAGGCTGGGTATTCTTCCTTCCTCTCAGCAGTAATCAAGCCCAGCAGGGCTTCCAAGGACCAGGTAGAGTGACCTTCACCAGAGTCAGCCAGTGTTGCTGTGTCTCTTTTAACTGCTTCTGGGAGGAAGGCCCATCTGTCTGTGGTCTTAGGACGTAGGGTCTGGACTCTGAGAGCCTCTGGAGAATGAGCATAGAAGCTCTGATTTGGGGGAAAGAGTGGTGCATAGGGCAGAGAGGCCTTGGTCCCCAGGGTTCTGGAAGGAATCCTGACCCACCATTTGTTACCTAGGTAGCTTTGCCGGAGCCGCCTAACTGTCCCTGTTTGCAAGACAGAGATAGCAGTGTTGTGTCAGAGGCCACACTATGGGCATGTACCATCCCACTCATAGCACAGACTCTGTCTGTAGTGGAGCTGGGCACTGTATTCTATTTGCCTTCCAGCGGCGGCAAAGGGTTTCTACACCTACCTCTTGTCTCTCCTCTTGGTGCTTAGGAGTGGTTTTCCATGGTCAGGACCCTTCCTCCCCAGCTCTTTGCTGGCTCTGGGTTGTGACGGTTGAGTGTGGGTCTGTGCCAAGCCTTGGATGACTTGTGGTTCTGTGCACACAGGGTGTCTGCTGGCAGCTCTGGACTCAGCTACCCACTGGGTACCACCTGGCCCAGAGAATGGGAGATTTGTATCCTATGGGTTTTCCAAAAGGTCAGCCAATCTGTAGGGGCCCCACTCCATCCACCTTCCCTCTTGTGTTCTTTTCCTGCTAGCATGGCATAGCCCTAAAATGGCCTGGGTGGACACTCAGGATTCAGATTTAGTAGGCATACATACAAGACCATCCTATGCTCTCTTGAAAAGTGCTGTGTGGGGCCCGGGAGATTTACTAGCCTCCTCCTTATGGTGCTTGCTCCCCGGCAAAGCCAGTCTGAGGAAGGGATTTGTGGTCACTATTTCTCGGCATTTCTTTTGCCCTCCCCCTTCCTCTGGTTCCTTCTAGCTGTTCTGCATGGTCCTGCTGGGCACAAATATGTCTAGCTTATGCAGACTCTGCTCTGATTCTTAGCTCTAGGGCTCTCTGAGTTCCAGTGTCTCTTTGTTATGGCAACTGGCCGGCGTGTCTCCCTAGTTGGGTTGGGCATGCACTCAGCTTGCATGAGATCCATTTGTGCCCCTTTCCTAATTTCCTGATTTGAGTCTCTTTTGCACCTGGACTCAGATTTGCTTGCCCCTCTGTTTGATTTCCCAATGTCTCTTTTTTCAAGGCCCTCTTCCCACTATACACTATACATTAGCCAGGCTAATAACTTCTCTCCCGCTTGCCCCGCCCCACACACTGTGCTTTTCTGGAGAGATGTTTACTAGACATATTTTGGCTCAGAGAAGATGAAGCCTAGAGAGAAGTATCTGTGGGTGATGGGGTGAGTGAGTGAGGTTACGCACCCAGCGTGTGTGTGCGCGCGCATGTGCTCTCGGGTGTGCATGTGTGTCTGTTTCTGTCTGCGTGTAAGAAGGAAAGAGAAGATGACTATTTTGAGATCCAGAAACTCAGGAGAGCCTGGACTGAGTGTGGAGGCTGAGACATGGCTCCCCCTTGCCCCCCCCCCCCCATCGCGTTCCTTGTGGAGAAACCTGCCTCATTTTTGTCTTGTGTGTCATCTTTGGATTGCACCCACTTTGCAGCCACTGTCGGTGGTTGGAATGCCCTGGAGAAGAGATGCTGGTCGGGAGTGCTTGTTGGGGTGTGCTTCATGCTTGGGGCTCAGGGCTCAGACCAGGGGCTGGCTGAGGCCGGGGCATGTGAACATGCAGCCTTCCTTTCAGGTGGGAAGGAAGGTGGGAAAACGCGGCCTTATTGAGATGCAGTGAGAAGCAATCAGTGTGGGTGCAAATGAGCAGCTGGCACTGTGGGGACCCATGCCAAGGTTGACCTACCTCTGGGCATTGCCCTCCAGAGCCCTGAACTTGGCAGCCTGTTGTCCAGAGCAGACGTTGACTGTTGACTACTAGAACTTCCCAGCCTTGCCCAGCTCCCTCCCTTCTGCCTAGATTCTAGGGCCAAAGGCACTGCCTTCAGTGAGCCATTTTGCTCTCCTCCAGATAACCTGGCTCTGGGGAAAGATCCTTTTCCTTTCTCAGGCACCTGTAGTTTGTCTCCTAATCTCCTCACAGACTGTGCTGCAAATAGTTTTTTGCACGTGTGCTCGCACATGCACATACACACACAACCTGCATTATTCTCCCCCAACCCCTTCCCCTATCCTGTGGGCTGTTCATTCTTCTTGGTCTAGTACTGGTCTTTGTATGCCTGGATTCAGTAGGCTTTTTCCTTTTTGCCCATGTGTCCTATGGGATGTGGGGGATGCAGGGAGGCACTCCCCTGCTACTGGGCCTCCTCTTTCCTGGAGGGCTTGGGCTAAAAACATCCTGGAGCCAGGTTGAGGGAGGGGAGGCTGGGAAACCTGCCTGGGCCTCTGGCAGGTGAGTGCAACACTCTGCTTTGCTCCAAAAATACTCAGTGATCTTAGCTCTTTCTCTAGAAAACAGTGATGTCACCGAGAGCCAATAGGCTTCTGCAAGGGCTTGCCTCCCTCTCTGCCTCCTCCTTCTGCAAGTTGCAGAGAAGAGGGAGGAAGAGGGGGGAGAAGGAGACACAGGCGACACACACTGACTCCTTGGAGAGGTACAGACGAGAAACACACATGCACATAAGAAAGCTCCCCGTTTCTGAAAAACAGGCGAAGTGCCTTCTCCTGTTATAGGCCAGGAGAAATGCATAGGCCTCATCAACGCATGCGCGTGCACGCGCGTGCACACACACACACACACACACACACACACACACACAGAGAGAGAGAGAGAGAGAGAGAGAGAGAGAGAGAGAGAGAGAGAGAGAGAGAGAGAGAGAGGGCAGGTAGACAGAATCATAGAGTGGGAGTAAGATAAAGAAACAGAGATGGAGGCATTGACAGAGAGACATGAGGAAGGAGCAGGGGAGAGAGACAGAAAGACAGGGGTATACAACACACACACACACACACACACACACACACACACACACACACACACCCCCCTCGTGCACTAAAAAGAGACAAAGACAGAGATGTAGAGGAGTCAGAAAGAGAAAAGCAAGAAAGGAGAGAAACTGGTACAGAGGACACAGGTAGACAGGGATCAGGAACACACACACACACACACACACACACACACACACACACACACACACACACACACAACCAAACACACAGATATGAAGGACAGACAGAGACATGAGCTCACAGGGTCAGAGGTGCAGAAAGAGGACGGGGGGGATCCACAAAGCTCTCTTGCTCTCCAGCAGGCAGGCGGTCAGGCTTGTAACCTCCCTTTGTGGCTGCTGTCCTTGGTGCTGCCCTGGAGAGCTGGGCTTGGAGGGTGGTAAAGGGGAAATGTGTAGCTAGCTTGGGGGAGTGGTGGGCAGTTGAAGAGAGACACGGGTGAGGCTGTCCTTCTTATTGGAAGAAATGATCAAGGTGACCTTGTTGTCCCCTTCTCCTTTTCTGGTGTGAGAGGGGTGTCTGGCTGGAGATGGGCTTCAGGTTCTGTTTGCTCTGATGTGTGGACAGTGTCCCCAGAGTTAGCTTCTTTCCAAGCTCCTCAAGGCTGCAGTTTGGGTAGGTTGGAGGCCCCTTCTGTCCACCTCCATTCCTTACCCTCTTCCCCATGTGGGTGTGCCCTTGCTAGCTCCCTGATTCTGATGTCCTCTGTGAAAGGTAGGGGATTACTCCGGGGCGCCCTCCTTTGTCACCATTATCTTTCTCTCTTGGTGGTGATGTCTGGGGCGACTGTGAGAGTTTAATGGATTCAAGGCTTAGAAATTGGAGGGCTGCAGTGCCTCCTGCTCCCCTCTGCAGCAAGGCTGGCGCAGTGGGTTGGAGGAGGGGCTGCCGAGGCCGCTCAGGCCCGTGGGGCTTTCCCTCCGGTGTTGCCAAGCAGCCTCCTTAGCTTGTTAGGGATTCCCCACTCCTGTATGGAGCCCTCTTGTTTAGTGCTGTAACACCAGGCTGAGCTGGGGGTGGAGCAGCAGAGGAGGCTGGCTCTGCCTTCGCCCACCAGGCTCCAGTGGGAAGTGCCTTGCTTCAGAAAGATTGCAGAATGTTCATAGGGACTACAGCTTGGCAGGGCCTCCAGGACTGAAGGGCCTGCATGTCCTGTGCTTCTTGGAAGGGCGGGAGATACCCAGGGAAGGCAGGCCAGGCATGATGATGCCTGCTGCTTTTTGGGTCTGGGGTGGGAAGTCTTTCTTGTAAGACTAGAGAAAATGGGGCATCCCTTCCTTTCTTCTTCTCTTCCAAGTCTATACAGGAAGCTTGAATATCCTAAGGGCAGAGGGAGATATGCATAAGAGCTGGGTGTCCAGGGTGCACTAAGGACCCTTGGAGAGGGAAAGGGTAGGACCAGAAGTGGGAGGGAGGGTTGGATATCAGCATAAACTATAGGAGCAGGATCTTTTTTTTTTTTTTAACCAATTCTTCATGTGTCACCTTTGCTGTCCTTGTTAGGTGCCCACGGCCTGCGAGAGGAACCTGAGTTTGTGACTGCTCGAGCTGGCGAGGGTGTGGTTCTGCGATGCGACGTAATCCATCCAGTGACGGGACAGCCCCCACCCTATGTTGTAGAGTGGTTCAAGTTTGGGGTCCCCATCCCTATCTTCATCAAGTTTGGCTACTATCCCCCACATGTGGACCCTGAGTATGCAGGTAAGGTGTGAGCGATGAGCGCTGTCCCCTCTTTCTCTCCATCACCCTCTAGGTTTGGGCTGTGTTGAGCCTTCCCGTTCAGGCCTCAGTGGTACCCACAAAGTCCCAGCTACTCCTCATTTTTTTTTCTCTGTCACGTATGATCTTTTTCTTGCCTGGCCTTGTTATCTCTGTCTTTCATGGTCTTTGCCCTTTTCTTTCTCTCTTTGCCTTCTGGTGGGTTTTTAACCATAAGTAGGAGAGGAAGTAGGAGGCGAGGCAGACAGGAAGCCTGTCTGTTCATCCTGGGGATGTGATGAGGGACCAGGAGTTTGGGGCAGGCTAGAAAGCGGGTCTCTTTGGAGGAAGCAAGGGGTAGAGGGCGAGGAGATTCAGATAGCTCCACCTTTTCCTAGGCATGGTATTGCCAAGGCTGTAGATTAGCTGTCTGCATGCTTCCATTTCCCTGGCTCTAAAGTTGGGGTATCCTGTGCCGAGCTGCATCTCCCCTTCTTGCTGTTTGTGCTCCTGGCAGACATCTGATCTCACCTCCTCTGCCTCTACCCCCACCCCCTTTTCCCTGGCCCCCACCCCTTTATGTCTTGCTCTGTAATTATTCTGCCAGCGTGGTCTCCCTGTGACTCATTGCTGCCGCCTGCCAGGCTGCCAGGGAAGAGGGCACAGGGTGTGTGCATATGTGTGTCTGTGAGTGTGAACATGTGCTAGAGCTGAGAGGACATGAGGAGACAGGCAGGATGCTCCTTCTACCTTTCTTTTTCCTATGGCTTCTGAGGTCTGAATTACCTTCTCTGAGAATGCATGCATTCTTTTCTCCCTCCTTCCTTTCCTCCCTCCCTCCCTCCCTCCCTTCTCCCATTCCTTTCCTTCTTTTCTTCCTTTGGTGCTGAAGATTGAACTCAAAGCATCACACTTCCCATGTAGTTGCTGTACCTTTGAACTCCACCCCAGTCTCTGTGGGCAGGGTCTCACTACATTGCCCATTCGGCTTTTTACTCACATTCCCCTGCCTCAGCGTCTCTTGAGCAGCTGGGATAACAGGCTTGTACCACTGTGCCAGGCCCTTTCCTGGTTGGCTTTCTTCTGAGCTGGTGTCTCTCACCCTCCTTTTGGCCAGCGTTGACGCTGAGCGACATTAGAGTTTCTACAAGGAAGGCTTGACTCTGAGGCAGGGAGGCAAACAGAGGCCTAGTGGTTTGGGTTTCGATGAACGTGGGCTGGAGTGGAAGGTGAGGCAAGAGGGGTCTCTGGGCTGCCTTGTCCACCGCAGCATGGGCAGGGACTCTGGTATGCCCTGTGTGTCACAGAGGTGGTTAAGGAAGAGCTGCCCACCCTTGCCTTGTCTGCCCCTTCTAGGCTGGTCTTTGTGGGAATGTTTCAACTTACTACTGGTAGCACGAATGGGAGGGACCAAGCATCTGGCCCTGGCCTGTCTTCCCTCTGCCTCCTCAGGGAAGACAGATAGAAGGAAGCTGGGACAGACAAGTCCTTGGTACCCTGCTGAGACGAGGATAGTCTGGGTCCTGCTGGGCTCCCCCATTGTATCTCTTTCTACATCTTTCTCTCTCTTCTCATCTCTGTACCCATAGTGCCTTTCTTTTGACCTATATCTCCAAAAGAATGGGCATATTTAAAGGAGCAGAGGCTCTTGTCAGTGCCACACACAGCAAGCTGCCCTTGTAGGCTGGTGCAAGGCCATTTGGGGAGGGGCAGTGGCTCCATCGTCAAGGCAGTTTGCTTTTGCTTTGTCACCTGTTGCCTATAGTGGGTGCCGACTGACAGTTTGGTACACTGCCATGGAAAGTGGTCTGAAGGTTTGCCTTTGGCAGGAAGAGTGAGAGAGGTGATAGATTTGCCTTCATGGCTTGGCCTGACAGCTCACTCACTGGGCTTTGTCTGCTGTGTTCCCCCAGGCCGGGCCAGTCTTCATGATAAAGCTTCTCTGCGGCTGGAGCAGGTGCGCTCTGAGGACCAGGGCTGGTACGAGTGCAAAGTACTCATGCTGGACCAGCAGTATGACACATTCCACAACGGCAGCTGGGTCCATCTCACCATTAACGGTGCGTAAATGTTTCTTGGGAATAGCCAAGGAAGATGGCCTCTAGGGCCTACGCTGGAGGATACCCCTCTACTAATAGGACCCCAATAAGCCATGCCCCATAAGATCTTGCTTGTTGTCTCCTTTACGCCCCTTAGAAGTATTCCTGGCATTCATGGGTCAGTAGCAGGCATAGAAACAGCAGGTCTCCTGTGTGCAGGGTGGCATCAGAGTTCCTCCGAGGAAGGAATCTGCTTCTGGGAATCAGGGGCTTTGAATTGGTCAGTGTTGGTGTCATTTCTCAGCCTCTGATGACTGTTAGCCCAGGGAGTGCCTCTTCTCAGGTGGAGCTCTTTGACTCTCAGCATGAATCTTTCTAGGTTGCCCACTTTTTATTCGGGTAATAAGCACCAAGGGTCTTGTGTTCCTAGCCCTACATCGGGTGATAGGTAAATAATGTTGAGTAAACCTAGACCCATTTCCTCTTGAACAGGGTTTACCAGCTCATAAAATGTGAGAATCCTGGGAAGAGGAACCGTTTTAATGGCTGTCAGTTATTTATAGCTCACGTTAAATGGATTGTGCTATGCACAGATGCTTTTCATGTGCCTGACTAGGGCAGGGAGGCCTGGGTGAGCTTGCTGAGCTCCAGGCTTGGTCTAGGCTGGGGTGTCTTAGGTCCACAGTGGCAGTGGTCTGAGGGACCTCACATAGGGTGAGGCTTTAATAACATACATGCTGAGATGTGCTGCCTCCGGCATAAGTCTGGGGTTATAAATGCCATGGCCAAAAAAGAAGAATCGATGTTCTTAGACTAGAAATTTCTCTCGAGATTTTTTTTTTTTAAAGAATGGTTATGTCTCCCTTTCACTGGGTTTGAGAGAGACTCCTTCTCTCTCTGGTTCTGGGAGCCTGTCCAAAGCCTGGGGAGAACAGAGTATTTTAGTTTTTTCTTAAGAAATAAATATTTTTCTTTTCCAGAGTTGGGAATCAAACCCAAGGTCTTGGGCAGGCCAGGCACGTGTTGTACCAGAGATATTTATGTTCCGAGCCCCAGAAGAGATTATTTTATCAAGAGTGCTGCTGACCTATAGTGCAGGACACTTTCAAGTTGGTGGCTCCAGGTCAGAGGTGGGGTAGTCACTACATGCTTGCTGCTCCCTACTGTTGAAGGCAGATTTTACATCTTCCATGGCTTTTCTCCAGCATCAGCCCGCTTTGGCGTGACCACTAGAGCCAGTTGTCGTGTGCACAGGGAAAACTCCTCTCATAGGAACCCAAGCGAAATCTGAAGGTAGATTTTGCTGCTCAGGCCTTTCAAGATTGAGCACCAAGCCAGGAGATCCTGCATCATTGCTTTCCCCCTGCCCCCCTTCTGTGCCTTTTCCTACTGCCTGACACTGCCTTGAGGTGTGGCCTATCTCTCCCATCATCCTGATTGATAGTGTCTATTCTGGGAACCCAGACAACAGCTATGCAGCCAAGAATCATGTTCATGGAGGTGGAGTCATGGGGAACTTGTGTTCTGCCGGGTATTGTCTTTGTTTGCATGAATTGACAACTCAGCCTTTGTTAATTTCTCAGGGTGGAAGAGATGCGGACCAAGGCCCGCCAAAGACGTGGCTCTTTTCCTGAACCCACTGTGTATTAAGTCACTGGGGCCCGTTGGGTCATCTCTCTGAGTTTCAGTTTCCTCAGAGTCAGTTTGTGGGGGTGTCACAAGATTCTGTGGACTGCTATGTGAGATTGTGTCTTGGGCACAAATTATCCGAAGGCAGTTATGGGCAAGACAGCAGCCACATTGTTCACAGTGAGGAAAGGGCAAGCAGATCCAAATGTGGTGGCAGGGATAGCTGGTTAGAAGGCACTGAGGACTTTGGTCCTTTAAAAATCCTTTTGGCCAGGCGTGGTGGTGCATGCCTTTAATCTCAGCACAGGGAGGCAGAGGCAGGCAGATCGCTGCGAGTTTGAGGCCAGCCTGGTCTACAAAGTGAGACCAGGACAGCCAAGGCTAACACAGAGAAACCCTGTCTTGAAAAACAACAACAACAACAAAAAACCCAACCCCCCCCAAGCAAAAAACAAACAAAACAAAACAAAAAACAAGCCCCCAAACTCCAAAACAAACAAACAAATAAAAATCCTTTTGAATCTACCCAAAATTATCCATATGAGTAGGCATATTTCCCCATGTCCTCTCGGTGGCAGGCTCTGGGTATCAGGTAGGGCACATGACCCAACCCTGGTGTTTAACTTTTCCAATCATGTTAAGAAATGATCCGCCTTGTGCCTTTGGGAGCACCAAAGAGGGAAAGCCTCTCGGAGGGCATGGCCTATGTCCAGAATCCTGTCCAGAGAGGGACTTAGGCAAGAGCAGAGAGTAAGGTGGTGAGGGTCCTTCACTAGAGGGAACAAGCGAATCTGCAAGTCCAAAGGAGGTGAGCGCCTTTACAGATGGAGGGCAGGTAGGTTGTAGGCACACTAGTGCTGGGCAGAGCACTGAGTCTGAGCAACCATTTGCTCCATGTCTGAGAACTAGGCCTTAGCAGAGTCCACTTCCTATTACCCATGAGCAGATGTGGAAGAGGCAGAACAGAATCCAACATGAGAGAGAGAAAGAGAGAGAGAGAGAGAGAGCCTTCACTCAGCCCCCCCATTTCCTCTCTTTGAGAATTTCTTCCTGTGTAAATATTTCCATTCTGGATGGAAGGAGGCCAGTGCCATTCTTTTGTCACGTCCTGAGTGCGATGTGTAGTGTCAGGCACCTTTCAAAGGAGAAAGGCCAGTGCAAAAATAAGAGTTACAACAAATGTTCTCATTTTCCCCCTGTGTTTTCTTTGAAGACTGGTTGGGTAGAAACAATCCCAATTATTTCTTTATCACACGCAAAATACCTCCACAGCCCAAGCCAAGTCTTGCTGTAGGTCTGGTTTATGGCTTGGAGGAGAGACCAGCTTATTTCTAACCTGCGCTATTAATTATAGGGCGCTTGCAGGAGGAATTAGGCCTCAAAATGCAGCTGGCAAGCTAACACCTAATTCAGTAAATAATTGAGAGTCAAACCATTATTTTCCTGAAAACTTGAAATTGTTCAATGTACTTTCCTGATTAGCACCTAAATAATAAAGTAATTATGTAATTAGTAATTAATTTGTCACTTCAGGACATAATTTAATTTATTATCTTTTCTTTTAAGCTTGACACTAGAGGTAATAGAGGCTGTGGTTGAGTTAACTGACTTTCGGGGGCAGGGTGGGTGGGTGTGGGCTCTGGCACTAGGACACATTCTCAGTGTCTGGAGGCTGCAATCCCTGGACAGATTTACAAGGACTTGGGAGGGCCCCATCATCATTACGTTTACTGTCCTTCTGAACACTGGTTTTCTCGAGGATGTGTGTTTTATGTGTAGTTCCAAATGTCCCTGTGTACCCAGCAGCTAAGGGTGCTGGAGACTGGTGGCCAAGGTGGCCCTGCGTGGTCTTGCTTCTAAGAGGGTGTGTGTACTTGCACTTGTATTAGACTATGGATGTGTATGCTGTAGACCTTCACTCACTCATTTCATTCACCGACCTTCCATTCATGAAATGTTTGTTGAGCACGCCGCATTCCAGGAAGTGCAGGAGATCTGAGTGTTCGGTGTCACCAGGAAAAGACACATGCTCAGATGGGGCACAGAAATTGGGTCTGGATATAGAGTTCCAGGCTAATGCAAGAGCTCTACAAATGGATGGTGTTGAGGTTGGAAGTTCTTGCACAGGGAGGCACAGAATGCCTGTGTTGTTCGAGTCAGCAGGAGAAAGTGTCGGGGACAGGAAGCTGGTGCAGGCAGGAGCCAATCCTAGTACCTTCTGACCAACTGACGCTGGGAGCATGGCTCCATGGGGCAGCAAAGACCCTTTCTGAAGCTTGTTCTTAGTCTTCAGACCAAAGCCCCCAGGAATGACGACGACAGTAGTGATGGCAGAGCAGTCAGTTTGCTGTAAACATTTGCTTGCAGGTTTTACAAGATTATCCACAATCCTTATGTCATTAATCCTCTACATCAATTCTAGAGGGCAGAGGGTGTAGCTAAAGCCCAGAGAGTCTGAGGCACCTGCCTAAGATTATATGGCAGGCAAGTACTTGAACTTGGGTGCTTGTGGGGAACCCAGAATGGCCTAGCCTGGTAGCATTGGTGTTGGTGTTGGTATTCAGAACAGCCATTTTGGAAGACCATGGAACCAGTAGTCCAAGAGGTTAATGCCCGACCAGATTGTCTCTGCAAGCAGCTCAGGCAAAGGGGGGCTGAATTTCTTCAAAGCTGATTATCCAAACAGGATAGAGTGTTAATCACACCTTCAGTGCTTGGGAAGTGACTACCGCACGTACTCAGGGAAGAATTAAGAAGGTGGTAGCCCGCAGAATTCACTACTCATCTTTATCCACTGGAGTCAAAGAGGAGGCAGGCAGGTGGGAGGTTTTTATTGTTTGTTTTTTGTTTTTGTTTTTGTTTTTTTTGTTTTTTTAACCTACAGAATGAAGTAACAGTAAGACTGCGTCCTTAGCCTGGGACAGGCATTAGGCTTTGATGGCACTCAGTCAGGAAATCAGCAAATGAATGGGCTTGGTGGAACTGGGGGTACTCAGGAGCCCCTGTGCAGTGTGATAATCCTGGAGAGATTCTTGTTTATGTCCTGTTCCTAGCCCTGTGGGAAGCTTTACTGAAGCTAAATTCAGCCAGATGAATGGAGAATTTGTAGCTGGCCAGCCGGAGTGTAGGCCCAAAGTTGCCCTCATTGTCTCTGCAAGCAGCTCAGGCAAAAGGTGCTGATTCTCTTAAAAGCTCATAATCCAAATGGGATGGGCTGCTACTCACACCTGCAGGGCATCAGTAGGTCGGTCCTAGGTCTCCCCGCTCCTATGATATACCGGAGAGTAGTTTCTGCCCACTTTCTTCTGTTGTCCTTGCATGCTGCAGAGCTCTGTGCAGGTGCATGGGGATCACCTCTTACTTTCCTGGTGTCCTTTGCAGCCCCTCCCACCTTTACAGAAACACCCCCCCAGTACATCGAGGCCAAGGAAGGTGGAAGTATTACCATGACGTGCACTGCTTTTGGGAACCCTAAGCCCATCGTCACCTGGCTCAAGGAAGGGACCCTCCTCGGTGCTAGCGGAAAGTACCAGGTGAGTGCAGCTCTCACCTGGGTACCACAGGCTCTCTTCTTGGTCTCTCCTCTGACCCCCACCCCCACCTATCTCCCATCTAATGACCACTGATGCTCTGTGTACAGGCCCAGGGTGGAGGCAGGCAAACTAATGGATCAACTCGACTGAAGGCATTCTGCTGCCTCTTGTAGGGAGATGAACAAGGAGGCTGTTATCCTCCCTGTCCCTGTCCATGAGTCCCCGAGGCCATCTCCAGCCTCTCAGAGCTCACCTCTTTGCTTAGGAGACATGCTAGTGAGGCCCACAGGTTGATGTTGCACTCTTTCTGTGCCCCAGGTGAGTGACGGTAGCTTGACGGTGACATCGGTCAGTCGGGAGGACAGAGGCGCCTACACCTGTCGAGCGTATAGCATCCAGGGAGAGGCTGTGCACACAACCCACCTGCTTGTTCAAGGTAGGGGGACTTTCTCAGCCTCTTTATCCTTAGAACTCGGCAGGAGGTTTCCAGGCCTGCTGAATCATGGAGAATGTTTTCTCATGGCACAGCCTGCCCAAGTGGCGGGGGGGGGGGGGGGGGTAGGGGAAGGGAGCCGGGTAGAGGAGCTGGGGGGGGGGGGACTGTCTCATACACATCACTTTCTGTGTCTCTCACCTTGGTCAGCTGGTGTGGCAGGGAGACAGGGACCATGGCGAGCCATTTTTGATTTCCTGTTGCGAGTGCATTCCTGCCACGTCTTCACTTTCCTCAGAGGAGGAGATACCCTTGGGTCATCTATCCGTCAGTGACAGCATCAATATGTAAAGATAGAGCTATAGTCAAGTCCCTGACATTTAAGCAAAATCAGGGACATTGATTAGAACTGTGTTCTGCAGTCAGCTGTGAGATGTTGGCCAGAGTGCCTTGAAAAGGGCTGAGCGTTCACTGCCCAAGATGGGCAGGGTGTCAGGATGGGCTCTGCCTTCCCACCCTCTGTATGCTGGAGTGACAGTGGGGGGTTTAGGGCATGGTGACTGTGGTGACACTGTCCTGTGGCCTCTGAGAGCTCAGCAGGAGCGGAGGCACACCATGGGAAGCAGCATATCTCCTATGGGAGGGCCAAAGCCCAGCTCTGCTGAGGTCTGGCTAAATAGTCCCCAGGTTTGCTGGATTCTGCCTCTCTGCTCCCCAGCCTCCTCTCCTGCATGGCCTTCTGAACTTCTGTCTGGGGGAACAGTACAAGGCTCTGGCTCCTTCAGAGACAAGATCAGGCCTTGCACCTTCTGAGCTCTGTTGGAGAGCTTTGGGCAGGAAAGGTGGGTGGAGGTTATAGATGGCTGCTCTGCAAATTGTGGAGCGGTTGGGGATGTGGCACTGAGTGGGTACCTCTGCTGCCCAGATCCCCCATCTTGAGCATCCCAGAGCTTCCTGGGAGCCCTGGCGTGGTAGCCCTCCCCATCAGGAGAGGTGATGTTTATTCCCTGTTCTCCCCAGGGCCTCCCTTCATTGTTTCCCCTCCTGAGAACATCACCGTCAACATCTCCCAGGATGCTCTGCTTACCTGCAGGGCAGAGGCGTATCCCGGCAACCTCACCTACACCTGGTACTGGCAGGATGAGAACGTCTACTTCCAGAAGTGAGCAGCACCCTGCTCCAACCCTCTCACATGGGTCCCCACAGGAGGCCCCTGCCTTGATAGAGGGGTCCCGGCAGTGCCTGGGAACCCAAAGTTTCCTTGCTGCCTCTAGGGGAGGTTAAGGGACTCAGTGCTACCTTGCTTGTAAATTTCTGCCAATGTCCCTCATCTCTTTGTCTGCTTGTCACTGTTTTGCAGTGACCTGAAGCTAAGGGTGCGGATCCTGATTGATGGGACGCTGATCATCTTCCGAGTGAAGCCAGAGGATGCTGGGAAGTATACCTGTGTCCCTAGCAACAGCCTGGGGCGCTCCCCCTCTGCCTCAGCATACCTGACTGTGCAGTGTGAGTAGGGGTGAGGGAGAGGGTTCTGGGTATTCTAGTAGGTGCAAACTGTACTAGCTAGATTGGACGTTGAAGTCCCAATATGTTTCTGAGGATTACAGGATCAGCTGAGGGAGGAATACGAATGGCTTCAGGGGAGGCCATGACCAGCCTGGCCAATAGGGTGAACTGATATTGGCAGCTGTCTTCTGTGGGCTGGTCATCATTGGCTATTAGCCAGTTCATTGATTCGAGCTTAGGTCAGGTTCAAGGATAAACAGACCTTAGCTCTGAGCATTTGCCGTTCAGAATGGTGGTCTTTATGTTATCGAGTACTGGTTTATACCTGGACCTTGAACTAATTGCTGCTAGGCACATTTTCCTGGGTGTCTCAGGATGCAGGCTTAATTCCTCTGCCAGTTGCACTCTGCCTTTCCACATGTGAACATTGCACACTGGACCTTCCTGGGTGACTTGGTCTGCTTCCACACCTGGCTCCTTCTGGTTACCTACTCCCTCTGCTCTGGGGCTGTGAGACTCAAAAGAAAGAGATGATATTTAGCCAGACCCATAAAGGGCTTGTGAGCGAGCCTGAGATTCTACCTAGTAATAATACTTGGGTGCCCTATGTTGCTTTCCCAGCCCCGTGACAAGCTGGACATTGCGGCCCAGTGAGATGGGAAGATGGGTATTGAAAATTAATGTCTTCCTTTTGGCTCATGGATGGCCCTGTCACTCAGGCAACAAAGGCTGCAGGTTGTTGCTATAGGTGACGGGCCTCCATTATTAGAATGCTGGTGTGGGAGAATTACTTACACCCGAGGACATGGAGAGGCAGGGGTAAACAGTGTAGTGTGGTGATGTAAGGTAGCCTCTGAGCTGAGGACAAGTAGAGGAACAGTTGGGAGCCTTGGGAGCTCTCCCTGCTGGCTGCACAGGTCTGAGTGTTTGCTTGGGTCTTCTGTGAATGGGCAAGATCAGAGGGGCGGAGCTCAGTTGGGTTTGCTGTGTCCCACTTCGTTCCTCATGGTGCGTGCTTTCTCATTTCTGAGGGATAGCTTTGCTGTGGAAGCAACGGTCTCCGCTCTCTTGCACTGCTGACAACTCACAAGGGTTTGTAGCATGTTGTGGTGGAAGTTCCGGACTTTCCTGAGCTGGGGAGCCCAGGATACTGGGTGTAACCCCCTACCTAGACCTAAAGCAGGAAAAGCAGGAGACTGGGTGCATTCAAGCAGCACTGGGGAGGAAGGAAGGGCTACAGGAAGGGGCTGCTTGACCTTGCAGGTGTGCCTCTCCCTCTAGTCTGGAAGCAGGCAGTGCCACATGACCTAGAAGGCGGTGATGATGCAGGGGTGAGCAGGCCCACAGGGATCTGCCTTCCGAAGGATGCCGAATCAACTGAGATGAAGGCTCCATCCTTGGAGCCGTGGGCCACTGTTGTCTTGCAGAGGCGGTTTGGTTTTGCTGGCTCTCCTCAGCACCGCCGCCCACTCCCACCACTCGTCCCGGTTTTTTTTTTTTTTTTACCTTCTTCCTCCCTTCAAAGAGAATCCAGGGAGCTGAGATTTATAGGTGGGTGAGACAAGGATCTTTATTTCTGCTAAAAAGCAGTGTTCAGAGTATTTCCCATTCATAAACCCTTTGAAAACCTTGGAGGAATTAAAAAAAAAAAAAAGACTATCATACCAAAGTAGGAAGCTACATCTAAATATATAACTCGGCCTGGGTATTTATGTAAGGCTGTTCTCTGAAGAGCTCAGAATGCTTAAAAGGTGTCAGCTCATTCATCACAGCCTTCCCAGCTCAGGATCTTTCGCCTTTGTAGCCCTAGGGGTCCTGGGGAGAAATGAGAAGAGGTACCTAAATTTCCAGCACAAGGGCTACAGGCCTCTTGTCATCTGTCCTGGGGCCATGATAGATTTTTTTTACCTTTAACTGCAGAGTCAGGTGAAGTACAGAGGCCAAGGGAGGCCAGACACCCAGCAGAAGAAATACCTACCGTTATGCTGGGGACGCATCGTGCGTAGAACTGACATTGCTCTTTTTGGTTTAGGATGTGGATTAATTGACTTGCTTACTCCCAAGAAACTTCAGGAGCCAAAATAGCTGGAGAAATGCATGGTCATTGTTGGCTTGGCAGGGCTGGGCTAAAGTCTGGTGTGAGAGTCATTTCCAAGTTCTGAAGACCAGGGCAGTTTCAAACGTGCCTCTGACTGCCTCCGAGCATTCTTCAATGTCTTAAGGGTCTTAAAAGCATAGTCACTTGGACAGATGAAAGATGTACGCAGCCTGCCCCAGCCTGCTGTGTGTGGCCCCTAGCCTCTAAGTGTTAGAGAGCTGGGATTGTTGGTCTTATTAACCATGGTGGCCTTGGCTCCTGGCACCGGCTTCTCATGTTTCTCCACACTACCCCTTTTCACAGACCCAGCCCGTGTCCTCAACATGCCCCCTGTCATCTATGTGCCTGTGGGAATCCATGGCTATATCCGCTGTCCTGTGGATGCCGAGCCACCTGCTACTGTGGTGAAGTGGAATAAGGATGGCCGGCCACTGCAGGTAGAGAAGGTATGAGTGAAATGCATGCTGGGGATTCAGAATGGGGTGCATCCTTCTGAAAATAAAGATGCTGCCTCTGGGCTCTGGTTCTCTGCCAGCCCCGTTCCTCCTAAAGAAAACCAAAGCAAACAAAGAGCAATGGTCTGGCAGGAGTTTGGCTGTGCTCCATGCCCACAGGGGATGCCAGCACTGGCTGAACTGCTGTTCTGTCCTCTCAGACCCTGCCTGGAAGTGGCTGGGATGCAGTGCCTGTGTCCTGACCATGGCTCCTTGCTCTTTCATCTCTGTCTGGCAGAACTTGGGTTGGACCTTGATGGAGGATGGCTCTATTCGAATCGAGGAGGCCACAGAGGAGGCTCTTGGCACTTACACCTGTGTGCCTTACAACACTTTGGGGACCATGGGCCAGTCTGCCCCTGCACGGCTTGTCCTGAAGGTGAGTCCCCAGGACTGTACGTGGCCTCTGGTGGGCAGTCTTGTGTGGGCAACCTTTCACATCTGTCTCTGTGCTTCCACTAGGACCCCCCGTATTTCACGGTGCTACCTGGCTGGGAGTACCGGCAGGAGGCCGGCCGGGAGCTGCTCATCCCCTGTGCAGCTGCAGGGGACCCCTTTCCTGTCATCACCTGGAGGAAGGTACCTGGGCTCTGAAGCTCTTGTGCTGTGGGGGACGCATGGAAGACCCAGGGGTGGTTCTACTTGGACCAGTGTGGACAGGCCAGATGTTAGGAGGGGAAGCGACACTAGAGGATATAGTGGCAGGGCACTGGCAATGGGCTCCGGGATCGCCCCACCATCTTCATCCTCTTTAGACTCCTGAGTTATGAGCACTGGTCCCTTAACCTGAATCCCTGCTCCTTGTTTGGCTAAGGTAGGGAAGCCCAGCAGAAGCAAGCACAACGCCCTGCCCAGCGGGAGTCTCCAGTTTCGTGCCCTAAGTAAGGAGGACCACGGGGAGTGGGAATGCGTTTGCCACCAATGTGGTCACAAGCATCACTGCCAGCACGCACCTCACTGTCATCGGTACGTGGTTGGGTAGGCCAGCTGGGGCGAGTGTCTTTCCTAAGTCAGACTGGGGTGTGTGTGTGACAACTTAAAAGCCTGGACCTCAGGAGGCTCTGGCAGGGAGGATCAGGGGAAGGCGGACATGTGGAAACTGGCAGGAGGAGAATGAGTGAGAATCAGACCATGTGGCCCCTCAGCCAGGCACTGAGCTGCCTGAGGGTCAGGCTGGTGTCCATAGCCTGGGACACTAGGAAGTGACTAGTACTTCCTGTCCTGACTGGGTAGGACTTGTCACCCTCCTACCCCCCACTTCTTCTAGCCTGTCCCTTAGGGGCCTGGCAGCCAAAGTTGTACCCAAGGCCAACACTGACTGTTTTATTGCCAGTTTAGTCTATTAATAAAGCGGTGTGCACCTGGTCACTCACAGTCTATCAGGGAAGCCCATGGCCGTTCTGCCCAGCGTCGTAGCCTTCGTACCTCATACCTGAGGCTACTGTTGTCTGTGGTGTAGAACGTGGCTGGCTCTTGTGGATAGAGATTAGTAAGGGGGTGTGGTTTTTGGTTTCTTCCAAGATATGAAGGGAATGGTTTTTGTTTTACTTTTTTCCTCACAAGAGGCATGGGAATTTGGTCAGGATGGGAAAAGTACTGCTTTACTTGCCCTGTGCCGCCTCCCCACCCTCCCCCGCTCCCCCATCTGTGTTCCTGCTAGTTATGCTAGCCTATGTAGTGGGTGGGCTTTTCTCTCTGTCCCCAGCAGGGCTAGGCTGGACTTGGGATCCTGTCCTCACTGCTGCCACTTCCTATGATGCGTATTGCTGCTATATGCTCTGTCTTCTCCCGAATCTCCTACAAGATGATTTTGAGGACCTAGCAAATAGGCTTGGCTCCTTCTTCTCTGAGATCTCTTCCTTGGTCTCCAGGCACCAGTCCCCATGCCCCGGGCAGTGTCCGGGTCCAGGTCTCCATGACAACTGCCAATGTGTCCTGGGAGCCAGGCTATGATGGAGGCTACGAGCAGACATTCTCAGTTTGGTACGGACCTCTGTGAGTCAGCCCCGCATGCTTTGCTCTCTGCTTCTCCCTCCCTTTGCCCCACTCAGGGCATCCAGGCTGCCCTAGGCTAGCCTATCCTGGGGTGGAGGGTGGGCCCAAGGAGGCTAGGATCTGTACTTGCCAGCTAGAAGCTGGCAAAGAGGACCAGACAGTGATTGAGTACTTAAGGATGCTAGGGGTATCTATAAGGGACTCAGTGTACCCTTATGTTTCCACCCTGGAGGTTAGGATGCTGACTTGGGGTTAAGTTGTGGCCCCTTCTGGTCTCTTTTTGGTTTCTCTTAGTGCCCCTCCCCCATTTCATGTTTCACCTCATTCTTTCTCTAGGCGCTCAAGCTTGAGGGCATTGTGAATAGCACCTGGGATGTAGAGTCTACTTTGTAATTTGTTCCTTGCCCAGGTACCAGTTAATTAGGAGAACCGGTGCCCCCATCCCTGCCCTGTCTGTATTTTCTCTATAGCATCTGTGCGCATTATTCTCATGCGTGTTTTTGACCAGACTAGTGACTTAAGATCCTTGCCCAAACCTCAGGGTAGGTAGATCTCACAAGTGCATGGACCAGAATAAGACCCCAAGGCCTGGACCAGTGGGGAGAGGAGCCGAGGGGCACTCCCTTCCTTCCCACCTCTCTAGGACTGTTCACTCCTAACACTCCTTCCTGTCCTGAGCTGGGGACCGCAGCCTCCAGCTTTGCAGACAGTAGCCTCAGGTGGGGGAGAGAGATGGACCTGCTACCTCCTTCTCTTCCTGCCTGGTTTAGTTTGAGTCTGGGAGGAGAGAGGAGAGGAGGGAGGAGAGCGAGGAGAGAGGAGAGAGAGGAGGAGAGGGAGGAGAGAGAGAAGCTGATGTGGAGAGAGAGAGAGAGAGAGAGAGAGAGCCCTCAGCGGCAAGGGCTTGAGGGGCCCTTCCATTTCCCCAGCAGTTCTCAGCCTGAATGCATATCCTGGGAGTTTTGAGTTCTCCAGTGGGTGAACTATATCTGGATGGCAGGAGCTATAGTCATAACAATCTCCCACTCCTTGTCTGCATTCCTCTGAATGGGGGAAGACGCCCAACCCCACTGCCTAGGGGATGCTGCAAGATGTGTGGGTCATTAAGTGACATCTGGTGTAGCAGAGCTGTCTTTGGAGATGGACAGACAGATGTTTGCACACACATGGGGGCTTCCCTCATTGTCTGTGGCGCTGCTCCATGCTGCTGTTCATTGGTGTTACTTTTTTATCACACTCCGCTCACTCGATGTGGCAGGGAAAGGCAGTCGCCAAGCTAGAGGAGGTCTTCCTCTTCTTCCTGAAAGGCCCTCACTCACTGTATTGATACAGACATTCGGCTCCTGCTGGTTTTTTTTTTTTTTTCTCCTTTCTTTTTCCTTTTGCCGCAGCTCACATTATTCAGCTTACCTGGTGTAGCTGTAGTGAGCCTTAAAGCCTAGAGAGGAACCTGTGGGCATCTGTTGAGTACAGTTCAGGGAGGAATAGAGTGGACCGGTTGCCCAGCACAATGTCTCCTCCCTGTGGTGGCATCTGGAACTGCATTTGCAGCAGGTGGCTTCCTTGCCTATTGGGAGCGGCTTTAGAGTAGAAAACCTCATACCTACACTCTTCACTCTCTGCAATCGTAACTCTTCCTTTGATTGTGATTTCTAGCCTTCTGTGCCTTAAGAGCCCTGGTTCTGCCACGGGACAAACCTCTGGCCATTTTTTGTTACATGCCTTGGATGTCCTCAGATGACCTAAGTTGGAATGGATTGAGTAGAGCATCCTATGATACTCTGGGCCCCACTTTTGTCTCTCCTTGGTAGGGCAGACAGGCAAGACCATCTAGGTTCCTTCTCTAGTCATGGCATTGCCCAGCCGCTCATTCTTATTTCCAGTGTCCCTAGTCTATTAAGACAGAGCCCATTTATAATGTAGCACTTAGAGTGGGATTCTACCACAATGCAATCGGTAATCTGACTAGTATCTTCAGCATGATTTATACCCGACGACCCCTTTTCACTGGAGAGGTACCACAGTGGGGTGTGCCCTGGTGCCAGGAAGGTTGGCACAGCCAGAGCTGGGCAGGTAACCCCACCTTGGTTATCCTTCTTCCTGCCCTTGAACCTGGGAATGCGTGTACTCTCACGGCCTTTTCCTTGAAGACCTTGCATGCGTGCCGTTCTCTCCAGTGTGACCCACCCCACCCCTTCTCCCCAATCCCCTCCCCCCTCTCTCTCTCTCTCTTGGCCAGGATGAAGCGGGCTCAGTTTGGGCCCCACGACTGGCTGTCCTTGTCAGTGCCACCGGGCCCCAGCTGGTTGCTGGTAGACAGCCTGGAGCCCGAGACTGCATACCAGTTCAGTGTCCTGGCCCAGAACAGGCTGGGAAGCAGCGCCTTCAGTGAGGTGGTCACTGTGAACACTTTAGGTGAGGCCCTGGGCTGGAGTGTATTGGGGCTACTTCTCAGCAGATCTCAGCTGGCCAAAGGCAATGGGGGTGATGGTGCTAGAACTAACATTAGGCCTTAGTGGGTGCCAGCATCTACTAACTGTTCTCCGAAATGGTTTCTTTTATTTCCCAGTAAGGATTTGACATGTTTTTTTGTAAGGTTTGTCTGGTTCCATATCATGACATTTTGGCCATACTCCTATTGCACCTTTGGATGGAATAGAGAGGGTCAGTGACATGTTTGGCAGTTTTATTAGGGGACAGGGAGTCTTCTGCACTATCCGACTATAGTTGTATATCTTCTGGGGTCCAAGGACAGCCTTGGAAAGCAGTCGCTTCTCAGGTCCTCTTCTGCCCTGTGGACAGCAGATATAAACTGCTCACCCCAAATTTTAAAGTTCCCCTGAATAGGATCTCACCTATTCAAATAGCCCTACCCGGCTTTGAAGTCATTTTGCAGACCAACCTGGCCTTCGATGCAGAGATCTGCCTGTCTATGCCACCCAAGTGTTGGGATTAAATGTGTGTACCACCAAGCCTGGCCTGGGCCTCATTTTGAGCTCAAAGGAGTAGAAAGTGTGACTCATGTGTTGGGAGCAGATCATACTAGTCCTTGGGATGCAAGTAAAAGATGCCTGTGCCTCTTAACAGTGGGGAAGCCATCAGAGGAAACTGCATGTTCCACACTGAGCAGTGTGCCATTCGGCCATGAGGTCATTGGGTAGATGGTATGGCACACAAGAAAGTGACACAACCAAGAAATACAGTGGACATTAGATCAATGGAGCTCAGGCTAGTGGAACAAAGTGGGCTGTTTTCACCAGAACCTTTTCTGTTGTTGGACTATGCTGTAGCTATAAAAAACATACCCCGCAGCATGGTTGAGTGTTACTATTGCCACGTATTCTGCACTCTACACAGCTGCACGTTATGTGACCGGCCGTGCTGTAGATTTATTCATACCAATGTTACCTCAGATGTGTGAGGAATGTGCTGCTCTATATTATAGTGGATACCCTCTTACTAGCCGATAGTTTTTCAGTGCCTTCACTTCATGGGGTACCATCAGGGATGCTGCTGACAGACATGTTGTGTGGCACATGACTGTGCTCTTCACTACGCTCTTCTCTCTTCTCTGTGGTGGCCTCTGCATCTTCCCTTTTGAGAAGGTGCTTAAACACCTTGCAGTTGTCCTACTCTGAGAAGAGTCACAGAGCTCTGGGCCATTACACTTCTCTTTCCTAGCACCAGGAGGGCTACTGTAGGTGCTACTCCCTTGCCTCTCTGAAACAAATTCATTCTTGGTCAGGCTCTGCTTCCCACATTGGAGTAGGAGTCTGTGGCCATCATCTTTCGTCTTCCTTTTTCTTCCGTAGCATTCCCTGTTACAACCCCAGAACCTCTGGTGCTGGTGACCCCACCAAGGTGCCTCACAGCCAACCGGACCCAGCAGGGTGTGCTCCTGTCCTGGCTCCCACCTGCCAACCACAGCTTCCCCATCGACCGCTATATCATGGAGTTCCGAGTTGGGGAACGCTGGGAGATGCTAGATGATGCCATTCCAGGCACTGATGGAGATTTTTTTGCCAAGGATCTGTCACAGGTGGGGACTGTAGTTTTCTTGCCTCTTATTCCCAGTTTCTGGAATTGTTATGACTGTTTGTAAAGCTACTGAGCATCATGTGACCCACCCACCTCAGGGGCATAGAGTCAAACCTTGCATAGGCCTTCCTTATCTGTGGTCTTGAACTCTCTCTAGTCTGCTACCAGGTTGGAATTGGTCCCTGGACCAGAGATAGCTTAGTGGCATGGGGGACCAGTGCTATACAGATGGTTTCCCTCAAATACAGATACTAGCTAGGGGAAGGCAAGGAGAAACTAGTAGGAATCCTCAGACCCCAGGCCTCGGTTTCCTGGGTTCCAGACCGGGTGGCCTGAGGAAGCCCTAGAAAGATTGTCTTTCAGGCCGGCCAAAAGAAGGGCTCTTCTTTTAATAATTCAGAGACCAGGGAGAAAACACATTGCCTCTTTTTTGTTTTTCTTCTGTTCAACATCTTTAAAGCAGGAACACCTCTTTTTCTTGAGAGAGAAAAACAGTGTCTCATAGCTAGCTGGAAGAGACCTCATGTGTCCATCCTACCATTTCCCCTCTCCGGGTGTTTTTTATGGCCAGATGGAATTGCTTCATGATGCTGTGTGAGAACACACCACACTTCTGTCTCTGCAGTCATCCAGTGGCCTCATGTGTATAGCTTGTAGCCCATAGCTTGAAGAGAGCTGGCAATACACTATAACATCACCCAATGTGAACAGTCATCATTAAACACTTCCCGGGACTGGCATTCTGGGTACCCTGTTATGTGGATCTCATGCACAGGGTCGGATGGTCCTAAGCTCCTCAACTGACTGTGTCTTGTCCCTGGCTTGTAGGATACCTGGTACGAGTTCCGGGTTTTGGCTGTCATGCAGGATCTGATCAGCGAGCCTAGCAACATCGCCGGTGTCTCCAGCACAGGTACTTTGGGTTCCAAGATTGTCTAATAACAACCAGGACACAAGCCTCAGAGGCATGCCAAGAGTCCTTTTGTGAAACAGCTGATCTGGGAGGACAGGCTGCGTTGGAGACTTCAGCAGGAGTCTAGTTGAAACCTTGTGCATCCCACCATTTCTGAAACCCCACAGATCTGTGTTCCCATGACACAAGGTGCTTTATCCCACTGTGGGGCTAATGTGGGATAGCTGAGGAAGGAAATCCACTGGGTCTTGTCAGCATGTGCTGCTTGCTGAACATTTTGTTTGTTCTTGAGCTCTGCTGTGTAATGGGGCGGGCACTCTGAATTAGAGGGAAGATGCGACAGGTCAACAAGTGTTTGTTGGATGCCTATTATAGGCTTCCTTATAATTATGTGGGTTTTATTTGGAAAATTGTTGTTTGGTGGTGTTTTCCTTCCTTCCTCTCCCTAGATTTTTTTTTTTTCCCCAGACTAAATAAAACCAACTCCCTAGCATTTTCTCCATTTATCTTTCTTTTCTTCTTCTTCTTCTTCTTTTTTCTTTTGGCACTCGTCCCATTTCCACATGCCTTCTCTCTATTCCAGAGTTCCTGAGACACAGCAGAAACCCTTTCCAGGGAAATGGTGTCCTAGGTATGGGAGAGGCTCTGGCTTAGTAAGCCGGCCAAGGCACCATTTCCGTGGGTACAGTATGTACAGTATGTACTTAGGCCCCTAGGATCAGGTTACAAGGGTCTTGGCCAGAAAGTTCTTGTAGGGAGCCTCTTGGAGTTACAAAAGCATTGATATGGGCAGAGGAGGAGAAAAGAAGTGGAGCCGAGGGTACATGGGGAAGAGGAAAGTGTGATTTTTGTCTTATATGTTAGGTACCCTGGAATGTTTATGTAAAATCAAGTTGTCTCCCATAGGCAGCAAAACTCAGCTGTTTCTGTCTTGGCTTCTCTCCAGGGCAGAGATTCAGGGAGATGGAAGAACATAGAAAAAATAGATCCCAGCCAGAGCTGAAGTAGACAACTTGAGTGTTTTGAGCGCTCAATCCTATGAACTGTTCTTACTCAGTAGCCTTGTGCCTCACTCCCAAAAGTAACAGAAGCATGCCTAGTCAGGCATTCCTGTATGGGGGAAAGAGACTGTTCCAGCAACAGCATCCCCTGTAGCCAGTTCTCCTAAGTCTATGGTCCCACAGTTACTGCCGTGGCATTGAACTCCAGCCAGCCGTATCGCAATGTATTTTCCCTTGGTGTTCCTTAAGAGTGCAACTTACTGATCTCACTGCCCTACGCATATGGTACAGTGAGTTGGCCCTGGCTCTGTCACTCACTGGTCTGTGGATCAGGTACGAGGTGTAGCTTTTTCTCTAACTGTGGAAAGGAGAGCTGAGGCCATCTCACCCTTTCTGCAGCTCCAGCCTGCTTCTAGAGCCTGGGTGACGAAGACGTACTGGTTCTTTCTGTAGCAAGCTGCCAGCCTGTTTTATGAGGAGTTAGAAGATGGATGGGCCTAGCGTCTATCCTAATAGTTCCTCTCCCTGATTTAGAATTTTATCCCCAAGGTGTCTTAATCGTATAGATGGCATAGGAGAAGGCAGGAAATCCTTACTGGAAATCAGAACCATTGTGCCCCTGTTAGGGTACCAATAGGACAGGAAACCAGTCACTCGTGTCATTGTTTAGAGACGGGGGGCAGGGGGTGTCTATGTGCAGCTCACAAGGTTACTTGGGAAGGCCCAATAACATGCATGGAAGTGCTTTACCACACTCGCAGCGATGGACAAGACAGCTGTAGGTGACTGCTGGTTATACTCACAGGGGAAATGCGGGTGTCATTTCTTCTTTCTAAGCTATGAGGAGGCTACTTGACTGCCATAGTCTGTCCCTTCCTTAACTCTCTTTACATTGCTGCCCCAAACTCATTAAATGACCCCAGCCTTGTCTACTGGAGGGAAAAGCCCCTTAGGGACCAGGTGGCAGAGTAGGTGGAGAACACGTTGGCAACTACC
The DNA here is from genome assembly GCF_903995435.1 of Acomys russatus. Classification (NCBI taxonomy): domain Eukaryota; kingdom Metazoa; phylum Chordata; class Mammalia; order Rodentia; family Muridae; genus Acomys; species Acomys russatus. The sequence continues at coordinate 21,063,323 of NC_067150.1, forward strand.
AGAGCCATGAGCGTTTCTGACCTTCCTTGCAGACATCTTCCCACAGCCGGACCTGACTGATGATGGGCTGGCCCGGCCAGTGTTGGCCGGGATAGTGGCCACCATTTGCTTCCTGGCGGCCGCCATCCTCTTCAGCACGCTGGCTGCCTGCTTTGTCAACAAGCAGCGCAAGCGCAAACTCAAGCGGAAAAAAGGTTGGTGTTGACTTGCTCTCCCTGCCTGGCCAAGGTCAGGTGCTCTCTGCAGGAAGCAGGCAGACCACTTGCGATATTTCTCCTCTGGAAACAGAGACACTGGGATCTTGCAGGCAGAGCTGCCAGTGGGATTGAATTTTATTTAAAAAAATTTTTTTTGTTCATTTCTGGAAAATTCCATACATATATAGAAAGTATCCCTACCTACCTCCAGGACCCAACTCCATCCCCCTCTTTATTGTTGTTGTTATTTTGACAGAGGATCTTGCTATACAGCACAGGCTTGCTTCAAACCTGAGATTCTCTTTTCTGAGCCCCCCAAGAGCTTGGGTTAGAGGCATGTGCCTCCATGCCCAATGGGGCTTGACTTGAAGGGAGGAAAGTGGAGAGCAAGGGTGTTGGGGAGAATAGGATGGGCCAGGGCTAGAGGGGGAGAGGGCCTGGCGGTTGCATGGGCCACTGAGCTGGACACAGAGCTACCAGGCACGTGAAGCCTTTCCCTCTGTGGTTTATATCAGGCTCTCTGTTAAACCTGGGGTATGGCGTACCAGGCTTTTCTTCTTCTTCTTCTTCTTCTTTTGTGGGCTCAGGCTTCTTCCTTTTTTCCTCTTCCCTTTCAGATCCTCCGCTCTCCATCACTCACTGTAGGAAGAGTCTTGAGTCTCCGTAAGTTTCTCTGGTTGTTGGGGGGGTCTGTAGGTGGCAGGAGGAGGCTGGGCATAGGTAAACTATTTGTTTTAGTTGGCCCCATTTCCCTAAGGTTTTTCATGTTTGCTGATTTGACCATGCCCATTTTAAGCTGCCCACATGGATAGAGGGAGAGTAGTAGTACAGATAATTCAAGCTCTCGGCTTACTTGTTTAGCCTTGCGGGTATTATTTCTGTGATTTTTTTTTTTTTTTTTTTTTTTTTTGTCCTTTGCTTTTCTAGAGCCAGTGTTAATATTAGCTTGCATTTCTGAACACGTGAATAAAGATGCAGTTGTGTATAAGGCAGGGTATACCAAATTTAGGGGCAGGCCAGAAGAAAAGTAGCAGTGTGGGTGTTCACTCCAAAAAACGGACCATACCTGTCTAGACAATTGAGAGAGTTGGCCAGAGTTTCTGACCAAAATATTCAGCCCAACCATAGCTGTCTCCTTTAGAGTCACTGTTAAGACCATGGAAGGAAGTCGGCGGCTGTGTATAGCATCCCTCATCATCTTCTGTTTGTTTCCCTGACAGCTTGTCCTCTGGCAAGGTGAGTCCTGAGAGCATCCGTACACTCCGAGCCCCATCTGAGTCCTCTGACGATCAGGGCCAGCCGGCAGCCAAGAGGATGCTGAGCCCGACAAGGGAGAAAGAGCTATCCTTGTATAAAAAGACCAAGAGGGCCATCAGCAGCAGGAAGTATAGTGTGGCCAAGGCTGAGGCTGAAGCCGAGGCCACCACACCCATCGAGCTGATCAGTAGAGGTCCCGATGGCCGCTTTGTCATGGGCCCGTCGGAAATGGAGCCCTCTGTGAAGGGCCGGCGAATCGAGGGCTTCCCCTTCGCGGAGGAGACGGATATGTACCCTGAGTTCCGGCAGTCAGATGAGGAAAACGAAGACCCACTGGTGCCCACGTCTGTGGCTGCTCTGAAGCCTCAGCTGACCCCTATGTCTTCCAGCCAGGACTCTTACCTGCCACCACCAGCATACAGCCCTCGGTTCCAGCCTCGAGGGCTCGAGGGCCCCAGTGGACTCGGGGGACGACTCCAGGCTACTGGCCAGGCGAGGCCCCCTGCTCCTCGACACTTCCACCATGGCCAGTATTATGGGTACCTCAGCAGCAGCAGCCCTGGGGAGGTGGAGCCTCCGCCCTTCTATATGCCAGAAGTGGGCAGCCCTCTGAGCTCCGTCATGTCGTCCCCACCCCTGCACACCGAGGGGCCTTTTGGCCACCCCACCATCCCTGAGGAAAACGGAGAGAATGCTTCCAACAGCACTTTACCCTTGACTCAGACACCTACAGGAGGGCGCTCCCCTGAACCCTGGGGCCGGCCAGAATTTCCCTTTGGGGGACTGGAGACCCCAGGCATGATGTTCCCCCACCAGCTGCACCCCTGTGATGTGGCCGAGAGTTTGCAGCCCAAGGCCTGCCTGCCCCGAGGACTGCCCCCAACCCCCCTCCAGGTGCCTGCAGCCTATCCAGGCATGCTCTCTCTGGAGGCACCAAAGGGCTGGGTAGGCAAGTCACCTGGCAGGGGTCCCATCCCGGCGCCCCCTGTCACCAAGTGGCAGGACAGACCTATGCAACCTCTGGTCAGCCAAGGGCAGCTAAGACATACCAGCCAAGGTATGGGGATACCGGTGTTGCCTTACCCGGAGCCAGCCGAGCCCGGGGGGCACGGTGGCCCCAGCACATTTGGCCTAGACACCCGGTGGTACGAGCCCCAGCCCCGGCCCCGGCCCAGTCCCCGGCAGGCCCGGCGTGCCGAGCCCAGTTTACATCAAGTGGTGCTACAGCCCTCCAGGCTCTCACCTCTGACCCAAAGCCCCCTCAGTTCCCGTACTGGCTCCCCTGAGCTTGCTGCTCGTGCCCGACCTCGGCCAGGCCTCCTGCAGCAGGCAGAGATGTCAGAGATCACCCTGCAGCCGCCAGCTGCAGTTAGCTTCTCGCGCAAGTCCACGCCATCCACTGGATCTCCTTCACAGAGCAGCCGCAGTGGGAGCCCCAGCTACAGGCCGACCATGGGCTTCACCACTCTGGCCACAGGCTACCCTTCACCTCCACCGGGCCCTGCCCCTCCAGCACCAGGGGACAACTTGGATGTGTTTGGACAGACACCTTCCCCTAGGAGGATGGGGGAAGAGCCACTCCGGCCAGAGCCCCCAACAACCTTACCTACTTCAGGGTGAGTGTAAGCCACTGTCTCTAGTTCTCTTCTGGTCAGTCTCCCCATGCCTTGCCCTGTCCCCTACCTCCCTGTCATCCCGACAACAGGGCTTGTTTGGGACACACTACAGTAGCCCTGGGAGAAGAATGCTGGCCACACATTGGCAGAGTGTCTTCACTGGGATGGATGGGCTTACCTGCTGGCGCCCTGCCAGTTGCTTCAGGCATCTGCTCACCCAGCCCAGAGTTCTATGAAGGCTCTCTGTGCATCAGGAAATGGGGGGAAGGGGAAAGGAAGGCAGTGATGCCTGTGAAGGCTGCCCTTGAAACTGAGGCTGGTCACATCCCTGTGATCCTGGTATTGGAAAGTGGTGGTTCCCTGCAGTTGCCTACAGATCTTGTGTCTCCTCGTGTGTAGCCACTCCGTACCATGTGGGATCACTGATCAGGGGCCCCATGTGCTCAAATACCTGCCCCCTTAGAATTCCCAGCAAGTGATGGACTACAGGCCCTGTCCTCAGTCTCTCCAGGAAGATGCTCCTGGAGGCTGAGAACAAGCTCAGACCTGTGTATGTGGGGAGCCATATCCCTGCCCGCCTGTGTGCCTCACAGGAAGCTACAGAGAGACAGACAGACAGACAAGCTCCTGAGATCTACCCGCCTGAGAGAGCACACTGTGTACTGTAGCGGCTGGTATTCCAGGTACCAGTCAGCTTGGACGCCTGTCTGTGCCTCCTCTTCTGTCCACCTGCTCTCCCCTTTCCTCCTAGCCTTCGCGCCTTTTCAAGTCAGTCTGTCTTCCTCTTTTCCTTCTCCATCGCCCTGAGGTTGACCCGGTTTGCTCTGAAGCACCTGCCCACCCTCCCCTCTTCCCTTGTCTTGACCTCATCCTTTTCTCCCTCGTCTTTCTGACTTTCTCTTGGGTTCAGTACTTTGGTGTCTTTTCTTCAAGCAGTGGCCTGTGTCAGGGAGCAGAGTTGTAGAGGAGGTTGTCTTAGCGGTGGGAGGATGGGAGGTAGCTGGAGAGGAGTGAACCAGCCCTCCCCCTCTCCACCACTCTGGTCACTGGAAATTGCAAGGTTACCTCTTTGCCAAGGTGGGAGCTCCTGGTGGTCAGGCTGTGTGGGGAATCTAAGAGGCTAGCTAAGATGCCTGCCTCTGTCTACAGGAGATGCTGCTGTTGCGCCCTGTCTGTGCCTTTGTACAGCCCGCTCACCTTCTCTGTTCCATCATGCATTTGGTTCTTTGCCTCTCTCTCTCTTCTTTCCCTTACCCGTTCTCTGACCTCGCCTGTGGGTCTTTGCTCACTGTGCCCCCTCCTCCCCTCTGGGTGTGCGTGGGTGGTTCGTCTGGCCAGCGTTGGTAACTGCTTTGTTTCTGATTATCTCAGCTATCTGGGCAGTGTTGTCGAGACAAGCCTCTCCTCAGCTCAATAGGTAAGGGAGCTCATCGGTGGTGCGGGGTGGGGTGGGCAGGCGGATGGGGCTTCGGCAGGGCCATTGCTTCCGTGATAGGGGGATCTAAGACACATCCCCTCATTGCCCGACCTGTGCAGCTGCTGCTGGGTTGCCATGGCTTCTGGACTCCCACATCGCACTGCTCTGCCGCTCCAGCTGCCTAGCTGGCCATGCCGGGACACTGCCTAGCTGCAGCTTTTAACCTCCAAGCTCACACCCACCCTTCTAGAACGAACTGCCGTTGTTCTCACTCAGACCCTTGCCATCCTGCTGCCCAACAACACCCTCCTCATAGACCTCCACAGCAGCTGCCGGAGCCTGCATGAACCCCAAGGGAGCCAGAATTTCCATGATCAGCTTTGCATCTCTACCCTTGGGTCCATAATAGGATCCAAGGCTCTCTCATCCTCCACGCTCCAGCGCTGTGTCTCCCCAGCAGACCCAGGGATAGTGTGTCCTCCCTGTCAATGCCTCCCCTTAAACTCAGATCTTTTCCTGGGGTTGCTGGTCCCTCACTCTTCCTGGGAGTTTTTTTCCCCCTTCCTGGGAATCTTAACAATAGAGGTCTCTCTTCCACATCCATCTGGGTCCTTGGGGTCATGTGGCTTTCAGCTCTTCCAAGGTGGGAAGTGTAACCACTCTCCCATCATCCTTGCACTCCGCAGCCCTTTCATGGTTGTTGTAGGACTGAAATGTGACTTTGTCCTTAGAGCCACATTTGCTTTCAGGGTCCCCGCAGTAGCTGGCTTCCTGTAGGTCATGTTCTTGGGAAAAGGCCTTGGGAGAACTCATGCCGGGGGTGTGGGGGCAGGGGGTGGGGGAAAGGGAGCTGAGATGGCAAAAAGCTGAAAACCTTAGCGATTAGCACTGCCCTCCCCTGCCGTTGCTGGCTGCTCCGGCATCCTTCCAGGTGGAGTCCGAAAGAAAGAGTTCCTAGTGAAGGGGCCAGGCATCTCTTAAAGATGCTTGGGATGCTCAAGGCTCCCTCTCTGTCAGGACAGCCTAAAGAGATGCTTGTTTTGCCGTATGCTCCATTGCCCACACTTCAGGGCTGGCAAACTGCACCAGGCCCCTGGGTAGAAGAATGGGAGATTTTGTGTTGGTGCTTTGGCTTTCCACGTGAGAAGCACAGGCTTCCTTCTTCTCATATACCATGGGAAGCTGCTCTTCCCAACTCAGGCCTATAAATCTCATTGTGTCATAAGAGCGGGCTCCTGTAAAGAGACTGCAGGGACACTTCTTTATGACCTGCAGCTATAAAACTGTCAGTATCCAAGAGGCCCTAGCCTTGTGTGCGAGGCTGGCTGAATGTCAGCCTGCAGCTACCAGTGACAGCAGGGTCACAGTAATGCTCACCTGCTTCTGGGGCCTCTGGTGGCTCCTTGGATGGCTGTTATGGAGCAGGGAGAATGATTAACTTCCCTGCCCCGTGTCTATCCTCTCTTCTGTTCTCTGGAATAGCTCCTTTATTGCCCATGAGGTTTGTTAGCCCTGGGACAGCTCTTCCCCCATTCCTGGAAAGTGGCTGGACTCTAGTGCCATTTGTCATTTCCATCCCTCTTACCCCAACTCCCCACCCCCAACTCCACTGACCCTGTCTTTCCCAACGTCTTCATCATGTCAAGATCTGAGAGGACCCAGCCACATGATCACTGTGACAAGCCCAGAAACCAGCGGCAGCAGTGAGGGACAATTGTTCCTCTCCCAGGCCTGGATAATACCCTCAGGCCAGAAGAACCAAGTCCTCTATATTATCCAAGTTAGGCCTTTGTGGTACTAGGCAACAGGAACCTCTGCTCATCCTCCTGCTTGCTAAAAGAGCTGCTGGGTCATGGGGAAGCTGTGGCCCCTCTGTAGATGCTGTCTGTCTTCATGCTGTGCCTTTGCATGTGTTCCCCGGTCTTGCTTGGAGAAGTTGTGATGCTTCTTGTCTGCGTTTGTCCCTGCTTTGTTTCTTTCCCCCTCCAGTCTCTCTCCTTTCCTCCCGTTCAGTCCTGTTGTCACTCCTCCACCCTGTCCTCTTTTTCCTCTCTTCCTTCTTTATCCTCTTCCCAGCTCCCAGCTCAGTGTAGGGAGCTGCAGAATGTGGCTCTATTCTTCTGTGGGTTGCTGGGGGGCCCAGTCACGTTACCCAGTGCTCCTCTGACGCGGATAATACTCAGGTCTCCCACCTCTGTTCTATTTCCCCTCACTACCCACTGTGCCCTCTGTGATGCAGCGGGCTGGAAAGCGTCACTGGTCCCCCATTTATTAGGCGTACTGTAGGAAGGAGTCTCCATTTGGACACAAGCCTTTCCTGAGACCTGAGGCAGAACACAGAGTGTGCACACTGACCGTACCAGAGAGGGAGCCATTTGTGGTTGGGCTGGCTTGATGCTGGCTTGTGAATTGTCTGGGGGTTACATAGAGGGCACTTTCTCACCTTTTCCCTGGCTGTAATATGTATTTGAATAGCTTTCCCCATCCTTTCACGCATGGTCACAGGAGCCAGCCTCCTAGCTACTTCTTTCTGCCTACTATCAGGGGGAGTAACGGAGAGCTGTGTTGTTCTAGCTTTCCTTTTTGTTGCTATGATAGATAGACACCATAACCAAGAGCAACCGAGGGAGGAAAGGGTTTATTTGGCTTACTGTGTATTCAGAGAAGTCAGGTCAAAAGCTCAAGGAAGAAACCTGGAGGCAGGAACAGAAGCAGAGGCCATGGAGGAACACTGCTTACTGGCTCACTCCCAGGCTCATGTGTTAGTGGCCATTCTTATAAAGGCCAGGCCTACCTGCCTAGGAATGTTGCCACCCACAGTGGGCTGTACCCTCCCACATTTAGTAATCAAGACGATGCCCCAACAGACATGGCTAGTCTAATGGAGGCAGTTCTTCAGCCAGGGGGTCCCTCCTTCCAGATGTGTCAGTAATTGCTAACACACGTGTCTCAATGGCTTAGTTCGTAGGGCACTAAAGCATGGAAGTGGCTAGCAGGAGTTTGACTTTCCTGGCCTAAGTAAAGTTTGCTTGTGTAAATCTGCTACCTCTCTTCTCCACTATCCTGGGGAGCAGGGTGCTAGGCTGATAAAACCTCTCGGGTTGAATGAGGGGGATGGGAATTTTGTGTGGTCTGGCATGGGGGTGGATTTTTAAGTAAGTGTTGACAATTTTTGTTGTTGTTGTTGTTGATAATTTGGAACTGCAAAGAACACCAGTGGATCACAGAACTGGCATTTACTGGCACAGAACTGGAGAGACCAGAAACGCGCGTAGGCTTGGAGGCGTTTGTCTGTCAATAATAACCCTGGGTCATCTCCTGGGAGAAGGGGAGCTGAAATTTGCAGCATTTCTGTATGAGGAGAAAAGTCAAGACCAACCCAAGGGAGAGCTGAGGAACACGCCTTGGGAAACCAGGGCTGGAGGAGTCTGTTGTAACCCTCTGACTACAGGCCACGTTCAGCTTTGCTGGCGAGCTTTATCCAGAGTTGCAAGTTCTTCACCCTGCTTCCCATCCCAGACAGCAGCACTAAACATTTCAAAGCTGGAACAGTGCCAGGCAGACTTGGTATTGGCATAGGATGCGGTTATCCTTCCTAAACACGGGAGGCAGGCTGATACCGAGGGCTCTCAGCGGCTGCTCATAAAGACAACTGGAAAATACTTCCTGTCTTTTCTGTATGGCTCACTCAGAACAGACCCATTATGTCTGGCCCTCTCTTCCCACATGTCCCGCTAAAGACTTGCTTTTATTTTTGCCTCTGGCATCAGGCAAGTATCTCCTGGTGCCTCCAGGAGACATCATCTGCTGGGCTGCTGTGTCTGAGTCCTGAGCCAGCAGCTCAAGGAGGTGGGCAGTAGGTATCCTGGAAGAGCTAAAGAGAAAAGTTTTCTCTTCCTCTATATGTCACTGTTGTTTGGGAGTTTGTGCCTGAAGATGAAACTTTAGCAGTTTGCCCTGTTCCCAGTCTGTCTTATTTTGTCTGTGACACTGATGCAGAGCGTCGGGGGTCAGTGTACTACAGAGCAGGCGGGTAGATCAGGGAAACCCTGCTTTGTCTACTCTAGTCTCTGTACCTGTTTTACTTAAAGAGCAGTTTAACAGTACTGAAGAGTCTGTCTGAGTGTACCTGGCTAAGTGGCTCCCCTCACTAAAGTGGAGCTTCTTTGTCTGGAATACGGCTACTGTTATCTCCACCTCTTAGACACAGTACAGACATGTGCCTGGCATGGTAAGTGGTAAGCACATGTTATATCATACAAACGATAGTAGTAATAATATGTTAATTGTGCTACTGGTATCCTATTCCCTGAATATTCCACCTACCTTGAGGAATCTTTGGGAACTTTTAGGGGTGCTCTGTTCCGCTTCTTCTATAGGCGGTACCCTCACCCCACTGCAGAAAAATCTCTTTGTGGCTGGCTGAATTGGCACTGGGTTTGGAACCCATGGCTGTCTACAGGGCACATAGAATGTGGTTGCACCTTTTTCCTGTCTATGGTGTGTTAGTGAATTGTTTTTCCCATCCTACCATCCACAGTAAAGGGGAGGCAGCTCCCATGCTACCTCTGCCTATTGGCTAGAGACTAAGGAAGAACTGTGCTGTAACTGCGGGGCATCAAGTGTTGTGTTGGGGAGTGCTGCTCTTGCCTGTCAGATCTCTCCTCTGACTACTTATGTCACCTGTCATGGCCTTTCTGCACGCTGGCTCTGGCGTAGAGATGGCAAATGGTAGAGGATTCATGCCTTTGGTTTTCTTTTCAGGCAACACAACGAACATTGACCAAGCTGAGGAGGGGTGGTGATGCAGACTCCCTCCAAAATCCCTTCCAGCTGCTGTTTTTGGGGAAAGATCTCTGGGTAGAACTGGGTTGGGGGAAGGGAAGGGGCTTGGACACTGGCATATTGGGTCTTTGTGGGGACTTGCTTACAGTGTGAACTAGACCACTCTTCCATGGGGCATGGGTACCTTTGTATGTGTGGTGATGCTGTGGGCTATGGGATGTTAAGGAGTTGCCTCTGACTTGAACTTGTGAGAGTTTCTTGATACCCAATGCACTCAGAGACTTGGGAGCAAATGGCATCCATCAAGGAAGATGGAGGTTCCTTCACTGCCAGTTACTTCCAGAGGCCAGAGGCTTACCAACCAGGAGTCTGTAAGTTTCTTGTTCCCAGTGCTTGCAGGGGCCTTCCATGCTGGAGAGATGCTAAGTCTTTTCATCCCTTTCTTTTTGATCCCGCTCTCTTCCCTCCTACCTCAGATAACTCGTGGACCTCTGGGGACTTCTTTGCCTCTCACAGAACTATCTAGGTTCCTTCTTTTAAAAAACCAGGATTTGCTAAAAACCTCACTGTGATGTGTGTGGGGAAGGGAGATGTGGTACTTGGGGACAGAAGAGAGTTACATTTGTCTACCATGGCTCTAGAGTGTCCCTTCATTACCTGTCTCATTCCAATACCGGTGTTTGTGGGAAGAAAGTATGCCCTGCCTCTCTCTTGTCCTCTTTGTTCCTCAGGCTTCAAGGTGTCTTACTTTGAGAAACACTGAGACCGATAACACATCTTCTCCATTTTCTTCTTTTATGACTCTTGCAAAGCTCTCTTTGTAGGCACAGTGTCACACACCGCTCTCTTCTCAGTTTGCTTCGGTTCCCTTTGTGACAGGCTCTAGTTAGATGGCAACTTGATCCATCCCATAACTGGGGTGGAGAAAGAAGGATCAATATGTAGGAGTCCCCTCTCCCAACAATCTCAACGCTCAGGTTGAATCTTAAGATACAGAGCTTGCCGGAGACCAGTGACACACAGCAAGGACTATGTGAAGCCATCAGATTTGAACACTCGGTCCTGTCATAATCTACCTCTGCTCTCTTCTGTTTTCTTATGAGACTGAGGAAATCTGAGCCTTGGCTGCAGAGTGCCGTGCAGACATGCCTGCTGATGTTGGTATGGCACAGCAGTTAGCTGTGAGCATCTGTCTACATGAGTCTAGCAGACGGAGGGAATAGCTCTGTGAGTTGGGTTCTGCAGAGCCCACACCTCACTGGGCGCTGGCTACTTACTTGCTCCTTCCTGTCTCTGGACCCGGGAGGCAACTTGTTGGGACTAGAATTGCTCACTTTCCTGCTTTAATCTGCTCTTCAGTTTTTACTTAAAGGTCTTGATGGTGGTGAGTTCTAGGAAGTGACTCTTCTTTGGCCCTTGCTTATCCCAGCCTAAGTGATGTGTGGTGGGCTTACATTAAAGTCTCTCTCTCTCTCCTTTCCTAGGGTCTTCCAATTGCTCCACAGGTTGGTTTCCACCTGAGATAGGCCTCCTGCTGCTGGAGCTTTCCATTGGGTTTTCTTTCTTTCAGGAGCAATAGGAAGGCAAGTGTCCAGGAACGATCGTGGACACGCTGGACTCCATCCCTGGGCTCCATCCTTCTATGGGCAGTCCTTTGGCTTTCTTCCAGCCCTCTTCAAAGGCTCCTTTCTGGGAGCTGACCTGTGCCTCTCTAATTGTTCCTTGCAGAATACTTCCACCTGCACCCGGGAACGCTGCTGTGCCTGAGAGGCTGGAGGCTCTGAGATACCAACGGATAAAGAAGCCCAAAAAGTCATCCAAGGGCTCTTCGAAGTCAAAGAAACGATCCGGTAAATGGTGGGAAGTGCCGCCCGTCTTTCCACCGTGCGTTTCCCATTTGACGAGGATTGTGGGCCCAGGATCCCAACCTTGGGTGTTCTCTAGAAGCCAAACCAGCTTCTCTTGTTCTTGATTTCCTTTTAAACATTCATTTCCAATAATGTACAAATGGTTTTCATGTGAAAAACACAAGAACATCTGACTGCCTTCCCTTCCCAGTTCATCTCCTCCCACCCGCGGAGCCATTGCTCTGAGGGTATGTGTGCCCTCGGGGTGGATAGAGCCTTTTTTCTGTTACTCAAAACTTTAGAAAGTACACCATGTTGTTTCAGCGTGGTTTTGAGCAATATAACTGGTACCCTATTCTTTCTCATTCTGCAGCACCCCTTGCTGTTACCCTGTCTTCTTGATTTGATTCTCCTCCACCATTTCAAGCCCTCTGGGTGATCTAGGGCAGGCGTGGTGGGGCATAGGGCTCCTGTGGCTTGGGCTAGGCCAGCCTCGGCATTGACTAATCTTTTCTAAGTAGAGAGAGCTGTGAAATCTCCTAGTCTCCTAAAGGGTACGTCCATTGAGATGTACCTGATGCAAGCAATGTTAGGGAGCTTATGAATTCGTGCAGAAAGAACTGAGCTTTTCATTTAGAAAAGCAGGTGGTGTTTATCAGACATTCTCTTTCTACCAAGTTTGTAGGAATGTTCTGACAGCCTGTCAAGGAAGAATATACAGCAGTTTCTTTGCAGATCCTTTGGTGACTACTGTAGAGCCAGGTGGTGGAAAAGTGTTCCATGGCTAAGCCCATGAGCTCATTGATGACTTAGCCTTTGGCTGTGGCTGGTTTCCTGTCCATTTGTAGATAGTATTACAAAGGCAGAGAAAAAGAAAATTATCTTGTTGTTTTGAGACAGGGCCTGCCTAGATAGCTCAGGCTGGTCAGAAACTAGCTGTGTAACCTAGGCTAGCTCTTACCATTTGGTCCTCTTACTTCTGTCCTTTGACAGCTAGGATTACAGGTGGGTGCTGCCATGTTCAACAACAACGACGACAACAACAGAATTTTTTTTTTTTCTGGGGCTTGGGCCAGGACGGACTTCAAAGCTCAATTTAAATTCACTCAATTTAAACATATACATTAGACACCACACACACATACATACATACATACTCCTTTTGTGTATGCATGCGTGTCATTTAATGATATTTATGTGTTCTGAGAAATGCACCATTAGATGATTTGGGTACAGACAGCGCTTATATTAACCGAGACACTCACTATATAATGCAGTCTATGGGACTGCCATTGAATGTATGAGCCTTCCTTGATTAAAATGCTGTTATGTGGTACATGACTGTAAGTTTTTCATTTAATTATTATAGAACAGGCCAGGTCAGCTACACATGCTCTTTCTCTCTCTCTTGCCTGATCTGTGTTCATAGCTCTCAGGTGTCTGCCTTTAGCCCAGCTGTCCTCTCTAAGCTCAAATCTTATATTTCCAGTTGGCCACTGGACTTGGACTTCAATGTTTTTCACTGAATAATCAAATCCGCCTCTCCCACTTCTCTTCAGTTGTGTAAACGGCATTGCTTCATTTGGGCTCAACTTCTCCCCCTGAGTCTTGCTCTCATGACTCACACCTGATCCTTTTGGTGAAGTATGTTGGCTCAACATTTGCAATACATCTTGCCTCCTTTGGTCATCCTTGATGCAAAATATGAGGCTCCAGTCCCCTTCTCTCCTTTTGGACTGCTGCGGTACCTTGCAGCTGCCCTACTGCCCCCATTTGTTCTCTTACAGTATCCCATAGAGGTGACACCCTGACCCTTACCTAGGGAGACAGCAATCACTCCTCAGTCACTTAGCCTTTGGGGCATGAAGGGTCTCCTGTCAGTCTGTGAATGGGAGTGCTGAGGCAGGGGAAAAGAACATTATTTTGTTACTGTTTTGGGACAAGGTCTCAGGCTGGCCTGAAAGTGGCCATGCCTGGGCTTGAACTTGCATTCCTCTTGCGTCCACCCTTTGACTGCTATGAAAGCACCCAGAGTGAGCTGTAGAGATTTTATGCCCCCCACCCTTGAACATGTTTATACACACACACACACACACACACACACATACACACACACACACACACACACACACACACACACACTCCCAACACAAAAGTCTTCTAAAAGCTTTACTTTGCAACAAGAAGGAGTTTTACACTCTGTCGACATAACCACCATCTTTCTTTCTCTGGAGCATACTGTGTTTGCCTCTTATCCTTTTTTTTTGTTTGTTTGTTTTTTACAGGCAGGGACCCACTATGTAGCTCAGGTTACCCTCAAACTCAATTCTATTGCATCAGTGTCCCAAGTATGGGGATTACAGGCATGTGCCACCATACTGGCGTACACCTGCTCTTAACTTGGCGTTTCCACCTTGTCTGGTCCTGTTGATGGCAGCCATTTTCACTCATCTCTGGTGAATAATGCTGATTCAAGACTCCAGCCAGATATTAACACTTGGGGAGGCAGAAGCAGGGGTCCGGCCATTGGTACACTCCTATTTCATCTTGTTTTGTAATTGCTCTTGCCGCACCAGAGACTCCAGATTCTGTATCTTTCCAATCTTGACAGTTTGTCTCTTTCCCCCTCCCTCTATGCTGAAGTATAATCCAGAAAACAAACCCTCCCACTGTATCCCCAAAAAAGGCCCTGGGGCAGAGGAATGGCCCAGGCAGTGGAAGAGGTGTGTGGGCCTGATAGGTGTTCATGATTAAAATCTTGTGTCCTGTCTGTCATTGCTTGGAGTAGGTGAGAAAGACACAGAGGGCCTGCTTCCTGTCACCTAGAATGACACCTGGTATCCAAGAGGCACAGCACAGCATAGCACAGCAGATATTTGTAGACCAGTTGCTAAAACAGCTTGGTCATTGAGATCCATAAATTCATAGGTGGGAAAATACCTACCTTACTCCGTTGACTCAAGGCTAGGTTGTTGGTTGCTCCCATGGGGAAAGAGGAGGTTCTCTGCAGAAGTTTGTCCTCAGAGCCCTTACACACAGGTGCTCCCTTGGTTTCTATGGCAACTTGGACTTCAGCCCTGGGAGATGCATGGACTGTGTGAGGCTCTGACCCATCTTTTCATGCCTTTTCTCTTGTGTGTCTCCTCTGCAGACGGTTCTGCCTCCCAGGCTCAGCAGCTTCCCAACTCTCAGGTTCTGTGGCCCGACGAAGCTGTCTGCCTCCGAAAGAAGAAGAGACACTCTCGTCCTGATCCCTTCGCCCGGCTTTCAGACTTGTGCCACCGTCAACTTCCGGAAGACCAGACGGCGATCCTCAACAGCGTGGATCATGATGACCCAGGCCACGCTACTCTGCTCTGACTTGACATCACTCTAAGTGTCCCCAAGGTGGGGTGCTAGGCTAAAGGGGGCAGAGAGGACCGTTGTATAGGGCCTTGTCCTTCTCTGCCCATCACAGGATGGCTCAGGCCCTTGTCCCATGTGTGTTCCCTCCTGCCAGTGTGGGCCTCTCCCTTAGATCTAGCCAGCTAGCCTTGCCCACAGGACAGAGGACTGGAGGAGGAGCTTTTAACTGTGGGTCAGTTGGGTATGAAAAAAATGTCTGTCTCAACAGCACCTCTCCCCCTTTACTAGACTGATTCTTCTTGCCTCTTCAAATGTCTTAGAAAGTGAAGAAGAGGAAAGCAGTGGCTTTTACTGCTCTGCATTTGTTTCAGTTTTCCAAGTCCTGGGATGGGGTTAGAATTACATCCTGTCCTCCAAACTCCACATATATATAGATATAGATACAAATGCACTTGTGTGTAGTTGGTGGGTTTCTCTATGTGTATATATATGTACATTGAGGCAAAGTGCTATTTCTCCCTGTGGTCAGTGAAGGACTTAGGAAGGTACTGAGTAGCAGGCTTGGTGAGCAGGGCTGGCAATGTGCTGGTGGCTGTCCTCGTGTCTGTCTTGGGAGATCATTCCAGCTGAAACAGGATTCATGTCTCTCAGCTGACCTCACCATTGCTCCCTCTAGCCTCTCCCATCTAGAGCAGAAATGGGGTCCTGCCATAATTCCTAACACCTTGGTTGGGGGTGTGGTCAGCAACGTGTTCGCCCTGAACTAAACCCAAGCCTCTGTTGCCTGCTTGCTAGGTGAAGAGAGCATGGCCAGGCTGAAGGCCAGACTGGCATCTTTCTTCTGCAGTTTGGCACTCACCACAGAAGTAGTGATTGCTTAGCAGTGGGGCTGACAGGCAGGCCTGGTGTACAACCCTCTGCTTGTGTGGTCATGCCTCATTCTCTTCTGGTCCAGCCAGGGCTAAGAGCCCTGTAGCCAAAGGCCCTCCTGTCTGTAGCCACCTGTGCTGAGCGCTCAGCTGCCACAAGCTCTATTTATACCCTCTCTGCTTGGAACTCCGGCACTCCGAGCAGTGTTTCCCCCACAGCCGATTGGCTCCTCCTTTCCTTTTGTGTCTGCTAATTCTCCAGATTGATTAATTGCCATTTGTGGGAGCTGCCTGGGGCTCCTTGGCTTACTCTCTATGTGCTGCCTGCCAACTCTGCTTTGCCCTGGGGTCCTTCTCCACCCCCTGGACCCAATCTCTAGTGCATGAGATGAAGAGATGGGGGTGCCTCAGACTGTTGAGTTCTGGGGTGCTCTTTCCTCACTGTTCCTATGTGGAACTGGCTCAGGCACAGGAATGAAGTTGGAAAGGGGTGGTGGGCAAGCACCAGGGTCCTAATCCTTTCTCTGTTCAAATCTTGTCCTGTTTCAAATTGTTAGGCCTCAGATGTAGAAAAGGGAAAGAGTGGGCTCACCTTCTCCTTCCCTCTGGCTTAGCCTAAAAACTGCCAGCTTCCTGGAAGTATTTCTTCTTGGTGCTGCTGTATCCATCTCTCCCCAGTGACCACCTTGGGCGTTAGCCATGTCTACTGGTAGACAGACTTCTGCTGGTCCCATGGAAGCAGCCAGTCACTCGGCCTGGTGACTTTGATGAGGTCCTACGTGCTGAAAGCTGTTCTTCAGATCTTCCATCTTGGGGGATTGACTGCATCTCTGCAGCCAGGCCCTGGTGCTTCCTTCTCTCTCCTAGTGAGCTAGGGATGAGCTCCACCCTTGAGATTTCACCACAAAAGCCACACTACCACAGCTTTTGTCTGGGCATGGGAAAAAGAGGTGTTGAGGGCAGAGTTTCTTTAACTCTGAGGTTTAGGGCCACATATCCTGGGCTCTCCAACTGATGTGCTTCTCAGAGGCATTGGTGACCACTGGACCTCTGGACCTCAACCCCGGTGAAATAGAAGAGTTGAGTCGCATTCTTTTTCAGAAGTAGCTCACTGCTTCTGGCCCTATGACACCACGGGCTGCTCAATCAAGTGTCTCCTGGGGCTACTGGGAACAATCCTACCTGACATACTGGGGTAGCTCATAATGGTGTAGTCTGTGGTCTTTGCTTGCTCTCACAGCACATGATTCCTGAACCATGGAATATAACGGTAGGGTGTCAAGGCTGGTGGATTTTGTATTGAACTTGGCCAATTGTTCTGAGGACCCTCCTAGGAACTCTGGCCACAGTCTGTACTCTGAGGTTACAGCTGAGGAGAAGCGGGGTCAAAGACTTTGCTTCTGTGGCATGTTGTAGGGTCAAGAGCCAAACTTTGTGGGCTGAGATGCCTCAGTCCATGGCTGTGCTTGCAGGCTGTGCTAACAAAGGTGCTGACTCCTTCTTCTTCTTGCCTCTGGCAGGGCCCCTTACCTCTGCCTAGCTGACCAAATGGTGGAAACTGCTTTTGACTGGCCACTGGGTGGTGACAGCTGTGCTATTGTGCCCCCTGGGCTCAGAATGGGCACAAGGTCTACCCATCTCAAAGTGGCCTCTGATGCATTCTGCTCCTAAGAGGTCTTCCTTCTTTGTGGCTTTTCTTGGAGGCCAGAGACATTCCTGTACATCCGGAAATTGTATCAGCCCTTCCTTTGATGACTGCAAAGGAAACTGTCAGGATGCAACCCCCATGGTCAATGGGATGACCAGGATGTCATACATGCTCTCAAGTGCTGGGCATGGCACGTGTTTAACAGCCTGCTTAGAAATGAGCAATGTTGGGGGTGTATCCATTTCTAGGGACCAATGACCTTTACACTCTTCCTCTGAACTTGACAGTGACCACTATTGAGCTTCCTAGGGCTTTCACTCTTCTTGTGGGAGATCATGTCTTCCAAACCTCCCCTTTGGGTCCAGTAGCCTTGCAGAAGTAACCCAGTTCAAAAGCCTATTTCTGTACTCAGTCATTTTTTTTTTTCTATCTTATCCTTCTGCTTCTTAACTGGAAATGTTATCTCAGTGTTTAAGCCAGCAGCTCAGAAAGAGAGTAAGTTGGTCCTCCAAGGGCCCAGAAAGATTGCAATTATTTGGGGGGAAAAGATGAAAAATAAGAAATGACTCTTGTCTCTTGACTTGGTGGCTTTGCTTCAAGGCCCTGAGAGGAGCTCTGTGTACTCTTGGTTATTGGTGGGTGTTGGTCACCTCATGGCCAGCCTGCCTGCTTCTCAGATTTCTTAGGGGAACTAGGGCAGGAGAGAAGCAGCCTTGGAAGATCCTTTCTCAGCAGGAAGGGTAGCACATCACATAGCGTGAGCAGGATCTGTATTCTGTCTCCAGGGCCCTGGGTTCTGCATTTGGGGGAGGTTTGAGCAGGGTGGGTTAGAACAGTTACTTATTGGTATTTTCCCAAGTGTTTTCTCTTTTTATTTTTGCACAGTGATCTAAACTATTTGGTGTCCAACAGATTTTATTTGTTTATTCTTCTGCCCTTTTTATGCAGAAGAAACTGGGTAGTGTTGAGATGTGGGTTGCATTTGTTTCCCCCTCCTGGTGAGACTGGCACACAGTAGCTTCAGAGGAATCACCCCCAGAACATTAGGGCATCTTAGTTGCTTCCTAGGAACTGAATGAATCTGAGAGGCTGAGGTATGGTAGTTTGAGCCATTTCTTCTGATTGTGGTAGAAAAACCCCTTAGAGGGCTTGGGGGTGGGTTGGGAGAATTATAGATAAGAACATTTTATTAGTATGTAGAGAAGCACTCTAGGAAGTGAAAAGCTAATGGTTTGGGCTTGCTTTGCTTGCATGTAATGGTGCTTTGGGGGGCGCTGCAGGCCGTGGGAGTTGGAGGACAGAGTCAAGGGCAGAGATGAGGGGCATGGGAGCTCCTACTAATTGTTGTCCCTGGGGTCACTAGTGCTTTTTGCCTTGGCTCTCCCCTTTGTGCAGGCCCCAATATAATGGGGGCCCAGGGTCTTCCTAAGTACCTTTGTCTCTTTGGGAACAGCCTCAGGATGTGGCTTCTTGGCCATTCTGCATTGAGTACAATAGTTGATAGGGCAGGGGTGACTCAGGAAGGGAAGTCAGAGTTGGAACATGGAGAAATGGCCCGATTTTGGTCAGGTATGTGAGATTTAAAGGGGTAGAGCAGTAAGTCAGTTGTAGAGAGTGTGGGAATCCTGGGATGATGAGGTTAAAACTCACAAAGGACACCAAACTTCCTTTTCTCTTTGGGGGCACTCCTACCAGACCAGACAGTGCAGATGGTTTGAGGGTCATCACAGGGAAATGAGTGACTGCCAAGGAGGGCAGTGAGAGGCAGGTGCCTCTGCTGTGGGAGGGATGCAGCCACTGAGAACACCTTGTGAGCAGGGCATGGTAAGCAGGCCCAGACAGGTTCTCGGAAGAAATCTTGCTTAAGGCAGGGCTTTTCTGCTTGTAGACCTGGCCTCTGACGCTGAGTACTGAACACACACTTCTTTAGTTTTCTTCTGTTTGTGGAGCTTCTCTAGGGAAAACTGGGAGACGGGAGCAGCTCCTTGTTGGTAGAGAGGGAAAGGCTGTTCTCGAGCGTTGTCCTCAGTTCCCAGCAGCAGTGGCAGGCTGTGTCCGAATGTGCTCGCCGGACACTGGTGCTGATGGTGGAGAGGAGGCGGGGGCCTCCAGACTTGTCAGTCTTTCTTCTTGAGCTGTGGAGAATTCCTTCAAGGCTACACACAGTGGCCTTGAGACTAGAGGCTTGGTCTTCAATTTTTCGTCTTTTGATAGGTTAAAGATACCACACTGTAGCTAAGAGAGTGAAATGATTTTTATCTGAAATCAGAGACCATCTATTACATACTCCTTACTGTATCTAACTTCCTCCTAGATCAAGAGGAAGAACGGAAGATCTCTTTAAGAGAAATCAATCAAAGCTCTGGTTGGACTCTAGTGATTCTTACAAATTCATGCAACTTGATGTGTGTGTGGGGGAACTGCTTCTCCTTTGATGATGAAACGGCGTGGGCCTTATGTCTGGGCCGCAGTTTCTACTTCCAAATAAGCCTTTCAGGAACAAATACACTGTCTGCACCATATATTTGGTGTTGGTCTTGGATTGCCAAAAGGGTAGACTTTTTTTTTCATGACCTCATTTAAAATAATAATAATAATAACAATAATCCCTAATCTATCGAGTCTGATCAAAGACAATCCTAGATCATAGGGATTTCTGTGTGAACTAAAAAAAAAAAAAAAAAGTGTTAGTGCAAATCTTTTTAGTGGCTGGCCGTGCCTTAGGAGGGGGAAGAGTTGGGGGGTGTCCTAACTGCTAAATGGTTGGGTAGATCAGCAGCCAGCCATTGATTGAGTCACTTGGATATTCACTTCCGGAGCAGTTCGGGGTACTGAAGGGCTCTGGTGAGCAGCGATCCACTGTGCACCGCTGCCTAGGAAGTTTGACCAAAGCAGCACAAGAAATGCAAGCTCGCCACAGCCAGGGCCTTGGCTGCCTACCCTTCCCACCCAACCTAACTCCATGGCAACGTGGACGATTAAGCTTGCTGTTCTTTGTGTCTTGAAGAAACGTATCCCGCCAATCCCATCTCCCACTGGCGTTGATTTCCTGGATCTGTTCTAAGGAAGTAGAGCAAGCTCTCCCCTGACCCACACTCACACCATTCAGGCTCTGTTTCCTTCTCTCCTCGCTGCCCGCCCCCCTCAACCCCCAACTTGTGCGTGGCTTCAGGATCTCAGGCTTGTGCATGGCTTACACTAGGGAGGTGGTTGGGTTAGCGAGAGAACTGGGGAGGGTATAGGGGTTGGTCTGGGGAAGGGGATTTGCATTTTCAACCCTAAAATACTCTAAGCATGCTTTGAGGTGACCGCTGGGGGGGGGGGATTTCCACATAAACTATGGTTAGGGAAAATGCCTGTTGATCCTCATATGGGAAGTGGGGACTCTGGGAGCACTCGGCTTCTTTTTGGCTTAGGAATCTATTCTAATTGGTGGAGGAGAACAAGCCTCCTCACAGGTGCAAACCCTGTAAACCATGGAGGGGAAACATATTCCTTCTAGCACCGAGTAGTCACACTGCCCACTGAGAACAACTGAGCAGTCTGTCATGGGTTGACATTGCCCTGGCTGGGTCAGAGAAACGCAATGATCTCAGCTGTTTCTTTGCAGGTCTCAGATTATCTGCCTGAATATGAACCCCAAGCCAACTATTTATTCCAATGTTCAGAAGTAAGTGTGTTAGGCAGGTGTGAGTGAGTACGTTGTATGCATGGCATCTGTGTGTGCCGTGTGTGTGTGTGTGTGTGTGTGTGTGTGTGTGTGTGTGTGTTGTATGGGTCTGATTTGTATGTGTGTTTTCTGTGAGTGTGGATATGAGGGAACTGTAGAGACACCACATTGCCTGGGTAGCATCAGGCCTAGTTATGGCTGACTCTTTCTTTGCTAGGTGAACTTCTGTTTTGGTAGGAGGATCATACTCACAGTATACCATCTTGAGTGTATTTTTTATGGAGATTGTATATAAAATTATATAAATATATATATATATATAACTTGTTCTATTTTAAGGCGAAAGGAGACTTACTAGGGGGCGGGCGAGAATCAGATGCAATAGTGGTGACTAACAGTGGGAGCTTCAGGTAAGTTGTCCACGTGGGGAGTGGGGGGAGTGGGTAGGGAAGAGATGTAAGCTGGTGCAGGGGCCCGTGCCCTCTGCACGCACGCACACACACACACACACACACACACACACACACACACACACACACATGTATAAATATAAAGAGAACCTATATAAAGCTATCTATCTAGCATATCTATATATCTATATATCTATATGAAGTCATAGTTTGCTTTATTTTTATACTTGTGCTTAGAGACACTTTGAGCAGTATCACCTCCCCCAGGTGGTCCGGGGTGCTAGCTCATGCCTTGATGCCAACCTACTTCTCCATCCTCCCTGAGACAGACTGTCTGTTTGAAGCTGCTTGAGTCATTCTGATAGAAATGTGTATATGTAGAAAAACGAAAGTCATGTGCAGAAAGGACAAGTGAGCTGAAGGCATGGAGCTTCTGGGCCTGTCTGTCTCTTGCCAGGGGGGCTCCCTAACCCATGCTATTTGGTAGAAGTGCTCACTGTAGAAGGGATGATGGGGAGTCAGCAAGAACCCGTGTCCCTGTGGCTAAGGGTTGGTACCCAGTTATTTGGAAACAGTCTAGCTCAGCCTCTTGGATGGTAGGAGTTCGGATTCTCTCGGTCTTATGGCAACACCTGTCCTGCTTCATAGCACCTGGGCTCAAGCAGCCCCTGCAGAAGGTGGTGGTGAGATTTTGAAGCTGACTGCGTGGGCTGAGTCTTGGAGAAGATACACCCTGGTAATTATTGCTGCAGATTCTGGGAACCAGTGTGAATGTGATATCTAGTATAAATATAGCATCTGTGCTTTTTCATTTATTTTTAATTGGAAAATAAACTGTTGTCGGAAATGGGGGTAGTCTAGTCCCCAAGCACTGAATGGAAGATCAGGAATGAGAGACTGATTTTGGGCAGGGCTGAAGGGTGAGCCCCATTGCTTCCTTCTGATACTCCAGCCTGGGACTCGGAAACTAACCAACATGTCGGAAGAATGTGGTGTGGATGGGAGATTTGGGGGAGGAGCTTACTTGTGTTTGGGCAGGAAACCGCATGCTCTGAAGAATACCTCTTTGAGAATTCAAGGCCTCACGTATGCTGCAAGGCCCACGTGCCTTGCGGCCTTAGCTGGCATCTTCTGGTGCTCGCTCTTTCTTCTCATGTGCCAAGTATGATCAGAGTGACGTGCTTGAGGCTGATGCAGAAGCTAGGAGAGACCCAGGGCTGTAGTCTTTCTAGTCTTCCTGCGACTCCCTTAAGAAAAGGCTAAAGTATTCCCTCTGCCTAAGAAAGCCATGATGCTGCTGTCTTGACCATGGGAAGGGCTTTTTATTTTTTATTTGGAGAGGGGAGAGGTGCTAGGCAGAGTAGGGTAGAGTGGATCTTGAACCTAACTCCTTGAACCTAACTCCTGACCTTATGATTCCCTTGGTGATCTGCTCAAAATATTCAGAATTCCCCAAGGATATTGTGGGAAGTGGGCTCTGTCCATGTAGTACTGGCTGGACTCTAGTGCTGGGTCTAACTGGCAGTGTATCTGGCCTTACCTGCAGCCTCGCCAGGAGGCCAGGGGAGGATGCAGACAGCTGTTTCTGGTAGATTCCTGAGAGATTGAGCAAGAGGAAGAACAGCAAATTCTTTGTCCCTTCCTAGCCCCTCTTCACTTACCAAAGAGGGGTTTTTATTACTTTTTTTTTTTTGGTTATTAGAGCCCACCTCTTCTCTTTGTATGTAGACTCTTTCTCAGTTCTGGTCATAAGATAACAGCTGAGTTAATCATTTTAGCATCTCAGGGCTCATATTCCATGAAGCCCATGTGTGCTATTGACACTTGGCTCTTTACACGTTGAGCCAAAGGCTTGGTCCTTAGACGCCTCAGCAGCATCAAGGTGCATGAGATCGCCATCCTATTCTGTGGAAATGGGAAGATGGACAAACCCCTCACCTTGAAGCTTTAAGGCTTGGGAAAAAAACGTTACCTTTGTCCTTTCTATGACCCACACCTCAGTAGGATGGTGTAAGGTGAGCATTGGAGGGGAAAGGAGAGGTGGCCCAACATCTGTCACCTACTCTGTAGAAGAACCAGCTTTCCACAGGGAACATGGCAAAGGAGGCCCAGGTCTGGTTATATATCAGAAAGTCAAGTTGTCTTATCCTGTAATCGCTCAGTAAATGGGACTGATAAATCTAATGCTCTGATAAAACCAATGCCAGGATCCGGAACTGTTTTATATACTTGGGATTCACCTTGGTCCTTAGGCCATGGGAGTTTTGTTGAGCTGTGATGCTCTTCACTTTTGGTAGGAGATAGGGGGAGTCTAAAGAGATTTAGTTCCTCTACCTCTGTCTGCTGTACGGAACGAATGTGGAAACAGATCTGGGACTTGCTCTCCCAAGGCTCGGTGCAACTCGGTCCTTTCCCTACTGTCCTCAACCAGGAGCCTGGGGGAAAGGGGCGAACATCCATCACTCCTCACCTTGTGCTATGGGGGAACCATCTTAGGCAATAAAAGAGTATGAGGTGGGGAGGGGGCGGGTCTTAGCCCCCCTCCTGTGGGTGAGGGGTGGGTCACAATATTGGAGTAGGGGTTTCTGTTGCTAGGAGGAAGTGACTGGAAGGAGGTGTTCCAGAGCACAATCTTGTTGCCGTGACTTGAGACCGAGGGACCGCAAAAGGAGCCATGGACCAGTGCTCTGTTCACTGAGCCCCATGCACACTGTCAGAAAAATCTTAACGCTCCATTCAGATTTCATTTCCTCACTGCTGCCATTTGTGGGGCTGGAGACTGAGGGCAGGGATGGGGCATGCTTTATCAAGTTACCTGTCCTGACACAGCTCCTGAGTGAGCAGATGGTGGCCTGCTTTGGCCAGCAACTCTGTGGCCTCTTTATTGCCACCTTTCTGTCTTTCATGAGGAGGAACTGTATCATCTTGGGCATATTTCTGTCCTCACTCACCTAAAGGGAGTTTTTGTATGAATTCCTTTCCACCTGTTACCCCATAGTGTGTAGACACACAGAAGTGGGGAGGCGAAGGGAGCTGGTGCTCCCTGCCAGAGTCCCTCACAGACTGCACACCTCTCGGACCTGGCAACCTCTTGCCTGTTAGTTTTAACATATCTGGATGTGACTATCAATATTGCCATGAGATTTCTTGCTCTCATTTCAAACTTGTATTCTTCCTTTGACTTTCTTTGGGGCTCTTCCCAACCACGCCTGGTCTTCTCACGAAGAACATTCAGACCTCATCTCCATTTCTTGAATGTTGAGTATTACATCACTGCTAGGGTGCTTCATGGTGCTGCTCCTGAGGAGGCCAGCTGGACAGAATCAGTCAGCTTCGTCTCACTGGTTCCTTAGATCTTCTGTATTTTGTCTCTATTTGATGTTTTTTTTCCCCCTAGGGGGTTGGGGTGGGAGATTTAGGGGGTAGCTTTTGTGTTCTCTCTCTCCTCCTCTTTCTCCTTCTTCCTCTCTGTGTGTATGTATGGATTGGTTAAAGTCAGTTATCATGGGTAGCTGACTTTGATTCCAAATTCAAGTTAAACCACACACTGTATACCTGCACATAGAACATCTTTGAGTGTGAATTTGGGTGGTAACTACAGACATACTTTTTGAACTTCAGGTATGTAACTGAAAAGTAAATAAAAACACTATTTTTTCAGTAAGCTTTTTTTTTTCTTCTTCTAAAAGATAACTTAAAAATCAAAGTATACGAACATTAAATTGGTGCTGTACCAAAGCCTTATGACATATTCTACACTCTGTATATCCTGTCTCTGGGGAGCTCCCTACTTTACTAGTCTTGTCAAAAGCCTGGGAATGCCAGTGTGGGTCAAGCCTGGGGCTGGGTCCTGGGGACCAATGGGCCAAGGGGACTCTTGGGAGCAGAAGATGATGGTAGAGGTGGGGTACCCACTTTCTGCCTGAGCAGATACGGAAGGAAAACTGGGTATTGGTGTGTGTGTGGGTGTGTGTGTCATGCATGTGTGCGTGCCTGATCTCACCAGTGCATAGTGCCAAAGCGAATGCACTACCTGGGGATTGACAGGGAGACTCAGTTGGCCTGCGTGTGGGGTGGCTGTGGGAGTGTGGGGCATGCCCCTTCCTGTTTCCCATTTCCCCTTCTAGGTTAGTAATGGAGGTGTATCAGAAACAGCTACCCTCTCAAACAGGTGCTTCCCCCAGTCAAAATCTCCAAACTAAGTATCTATCTGTGAAGGGCCTGTCCATGGGACAGGCACCTCAGCTACCAAATCCTAATGCCTAAGGCTGAGAGGAACCATTTTTCTCTCTAACTCTTGCCTAGTTTCTTGAAGACAAAGGTTCCTCTGGGGATCTCCATATCTCCTGTTCCTTGGCCTGGGTGGGCTTCTTAGCCCATTGAGAAGGCCTCACTGTGGCTGACCCATAGCTGTACCTGCTCCATGGTCTTAATCAACAACGTCTGCCCTGGCTGCTGAGGACAGCGATTCCTTTGGCCTTAGACTTGTCAGTGTAATGTTGAGCACCAGCCCAAGTGTATTGGGGAGGATATCTGCAGTCCACCTTGGCCTAGACTGTGACTCCGGGCTCCACCTGCTGGTTCTTTCAGGCTTCCTGAAACTAACCAACTCATCACCATTAACACTGCATGTTCATATCCGCAAACACACAACAGTACATAAGCAAACACGGGAAAAGAGAGAGAGAGAAAGAAAGCACATCCAACAGCTAGATGTGTAGCCAGTGAAGGTAGCCGCCCCCCACCCCACCCCAGAACATTGCAAGCTAAGCTGATTACAAAACATTTAGTATTTAATTGCTCCTCATGTAACTTTACCCTGCTTCAGAAATGTTTTGTATTTTGATATAAATAAAAATTTGCTTAAAAAAGTTTGTTTCCCTCCCTTTCTTTCTTTCTTTCTTTCTTTCTTTCTTTCTTTCTTTCTTTCTTTTCTTTCTTTCTTTCTTTCTTTCTTTCTTTCTTTCTTTCTTTTCTTTCATATCTGGCCCTACGTCTCCCACATCAGCTCATTTTAACTCACATCTCCAGTCAGCCAGGCAGTTGTGTTCTGAGGGGATGTTCTGTATAAATCACTTCAGTGTGCACTTCAACCACCCCAGGTAAAAGCAGGTCAGGCTCCCTGTCCTCGAGGTTGAGAAGCTCAAGTTGTAGTGCTGTACAGGCAGCAATGACTGCAGTAAGAACTGCACAGGATGTCGTTGAGTGGCTAGTGACTGGAGAAAATGGGCGTCAGTATGATGGGAAAAGTGGGGAGAGGTGCAGCTCCAGTGGAGAAGGAAAGGGTAACAAAGGTTTTCAGAGGCCTCACAAGGAAGATGACATTTGAACAAGAAGTAATACGGAGCTTTAGCTCTGCCAAAGACCCATATGCCTCTTTCACTTCTGCCTGAAATCCTATGAGCCAAGGGTCACTTTCTGGTTTCTGAGAGGCTTGTTTATCCCATTATGAGAGGCTCAGGGACCAGCAGGCTTGGGCCTCTTCATCTCTAGGGTTACTTGGTGGGTGTGGCTCACATCCTTTCACTTCTGTTGCTAGGCAGTGCCCCTCCTTGTCAACTCTGTCTGCACATGAAGTTTTGTTTTTGTGTTTTGAGACAGAAGCTTGCTCTGTAGCCCAGGCTAGTCTTGAACTCAAAACTGTCCTGCCTTTTAAACTATATCTGGGACTTAGTGGAGAGCAAATACCAAAATATGAGCTTAAAAAATTTGTGCCTATTGTTCTAGGTGAGGACAACAAATAACAAACAACTATCAGTCACCGTCTCAACAGTATGGCAAAATACTCAAGAAGATTAAAGTAAGGAAGGCTACGTTAGCTCATGGTGTCAGCTCCTTCAGTCTATGGCAGGGGAAAGGTTCCAATATTCCCTTAAGTCCTACAACATAAAGGATCTCCCGTCTCCACACAGAATGGATGCTAGCACTCCAGTGCATTCTGTGAATAAGGGTGTCCAAAGGCATAAAGAGGCAGGCAAAATAAAGTGGTTCTGTTCTAAAAACAAGCCAGGCTGAGGACAAAGCTGTTAGCATGCAGGCCCTTTAAGGGATTCTTCCAAGCCTCCGCACTGGCCAACCAATCCCCACACAAGGGTTCATCTTTAAATTCAAAACCTTCTGCTATAGTTTAAAAAGTTTACACATAAGCAATGAGGTAGGAATCTTGCACCCGGACGACTGTCCTTTGTCTCAACAATCTGCTGCAGTTCTCATTCTTACTTGCTTTCCATGTCCGCTGGCCTCTCTTTTTTTCTTGGCAGGGCTTAGTGAAAATGTTTTGATATTTCTATATGCATTGGTTTTAATTTTTTAAGATAAGATACACAGTTACTTTCTGCCTCTTTATATAAATGAACGTAGCCAAGAGAATCTTTTGTGTGTCAAATAGTGTTTATGGGATTAAAAAAAAAACAACTCTTAAAATACCTCTGTATAAGTGTTTGCCTGCATGTTTTTATGTGTGCCGTGTGCATGCAGGAACAGAAGTCTGAGGTGAGAAGAGGGTGTCAGATGTCCCGGAACAGGAATTGCAGGCAGCTGTGAGCTTCCACGTGGATGCTCAGGACCGAGCTTGAGTCCTCTGCGAGAGCAGCAAGTGCTCTTATGTCTCTCAAGCTGTGAGTAAACTTGTCGGCGGCCTCGCGTTCCCTTTCCCCCGTTCTTCGGTCAGCCTCTTTCCCCGTTCCTCGGTCAGCCTCTTTACTCCTTCCTGTCCTTGCCATTTCACAGCAGCTTTGATGTCTGCAAAAACAGAAATGAGATCCTAGCACTTTTTTTGCTTGGACCTCCTTCAGACGTGACACAATCTGAGGACACCTGTGTTCCCCAAATTAGGTCATGCGTCTCCTGAGAGGACCACAGTATTGAGCAATCTGATGCTTCTATTCATGGAAATTCAGATTAATTACTGTGATAACAGTAGGGCGAGGTGGCGATCATGTGACAGCAAATGTCATGGGCTTTGCAAACGGAGACAGTTTTGTTTTAGGGGTAGACTGTTTGCAGAGGGGGCCAGTGAAAAGACCACTAATTAGATCCCAAGTTAAGGACGTAGCTTTTAAATGGAAAAGCTATGGTGGCAATAAAGAGAGGTCAGGCCACTGTAGACATGCTTAGAAGGGAGTGTTGCCATACTTGCTGAGAGATTTGCCATTAGAGGTGCGGAAGGGGAATCGAGAAAGAAAGAAAGAAAGAACAAAAAAAAAAAAAAAAAAAAACCGAAAACCAACCAACCAAAAAAAAAAAACCCAAAACCCCAAACCCAGGTGTTTATCTGCCAGCCTAGAGAAGAGGACAAGGGAGAAGAGGAGAGATGAAGGAAGATGGAAATCCAGGCATCAAGTTTGAAATGATAGACATCCAGGGCAGATGCCTCTATGGATCCAAGCCTGGAGGTGGGTATTAAAAACCTATGTAGAGAGGCAAGGTCTAGAAGGATGGGGGTGTGGAAAAGCCCCCAGTGAAGGACAGAGGAGTGACTACTTGTGTGGGTTGCACAGTGGAGGCAGTTGCTTTCGACAAGGGCAGTCTCAGTGGAATAGTGAGGACAGCAATTCCAGCTCCATTGGGTTGAGGCGAAAGTTGAGATGGTAGCTAAATTCAGGGCTAAAAGGCAGATGAGGGGATCTGCAGACCAGACTAGACATTTCTCGAGACCCTGCTTTAGGGTTTGGGGGCACAGTAAGTATAACAGCAGCCCACCAGACCCCCTTTCTTGAGTATGCCAAGTCTCCAAATCCTTTGGATCCTGGTGGCCAATGCCTCACAGGTTCCATTGCTGACATGTGTGCTCCGTTGACACAAGCCTCCTTGCCTAAGAGGTTACATAGCCTGCCCCATTGTGACCTTCTGGTTCAGGTACAAAGGCCATGCATTGGCCTTAGAGGAAGGCACCTCGATCATGATGTCCTAGATTAGGCCAAGCCCGCAACTTACCTGAGATGGCATTGTTATTCACTTCTCTAAATCCTGTCTAGCTTTCCTATCCCTTTAAGAACTTTTCCCTTAAGGAATGAATGTTCCCACAATTCAACACACAACCCCCTCCCCCAACTACCCATCTCAACCTTTGCATATAAAAAACCCGTTCTAAGATATGTTGGCAAGAGGGCCCTAAGGATGGAGCGCAAGGTGGGTCTCAGAGAAGCTGGCTGGCAAGAAGACATTGTCACTGTTCTATGTCCAGTTGCAGTGGATCCTGACATGCTTTAACAATGCAGTTGCTGAGATTGTCACCTCTGTGGAACTGAGGCAGGGTATAGGCAAAGACATATACTTTAGAGATACTAGGGAAAGGGTGTTCCCAGGAACAAAAGCGTGGGCCAGTTGTGTCTGATGGGAGTAGCAGGTAAGTGGGGAGGCTGCTGGGTCAAGGAACTAGACTGCAAAGCTCGGTCTTTCCATGACGCAGGCTTTATCAGTCTTGTCTCTGGAAGGCAGTTCCAATAGCTACCAAAAGGCTCTGTGAGTCTTGATGAGAGTGATGGCCCCCGCAAAACACACGTTAGAATTCCAGTGCATTCTGTGAACAGGGGTATCAAAAAGCATAGAGAAGTAGGCACAATAAAGTGGTTCTGTTCTAAAAATAATCCAGACAACTTAACAGCTTGCTAGGTTTTTCTGGCTGGGAGAGTGGATCACTCATTCACCAAGGAAGGGGTGAATTAGGAAGATGGCCTTCAGCTTAGATGATAGCTGTGGTTATCTTCCAGAGCGTGGGGCTGAGAGATTAACATGCTGTTTCAAATCTGGACACCTATTAAATCATACAAATCATCAGTGGTGAAATGAGCAGCATTCCATTTAAAGTCCAAAGCAAGAAGAAAAGAGACATTGTACTAAGAGCCTAATGGGTATACTTAATGTTCGTGACTAACCTTTCACAAGAGGAAAGGTTTGACATTTAGAAAATAAAACAAAACTTTCATTATCTTCAAACAACACGAATATCAATATTTTAAAAATCTCTAAGATCTTCTCTAATTTTTTGTTGCTATGAGAAACACCATGACCAAAAGCAATTTGGGGGTAGGGGGAAGGGTAATTTGGGTAACACTTCTAGGTTGTAGTTCATCCTCAAGAGATGTCAAGATAGGAACTCAAGGCGGGCATACTTACCACTAAGTACAGAATTACCTCTGTATTAGTTACGTTTCTGTTGCTGTGATAAAATACCATGATCTGAAGCAAACCGTGGAAGGAAGAGCTTACTTGAATGTATGGCTCTAGAGGGGTAGGTTTCTGTCATGTAGAGGAGGAGTTACAGTAAGCAGCAGGCAAGGCAGCTGGCACAGGAGCCCAATAGCTCCACATCTTGAGCCACAAGTGTGGTGTGCATAGAATGAACTGAAAGAGCGTAAGAGCCCACCCCGAGTGACCTCCTTCCTCTGGCAATGTCATACTTCCTAACCCTTCTCAAACAGTGTCATCAATTGGGGACCACATGCTTAAATGAATGAGACTACAGAGGGGCATATCTCTTGCAGAGCACAACAACATTTGGCCAAGGAACTCACTACAGCAGGAACCGTGGAGGAACAATGCTCATTGGCTCACTCATAGGCTCCTGTTTAGCTAACTTTCTTTACAGCCAAAGACCACTTGAGCGGGAATGGTTTTGCCCACAGTATGCTGAGCTCTCCTCCACCAATTAACAATCTAGACCATTCCCCACAGACATACCCACTGGCCAATTTGATCTCAGCAATTCCTCAGTTGAGGTTCTGCTTTCAGATGACCCTAGGCTGTGTCAAATTAAACCTAATAAGGACAGAGGTTACAATGAACTATTAGAAATAGTGAGAGACCAAGGAAAGTTTGTTGAGCCAAGGAAAGTTGTTAATAATATAGACACTACCTTACCAACAGACCAAGCGTTTTGTTTATTTTCTCTGGATATGTATGTATTTTGTTTATATTCATGTGTGTATAAAGGTGTAGCTATGTTAGGTTAGAGGGCAACCTTGGTATCATCCTCAGGGTCTCACTAGCCTGAGACTCTCAAAGCAGGATAAGCAGAATGAAACCATAGGAACCAGCCTGACTTTACTTCCCCACTGCTGGGATTACAAACACATGTCACCATGCTCAACTTAAAAATAAGTATTTTAAAAGGTAAATTTAGCTGAACATGGTAGTACCTGCCTTTTATCCCAACACATGGGAAGCTAAGAAGGATGATCCTTAGTTCCAGGCTAGCCTGGGCTACTGAGTAAAACACTGTCTCAAAAACTAATGACAACAACAACAGCAACAACAACCACAACACAAATAAGGTAACTTTGTAATAGTGAAGACAACAAACTATTAAAAAAAAAACAAACACAATGACAACAACAGGTAAATGGTAGAATTTAAGGAAGAAATAAATGTAAGAAAAGACATAAGTGTGGAGGTCAGATCAAAGCTAAGCAGAAGGAGCATCCTGTCTCTCTGTTTTGTTCCTTTTGTTAGGGCTCTGTGAGGACCGAAGGTCTGCCGTGGACCAGCCTGTGTGCTTAATGCTCAGCTCCAGGTGCCAAAAGCAAAGATCTTCCTTTACAGTCTTGGGCCTTCCTCTTTCTCCTGTTGCCTCCCTCTGCTCAGGTCAACTGGAGTATCAGCTCCATCTTTATTTTTGGTTAATGGCAATTAACAAACTCAGCTCTGCATTCAGAAGTCTGTCATAGCTCATCTAGGTTGCAGAGTTCAGGAGACTTTTAAATGATGGCATTGGCTTGTTACCAACACTGGAAGCCTCTTTGTCTCTGAAATATGCTTTCATTTGGTTGTTTTGTACATTTTTAAAATATCCATCTGCCTATCACCTATCTATCTATCTATCTATCTATCTATCTATCTATCTATCTATCTATCATCTATCTATCTATCTATCTATCACCTATCTATCTATCTATCTATCATCTATCTATCTATCTATCATCTATCTATCTATCTATCTATCTATCACCTATCTATCTATCTATCTATCTATCTATCTATCTACCTATCTATCATCTGTATATCTTTCATCTATCATCATCTATCTTCATCCTCATCATCTATCAATCGTATATTTATCTATCATCTAATCTAATCTATCATTTATCTATATCTATTTATCATCTATAATCAATCATTTATCATCTGTCATCTATCTAATATCTATCATCTATCTATATCTATTTATCAACTATCTATCTGTCTATCTATCTATCTATCTATCTATCTATCTATCTATCTATCCAATGCATGTGTGTGCCTGAATGTATATATGTACATCATGTATATGCAGGAGCCTGTGGAAATAAAAAGGTATCAAATGCCCTGGATCTCCCGTTACAGGTGTCTGTAAGTCGCCATGTGGGTGCTGGGATGTGAATCTGTATCTTCTACAAGACCAACAAGTGCGCTTAGGTCCAGAGCCATCTCTTCAGCTTTGATTTATGTTGCTAAAAAATAGGACTTTTCTATGTGGTACAGCACGTCCTTGATCTCTTGATCCTCTTGCTTCATTGTTCCCAGTACTGAGATTAAAGATGTGGGCTATAAGCCTAGCACTGTGTGTCTTCATAACAGGAAGGAAATCTAGTGGTGTCTGCTTTGTAAAGGGGAATACAGTTAGCTCACTTTATTTTAAAGTCTCTTGGTTTTTCTTCTTTTATATTTTTTTCTATTTTGTGCTGTTTATTTTCAATTGATATTTATTGCTTGTTTACTTCCTTATTAAATTTGAGAGCTTAAGCATCATTTTCATTCCAATAACGATTATGCTTCATTTTCAAGCACTCAGTCAGTACCATATGTTCTTTGCCACTATTAAATGGCAACAAACACCAACTCTTCTTCTACCAAGACACAATGAGCTGACTGCTCCCTCTACCTAGAGTGTGACGGAGTGCTCGTTTCTCTTTCTTTACCTTCATTATGTCAAAAACATGCCAAAAACACTTTGGTCATGTTTACTTTACCTCTTCATCTTAGTCTCAGCTTTGGCGAGAGTGTAGAGTCTTTCTTTTAAGCTATGATTAGAGTGAAACCTGCTTATGTGGGTATTTCTTATTTCAAAATTACTTTCCTTTAAGCATTTATTTATTTAATGTTCATGAGTGTTTTGACTGCGTGTATGCAAATGTAACATGTGCATGTCTCATGCCTGTGGAGGTCAAAGGTTTCAGATCTCCTAGAACTGGAGTTATAGAGAGTTGTGAGCTGTCATGGGCTGCTGGGAACTGAACCTGGATCCTGTGCAAGAGCTGCATGTACTCTTAGCTGCAGAATCATCTCTCCATCCACAAGAATTATGTCTTAGATTGCAGATTCAGTGTGCAGTTAAATGTGCATGAAATGGTCTCTGTGATCACAAGCACTCAGGCACCAGTCTTCATGTGTTCGTTACTCTCTGCTTACTCTTCTGTTCTCATCCATCTTAAATTCTGTGATTTTTATTTTTTATTTTTTTGAGACCAAAGTCTCCTACCCAGTTGTTTTCTGAGACAGGGTCTTTAGTAGCAAAAGGGATGAACTATGCTCTTCTGACTATCACCTTGACCCCTTATGTGAGCAATTGTAGCAGCAACTTCATGTCATCAGGGGAAAGAAGACCATTTCCCTTGCTCAGCTCCTCTGCTCCGTGGAGTACTGAGAAAGCAGCTATAGAACACTGGACTGTAATGGCCTCCCCTGCAGTTCAGTATCTCCACATGCCAGGACTCCTCCTGGATTTGTTGTGTTCCTTGTTTGGCCTTGGAGTTCTCCATACTCATTTTGCTAATTCAGTATGCTACAGAGAAAGAGCAGATGGAGCCGCAGGCGGAGCCACAAACCAAGTTGTGTTTGCTTATGAGTACATGGAGAAAGAGATAAATGGTGCCAAGGAGAGAATCTTGGGAGATGCTGGTGTCTAAGGGGCAGGCAGAGGAGAGGGCCCTGAAGAAAGATGGGTCAGAAATGAGAATCAGGGAAAGCCAGGAATGCTCAGCAGGGCCAGATCTGACGAGAGTCCTGTAAATGTTGTTATTGTGTAGTTGTCCTTGTATCCTGTTTGCTAAATAGAAGGTGTGATTTTTCTAAGGTTCCTCATTCTTCTACTTCTCAGACTCATTGTGGTGAGTTACAGAAGCAATTCTGGGGTGGCTTCTTAGTGAGAATGCAAGCTAAAACCCAAGCTTTGAGGCCTATCCAGCTCAAAGACTCTACAATGTAGCTAAGGATCCCTCCTGCTCATGCTGCTGCCAGTGCGATAGAGATCAGTGCATTCAAATGTGGAAGGATGCAAATGCAGCACTATGCTTCACAGGCTTTGGAGTGCCACACATTGCTTACACAGAGTCCCAGCTCTTGCTGTTTGCTGAGGTTGTTTGTTTACTGTCAGGACATTCAATTCCTAGACTCTCAAAGACTAACGATTAAGAATTTTCTCCCTTTTCCTTCCTTCTGCTTTGGTGTACTTTGTTGAAATTTAGTTGATGTCGAAAAGGAGTAACTTCCAAGTTTAAGCACAAATGGATATACTAGAGTGAATGACACAACACTGTGTAAGCTGGGGTTTTAATAGGAAACAAATAATCATAATATGACTTGCTTGTAAAGAGACTGTTTTCATAGATGTGGCAGGGCGTAGGGAGACTGTTGTTAGAGCAAGAACCAGGGGTAATTAGTGCCTAG
This sequence comes from Acomys russatus, assembly GCF_903995435.1. Classification (NCBI taxonomy): domain Eukaryota; kingdom Metazoa; phylum Chordata; class Mammalia; order Rodentia; family Muridae; genus Acomys; species Acomys russatus. The sequence continues at coordinate 21,098,028 of NC_067150.1, forward strand.
ATGTCATTATTGTTCTTAATTTCTTTTCCTGTTGCTACAAGAGAGTACCCTGACAAAGGCAACTTAATTGAGAAAGAATGTATTATAGCTCACTGTTCAGGATCACAGTCTATCACTGTAGAGCAGTCAACAGTGCAGGGGCTGAAGAGAGCCAGTCACATTGCATCCAAAGTCAAGAATTAGAGGGCAGCAGATGCAAGGTTGATGCTCAGCTTATTTGCTCTACTCTGTACTTCCCAGGATCCTTTGCCCAGGGAATGGTCCCACCCGTACTTTTTTTTTCCAGACAGAGTTTCTCTGGGTAATAGCCCTGGCTATCCCTGACTCTGTAGACCAAGCTGGCCTTGAACTCACAAGAGATCTGCCTGCCTCTGCCTCCTGAGTGCTAGGATTAAAGGCATGCTCCACTACTACACCCCAGGCTGTCCTACCCATAATTAAGATGAATCTTCTTAACCAGGTGACCTAATCAAGATAATTCCTTAATGAGGCATTCTGAGAGCCTCATTTTTCCAGATGATTCTAATTCTGTCAAGTAGCTAACCAGGACTAACAGTTAGGCTTGAAGATTAAAATGGGAGAAGAACTTGCCACAGTTGGGAAAGAAAAGTCCCATATTGCAGGACATGTTGCAAGGAGGCGTAACATGCATGACAGCCCCAGTTGACCCAAAAGATGTTGGACAAGCTCTTTGGACTCATTGCCCCTTCCCCTTTCAGTCCCTAGCCCAGGATTCCTGCACATGGAAGCCTATGAAAAGCCACAAAGCACAGGAGTCCAGCGATGTGTCCGATGTAGTGGCAGAAAGGAGGGAGAGAAACAATGAGAAGTGGTTCTTGGGAGAGAACAAGAAGATAGCAGCATAAACATAACCTTCCTACAGACCATCTGACTTAGCTTTATGCTTAGTTAACATATTAGTCACATGAAATGTGAGCGACATACTGCATGTTAGATGTTGGTTTAGAACCAATGGCAACCTTATTGAAAATTGATCTCGGTGGAACCTAGGCAAGCGGGTAGATGAAGAAATAGAGATAGCAATGAAAATAAGTCTAAGATAACAAAGAGAAACATGACAGGAGGCTGAAGTCTGTGGTGTATTACAAACACGCCCTCCGTTCCGTATCCCTTCATGTATTCAAGCTCCTACACAACTTCCTAGACCTTCCTGCTTTACTAGCAAGGATGAGGCTTGTCAGCAGATGTTACACAGGTAAAGGCTTAAAATGAGCCAGCCCTGTTTTAGGGGTTGCTCTACTGGGCTTCTGCCCCTGCTGTGGGAACGTGCCCACGGACTTCCTGTCTACATGCAGTTTCAGATGCTCAAGGCAGGCCCAGTGTCTCACTCTCTTCCTGCTGCCTGCCGATCCACATATAGAACTTCAGGCTACTTCTCCAGCACCTTGTCTGCCTCCATGCTACCAGTCTCCCCCCCATCCGCCGTGATGATAATGGACTAAACCTCTGAACTGTAAGCCAGCCCTAATTAAATGTTTTCCTTTATCAGAGTAACTATGGTCATGGTGTCTCTTAACAGCAATAAAACCCAAACTAAGATAGCTACCTTCTCATTGGTCATTATCTCACATTTTAGGGACTGATGGGACTTGAATGTGTGTAGAGGTTTAGAAGGAAAAAAAGGAAGTGGGAACAGGATCCAAGGAGAGCTGGTCCTGCCAACAGGACAAGTGCCTCAGGGAGCTCATTATGGGGCTTATTTCTCTGGGAAGGATGAAGGAGCTTCAGAGTCAGAAAAACTTAGTATTTCCATGTACCCAGATGCATGAGGATCTTTTCATATGATTCTATCTTAATTTTTATGGTCTCAGGACATGCCAATCCAGGCTACTTAGGGTGTGGGAGGTACAAAAGGTTTATTTATGCCTACACTTTCAGATCACAGCCTCAGGTTCTCTAGGGGAACAGAACTATCAGGAAGAATATATATTCATATTATATATATGTAAAGTGAGTTTTAACATAGGCAGGTTGTCACACCTGATATGCTGGTAACCTGGTTCTCAGTCCTTGAGGCTGGTTACCTCAATACTCAGAGTAGTGCTAGGATAATGGGGTGGGATGAGGGGGCATGACCACAGTTATTCAGTCTACAAGGTCAGGGTAATTTAGTAGTCACAATCTAATGCTGAAAGCTTAGAAACATCGTGGAGAGCTGCTAGACCTTAATCTGTAATGAAAGCTGATTTTGCTATCAGCAGAGGAATCCCCAGCAACAGCAGGGGCAAGGGGGGAGTCCTTGCTTGGGCTGCTACCTAAAAGGGCTGCCATAATCAGAGTGGGCCTTCCCACATCAGTCAAGGCAATGAGGACCACTCTTCAGGTGAGGCTCCCTACTCAAGTGATTCTAATCTGTGGCAGGTTGACATTAAAACTAGTCATAATACGACCCAGAACTGAGGGATGTCAGTAGGAATTTAAACAGGATCTGAAGGAAAACCCAGGCAGATATGATGCTTACCCGCTTGCTCCCTCTGGTTTGTTCTCAGCCAGCTTTCCTTTTTATTACATATTGTATTCAATAATCATGCACACATATACTGTGTTTGGATCTGATCTACCCCCTTCCTTACCTCCAGCTCCATTCCTACCCCATCCTATCCTTACCCCCCACTTTCTTTCCAGTTAGCCCCTCCCTATCCCCCTGAATTTCCTGCCCAACTTCACACTCTTTCTAATAACCAACACCTTGCAAATGTGCTGCTGTATTCTGAGCGCTGACTTCCTCTCAAACCTAACACGTAGAAACTCGAGTTTCACTGTGATAACGTAAGCCCTTGTAGTGCTAGCAGATCTGTGCAGGCTGTTGAAGGGGAACTGTCATCAGTTCTCTTATTTAGTTAAGAACATGGCCAGCTCCCAGAGGCCATGCTGGTGTCTGGTCCATGCTGCTGCCTCAGGCTGCGCTGATGACCATGATCCATGCTGCCACCTGAAACCACGTTGAAGTCCATGATCCATGCTGCTGCTGGTTGCTCTGGGTGTGGAAGTTTCTCTTGTGGTGGTATCAATGACTGTGAACTCAAAACTGAGAATAAAAGACATTGAAGGCTTCTGTGACAACCTCCTGCTCTAAAAAAAACAAAAAAAACAAAAACAAAAAAAAAAACCCAAAAAGACAAAACAGTCTAGACAGGAGGCTATTGAAGAGTGTCCTTGAGACTGTAGTAAAGTTACTGAAGTGTAGTCCCAGTTGATGGCTTGGCTTCTGGTGGGGGTGGGGGCTGTGAAGGGTGGGGGGGGGATAGAGGGGAGTAGGGGGATAGGAGGGTGGGGAAGGACTCAGTTTTCCTTAAGGTGCTGGCCACTGGGAGTTTGACTATGCTCCAACGAGTATATGAGCAAAAACATATTGAACTTTGTGTTTTTATTTCTATTATTTATTTATTTATTTATTTTTGGCAGAGGGGGCAAAGGTGGGAGGGTAGACTGGGCGGGGAATGAGAAATGAGTGTGATTAGAGTGTATTGTACAGAATTCCCAAATAATTAATAGACGTATTATGTTAGGGGAGAAAAAAAGAACTTAGCATGCAGTAATACCAACTGATCAGGCAAGCTCAGCCCACTGGTACCATAGTGACAGGTGTATAACGGAAATAACCATTGCTTTTTGACTGGATTTGATTTCCACTCCAAAGGAAGGACTTCAAGCCTGTAGTATAGACCCAGTCAAAAGCCGTGATGGGGGAGTCATAGGCCGTAGTGGGGGAATGGTTGTTTTGCTGAATAGACATTATGTGCCCATGAAATCACCTTTCAAATAACTATGTCCACACCTATAGGTTAGTGTTGCTATTGGCTATGGTCAGAGAAGCTCCTTTCTATGGTGGCCAGGGGTGACTGCATGATTGCTCAATGTGCTGAGAAGAAAAGATTATTGAGTGCTCATCATCACATCCAAGGCCCAGAGTACATCTGGAATAAGGAGCAGAGAGAATGTAGGGGACAGAGTAGGGAATGGTGTGGAGCAATGACTTCTGGCCTGGCATGGTTACTTCACTCTCGAATTAAAAGTATTTGTGTTTACCAGCACAAGGTCTGTACAAGATGAGGATTATCAGCATCCTGCCATAGATGGCTGAGGGGCTTATTATGGTGCTCCACCTCTTCCTGAGCATTTATACACAGTTAACGGATGATGGGAGACGGGGAGAGACATTTTCTTCAGTGGTGTAACAATGATAAGATGGACACAGGCCTGGACCATGCTCTTATAAACAACTTTAATGAAAATCACTGGGATGCCCACACGTGCACGCGCGCGCGCACACACACACACACACACACACACAGAGTGACATGAAAGTAGAAAGGAGGCTAGGAGGGAAGAGAAAGGAGATGAGTATGAGGAGGGGGCCCAGGAGAGGATGGCTGGGATTGAATACAACTAAAATACATTATGAAAATGCCACAATGAAACCATTACTACATGTCCCAGGGGTTCTATTTCTGTGAAGAGACACCAAGACCATGATAACTCTTATAAAGGAAAACATTTAACTGGGGTCTGGTTTCAGAGATTCAGTTCACTATTATCATGGTGGGAAGCATGGTACATGCAAGGCAGGCATGGTGCTGGAGAGGTAGCTGAGATTGGCAGGCAGCAGGAAGAGAATGCCACACTGGGTGTGGCTTGAGCATCTGCAACCCGAAAACCTACCCCTAGTAACATACTTCCTCCAACAAGGGCCACACCTACTCCAATAGGGCCACACCTCCCAATATCATCACTTCCCTTGGGGGCCATTTTTATTCAAACCATCGCAATACGCATAATTAGCATATGCAAACAAAACTTTCAAAAACAAAATAAGGCTGTATTTGTACTGATCACAAAGTGTTTTCTTGTCGTTATTCACTAAGCATTTTGTATAACAACTGTTTACATAAGTTACAGGCCTTATAAATAATTTAGAGATAATTTAAAGTATATAGGAGAATGTGCAGCTGTTGTATGTAAGCACTGTGTCATGTTATATAAGGAATGAGCATCTGTGGATGTTTGTATTTACAGGGGATTCTGTGATCAGCACTTTTTGGATACTGAGGAAAGGGTGTATTATTGAAAGTGATGAAAGAAAAGAAGTCAATCCTGAGTTTTGTGTTGAGCAAAAACAGTTCTTTAGGAAAGTAACATAAAAGCACTTTCTGTAAACAATGGTTTAGATGACCTTCCTGTCACTGTGATAGATTACCCTGATTAAAGCAACTGTGCATAATGGAAGCAGGAGTTTCCTTTAGCTCACATTCAGGATGCAGTCTCTCCTGGCAGGGAAGTCGAGGCAACAGGAGATTGAAGCAAGTCGTTTGCACCTGTAGTCAAAAAAATGTATCCTTTGCTCAGTCCCTGCCCTTCTCTTACACAATCCAAGATCTCAGGCAGCTGTCCACCGTAGTGGGCGTGTCCTCCCGTCTCAGGACAATCAAGATAATGCCCCACAGCTGTGCCCAGAGACTCGCCTCCTAAGTGATTGTTGATGGCTTCAACACCATCACAGCTCTACCCTTTGTCAACTTCACACCCAAACACTTTACTTTTAATTCATATCCTTCCATCCCTTGTCTACATAGGCTCACGAGCATCTTACCGTATCAAGTACATGACGTGTAACGTTGAAACCGCCCATAGTCATTAACGGTCCTGACACCTTAGAAGTCCGAAGTCCCTTAACTGTCGGATCCTATTTAAAAAACTGCATTCTTCTAACACATAATGTCAGTGAACATTGATATTAAAGTGGAAGAAAAAGGGCATAGTGAAAAATGATTAGAACAAAGCAAGGCTAAATTCCAGGAAGTGAAATATCCAATCCTGCAGTCCCATATCTAGTATCTGGGGCTCATGTTGAAATTCGCTGGACCCTAAAAGTTTCCAGCTATGTTGCCTGGGATGCACATGGCGTCTTTCCTAGGTTGCCTGCCCTCCAAGCTTGCAGCACTCCTTGGAGGAGTACTCTGACCTTGCCACATACCACCTGGCTTCAGTCGCCCTCTGAAACTGTGGAGAAGGACCTGTGATCCCTTCAGTCTTGCACCTTTCTTGCCACAGCTATGACACTGCCAAGTTCCTCCAGTTCAAGATGGAACTTGGACTCCTTGGATCTGTATCAGCCCCTGTGTGCTGACCCTGGAAAACACCCTCCTAGGGAGATGCTTTCAACTCCTTTAGTTTAGGCTTTTTTTCCCTTTAAATGAATTTAGATTTTTCACAAGATGGAGCCTTTGAGGGGTGGGATCTTTACACATAGGTCACTTTTTTTTCCTGTTGTACCATTGCAGCCAAGCCTTTTGCTCTTCAGTGGAGCTGATCTCCTTAACAATTATAGCCACTTTCTCAGCACCAGTTTGAATGTTCCCTTGTCTGTTTAGTATTATAGTTGTAAACACTTACCTTAAAAAGAATACAGTCTGTTAAGGGATTGTATTCCAAGGCAATTAAAAAAGAAGAATAATCTGAATATAAAACTGGAAAAAGGAAGAAAAAAGTAGATTATATCAAAGAAGTTGTTTCCTAACAAAGTAATAGAGAAAACAAATAAAGTCAAGAGTAATCTTTTAGAAAAGATCAGCAAAACTGACGTTTTTAACTACTCAATATTTAAAAGTGAGATAACTCAACTGATTAAAATTAGATACAGAACTGAAACCACTACAATTCTGATTTTATGAGAATTAAGAGGATTTTAAGACACTCCTATGAACAACTGGATCTCAACAGATTTGATAATTTGGAAAAACGTCAAGCCTGAATCTTTAATAAAAAACACAAACAGGTTTATAAATATTAAAGAAATTGAGCCAATGATTAAAAACCTACCCCAATATAGAAAAGTCCAGAGCCAGACACCTCAATTTATGGGCTGTACCACATATTTAATTCCTAAACTCTTCAAAAAAAAAAAAAAACAAACCTTAATTGAAAAAACACTTTGAAGTTCATTCTCTTAGATCAGCATTGCCATGACACCAAAGCCAAAGGTACAACAAGAGCAGAAATCTAGAGATAAACATACTTTATGAATACTGATATCAAATCCTTAATAAGAGGCAACAATCTGAATGCATCAATGTACTGAAGAGACTGTACACCACAAACCAAAGGATGCTTCAACATCTGGAGGTCAGTGTAATTAACACCTTGTATTAATAGAATAAAGGAAAAAACTGTTGCGGTTTTGATAGACATTTTTCCAAAGCTATAAATCTCCCTAGCTGAGCTGTTTGATTCGTTGGCATCATATTTCAGAACACTTCCACAGTGGTGGCAAGATCCTCTCTTTCTTCCTTTATTTAAAAATTATTTTTTATTTTCAAGACAGGGTCTCTCTGTGTTAGCCTTGGCTGTCCTGGACTCACTTTGTAGACCAGGCTGGCCTTAACTCACAGTAATCCACCTGCCTCCCAAGTGCTGGGATTAAAAGTGTGCACCACATATGCCCGGTGCAAGATCCTCTCTTTTAATACTAATTTTGGTGTTTTAAAGCAAGTCTTCCTTTCTTCCTGCTCATTCCTGTGGTTTATTTTAAATAAAATTTGTTTTTTCAAAGATCATTTTTGTTTTGCTATGAAATTCTCTGTCTCCTCTCTACTGCTTTCCTGGTGTTGAATTCATTTAATTCTAATTTTTTTAAAAATTTATTTTCTTTTGCCTTCTTTGAGTTTAGTTGTTCTTTTACAGTTTTGTTAAGGTTGGGCTTGGTACATACCTCATGCCTTGGATTTAATCCTCAGTACTACATATAAGACTGGCATGGTGACACATGCCTCTGATCTCAGCCCTCTGGAGGCAGAGGCAGGAGAACCAGAAACTCAAGGTTATCTTTAGCTGTATATAGAAAGTTCAAAGCCAGACTCAGTGTGGTGGTTTGAATAGGAATGGTCCCCTTAGATTCATGTGTTTGAATGCTTGGCCATAGGGAGGGTCACTATTAGGAGGTGTGGCCTTGTTGGAGGAAGTATGTCACTGTGGAGGTGGGCTTTGAGGTCTTATATGCTCAAGCAATGCCCAGGGTGGCACACAGTCTCCTTCTGCTGCTTGCACATAAAGATGATGTAAAACTCTCAGCTCCTTCTCTAGCACCATGTCTGCCTGCGTGCTGCCATGTTCCCTACCATGAGCCTAATGGACTAATCCTCTGAAACTGTAAGCCAGCCCCAATGAAACGTTTTCCGTTATAAGAGTTGCTGTAGTCATGGTGTCTCTTCACAGCAATAACACCCTAAGACACTGGGCAACATCAGTGCCTCTCAAAAAACAAACAAACAAACAAACAAAACAAACAAACAAAAAAACAGAACTGCAGAAAAATGAATTCATTCAAGTGGAAATTTAGTTTTTAATTTAAGGCCACTCTTTTCTAATATAAGCATACAGATAAACTTACCTTTGTCAAAGTCATCTTCCAACTTGTTGTTGTTATATTATTATTATTATTATTATTATTATTATTATTATTATTATTATTAATTATTTTGTGGTACTGGAGATTGAACAGAAGCTCTTTATATGCCAGAGAAGAGCTATATCCCAGCTCTGTTTGAATCTTTGTGTTTATTCTACAAATTTTTCATGTGAATTAATTTCAAAATATGTTCAAGTTTCCACAACATCTTACCCAGGTATCATTTTAGTGTGTTGTTTAGTTTTCAAATGATTTGGAATTTCCCAGTCCCACCCTTCATTGTTTCTAATTTAATTTTCTGTGTTTAGAAAATATATTTTTGATGGGGGTTACATTGAATCCATAGACTATTTTGTGTCATATACCCATTTTCAAAATATTATTTCTGCCAGTTAAGGCGTAGGGATGATGTTTCCAACATTTTTTCCATTCTTCAATTTCTTACTTTGAGTGTCTTTAAGTTTTCATTTTAAAGGTATTTCAATATTCAAAGCTGTTCTTTCTAGGACCAGAAAACAAGACAAAACAAAACAAAACTAAAATGTGTATGGAAACACAAAAGACCAAAGATAATCAAAATTATCCTAAACAAAGAAGAACACTATTGGAGGTATCACAATATTTGACCCCAGATCATACTCCAGAGCCATAGTGACAAAGACAGCATGGTACTAGCGCGCGCGCACACACACACACACACACACACACACCCACACCCTAAAAACAACAAACAAATGAACACCAGACACGTAAACCAATGGGACATAATAGAGAACCCAGAAATAAACCTATATACATATAACTATTTAATTTTTGACAAAGATATAAAAAATGTACTGGGATAAATAGGCAGACTGTCTAAAAAATAGTCCTGGAAAAGCAGTATTTGTAAGCAGCAGAAAGAATTTAGAAATATATCACTCACCTTGAATAAAACAAATTCAAAGTCATTGAAGACCTTGACTTAAAACTAGAAATGACCCTAGGAATTGAGAAATAAGATTGCATGAAATAAAAAATCTTCCTCACAGCAAAGGAAATTATCAACAGAGTGACACTCTACAGAATGGAAGAAAATCTTTGCAAGCTATTCAGCCTGGGGTTTAGTGTATTGAATAGATAAAGAATTCCAAAAAATTAAACACACACACACACACACACACACACACACACACACACACACACACACACACACCACCACCACCACCACCAAAAACAAACCAAAAAGCTTACAAAACCTCAATAGAAAAGAAAAGAAAGAAAACTAAAATAAGTGAAAAATCAATATAACCCCCCCCCCCCCAAATGCCAAAATAAAATGAAACAAAAGCCGGCAAACAAAAACATGAAGCTGATTCTGCGTTGGTCCACTACTTCTGGCCAGGGCACGGCCCTGAGCTGTGGTTGACATATCAAGTGGCACTCCAAGTGGCACTCCATCGGAGAAAACTGATTTTCCCTTTGCCAGTGGGTATCAATTGCAAATAGCTTTTCTTGATGGTAGCAATTTTCATTAGGGCGAGACCTTAAAGTACTTTTAATTTGCATTTTTCTAATGGCTAAACATTTTGAATACTTTTAAAAATATTTATTGGTGTTTGTGCTGCTTCTTTTGAGAGCTGCCTATCCCATTCATTGGCCCGCTCAGTGGCAGAGCACCATCTTCACCTGGAGTGAGCACTGGAGCAGAGCTCATGGGATCTAAGCAGGGGGCAGGCTCAGTGTACGGCTGTTTCCTGATGATGAAGGCCACAAGGGAAGCAAGAAGAGGTCTCATTCTCAAAGGGATGAGGGAAAATGTTCTGCCAAAAGCCCGCGTGAGCCTGCAGGAATTCAAGTACAGCTGACACCTTGAGCACTAGTCTTGTGAGACCCATAGCTAGACGGTGTAGCACTTCTGGTCTATAGAAACATTAAATGTGTATTGTTTCAAGCAAGTCAACCGAGTCCATAGTCATTTGTAATACAGATTTTAATAAAAACCTAGTACAATGATATTTCTAATTTCTTTAAGATTTCTTTTTGTTTTATTTCATGTTATTGACTCAATCATTTCTTCTTGTGATGTTTTCTTACCTTCAGCTGGCTTTTTCTTAGACATAAATAATTTATTTATGTAGGGCATGTTTGTGTTCTTAATTCACTTTCTTTGGCTGGCAGTTCTGTTTTTACCTCATTGATTTGCTCTGATTAGCCATTTTACAACTCGTTCTTCATTCAGTTTTTTTGTTTTAGTAACTTTTCACATATCAGGAAGTGCTTAATACACAATTGCAACCAGCCTGTGTCTCCTGATCTCCATTTCCCTGTAAAATGGGCCATTTTACACCCTGGCATATCCAGGGTTGACTATTTGCCATTAGACAGGGCCAGGAAGCCTCAGAATCACATTAGTGGACTGTAGGCTCAGTTTTCTTAACCAATATATTTTATTAACAACTTAGTGACTGAGCATACGTCACTTATAACCCGACTAACCAAAACAATAGGAAACGAGGATTAATGGACACAATAACAAGACCGTAAGTATATCAGTTCTGAGGAACGATTCTCAGGGCATGAGCTGCAGTATTTCTTCTATTGGAACCTGGGATAACCAGAACCCAGAACCCAGAACCTCAGCAGGAGCCGGAGCTCCGAAGCCTTCCCTCGAGTGGTTCTCTCTAGGAGTGTCTTGAAGTGCAGTGATGAACTGCCAAATCTATCCCAAGTCTCCAAAAAGCCCCCGCCTCCAGTTCTGGGCTCATTTATAGATCTCCTCCCAGAGTCTGTTTATGGGATCTTTTCAGCTGGCAACAATTAAGCTCCTGCACGAGGTGGTTGCTCTTCTAGTGAATTAACCTCACCTGTTCTCTCACGAGACTGTTCTGATCCCACACTTGGAATCCTAAAAAAACAGGTTTTTCTCTCCTTCAGTGGACACCTACACCTTCCAACTTTGATTACATTAAGCCTTAAAGGTCTGTGACAGTATTTTACCACAGTGATGGACAATGACTGTATAGAGGAGATGGCTGAAAACATTCATTCTTAGAGGCTTTTTTTGTTTTTGTTTTTTGTTTTGTTTTGTTTTTGCTTGAACACTGCAGACATGTAGGATGGAATCTGCAGGGAAAAAGGAGCCATTATTGGGGTAAGGAGTAAATAAAGGCTCAAAGTTAAAGACTCATGCTCAGACACCCACAAAACTTCACTACCCTAAGGTCATAATAAAAGAAAAAGAAAAATAATGAATTCCTTATAACTGCTTCTAATACTGAAACAGGAGGTCAACAGCATAACCCATATTTCAAAGGCTATTTTTTGTTTATTTGTGTGTTTAAGACAGGGTCTCATACTGAGCAGTGGTGGTGCATGCCTTTAATTTCATCACCTGGGAGGCAGAAGCAGGTGGATCTCTATGAGTTTGAGTTAGCCTGGTCTACAAAGTGAGGTCCAGAAAGCTAGGCCTACAAAGAGAAACCCTGTCTAAAATAAGCAAGCAAGCAAGCAAGCAAGCAAGCAAACAAACAAACAAGCAAAAAACAAAGCACAAAACCCCAAAGAACCTCCATGTTCCAAAGGAAACAAAACAAAACAAAACAAAAAAACCAACCCTCAAACAAACAGACAAAACCCAAACAAGTAAACACATCACAGCAGGATCAAGCTTAGACAGTTCTAGGCATCAACTCATGACTGTCTCACTCCCTCCTCCTGACAGGACGCCCCACTGGCATCCCTACTCTAGTGGATAAGAACCGAGGTCCCGGAAGATCTGTGGGGAGAGTAACTGGAAAGCTAGGCCAGCAGCTTCTTCCTCCAATAAGTACTGACTTAGAATAGCAGAAAGAAGCATTAAGACTCCTCCAGCTTTTCCCTGATCAGAAAATGATCACTCCCAGGGGGAAAAGGATTCCTTGCCATCATAAGACATATAATAGCTTGATACAAATTAAAGAAACACCCAAAGCCCAAACCAAAGCAGAAAACCCCATGGTGCTTCCTGAGGTCCATGTGACTGCAAGTCAGCTCTCGGCATCCTATTGGGTATTTGCACCCTCCAGAGCTGTAGCGCACCAGGTAGAGCTATGCAAACTCAAAGAACTCCTGTAGCTGTTTTCTGAGGTTTCCACATCAAATGGCCGTATCGCCTGGTGGCACCGAAGAAGAGGAGTCAATTTCACTGTTCCGGAAGCCAGAACCCTGTGATACAAATACTTGTTGGTGAGTGGGTCCATGTTCATTCTGAAAGTTTGTAGAGAGAACCCTTCTTGCTTCTTTTAGCTTCTGCTGACGCCATGTTCTCTGCGGCCAGTGGAAGTGTATTTCCAGTCTGCTTTATTGTGCTTGTTTCTGTGTGGCCCTTCTGTGTCACGTAAGGATGGCTTTTCTGAATTGAGGGCTCATGCTAGTTTATCATGAGGTCACTTTGAGGTCCTAGACCTGGAAAGGATTTTTTCCCCTAGGACTAGGGAGCTGGCTCAGTGAGTACAAACATTTGATATGCGAGTACTAGGACCCACGTTTGGATCGCTGGACCCCATTTGGTTGTCAGCACCCAAGTCAGGCAGCTCACTCCAGCCTATACCCTCAGCTTCGGGGGATCTGAGGCCCTCTTCTGGCCTCCCTGGGCACTGCACTAATGGGTTCGCGCTCTCTCTCTCTCTCTCTCTCTCTCTCTCTCTCTCTCTCTCTCTCTCTCTCTCTCTCTCATCCTACACACATAAATTTTAAAATAAAACAATTAAATAAATAAGCAAATAATCTGTTTTTAAGAGAGGCCAGATAACTTCAGATGTTGATCCTCAGTTGCCTTGTTTTTTTGTTTTGTTTTGTTTTTGGTTTTTGTTTTTTCTAACAGGGTCTCTCATTTGCTTGGAGCTCACCAAGTAGGCTGTGTTGGCTGTCCAGTGCACCCAGGGGTCCACCCATCTCTGTCTCCCCAGTGCTGGGATTACAAACATGCACTACCATGTTCTGTGGGTTTCAGAGCTCGAACTCACTTTAACAAGTAAACTTTCTCTCTAGCTGCACATCTCTTTTCTAAGGCCTCTAACTTTGATTGCATCTATACATTTTCTTTTGCCCTTCAAGGTAACTTATTCATGTGTTCTGCTGAGAGAGGAGACCAGCACTGCTGTACCACAAGTTGAAGCAGTTCATGTGTTTGCAATGATCTTTACACAGAGATTGTTTTAAACATTGCAGTGGTGACTAAGTTTTTGCCTATAGAATCCCCTGGTCTTTGTAGCTAAACGTACTTTAAGGAAATAGATACTCTTCTGATTTTTACTGTGTTATTTTTCTCCCTTCTTTTGCATTGGTGGCCTTTATTGAGTATTTGTGCCTGAAAATCTAAAGCAGCGTATGAGTAACCTTCATTCACATCTCCAGAGTGCTTTGAAGATTAATACTCTATAAATGTTCTAAATTAAAATTTTAATTAAAAGCACATATGTGAATTAATGAGACTGGCGATCAGAGGCCCAATTTGGCGAATTCACTTAAGGTTTTTTTTTTCTTTTTCAAAATTAGAAGATCCATCTTTTTTTTCCTCAAGAAAAATCTCACAGTACAAATTTAATGCAGTCTTAATTTTCAATATGGGCTTAGCTATTTGAATTAATTTAAACATATATGATTTCATTTTATTAAGAGAAGCTCCTTCATGAACTTTGTCTTCAGATGGTGACGAAAAGAAGCTAACCTAGTGCTGTATAACTTGGTACTTGCTTTTGCTTGGGGCTGTAGGTTCTGTGCTCTATTTCCATGGCAACACCACTTAGGTCAGTGCATCAGCTTTGCCTTGGCCCACCTCAGTGAAGAATATATAGACTTGTTTGAGTCTCTAGGCCTTCCTGGAATTTTACACTTTAGTTTTGCATTTACTTCCAAAGCCTATTAAAAAAAAAACTGTATGTAACTTAACATATTGTAAAACCAAACATTTAAAAATGAAGACTGGGCATAAATACAGCAGGAATCATGTTCTTAAACACCACAGTTCCATCCAAATTTCTCTTATTTGCAAGATAGGCTCAAAATATAGAAAAAAAACATTGCTGTAATTTGATCCCCCCCCCCCCATTTTTTTCTTTTCCTTCCCACCAAGTTTTGATTTATTCTACCAGACACATAGGGATTCAGACATGATTGCATTCCTGCCTGCCTGTCATTGCCATGAGTATTGTCACATCCTTGCCTGGTTTCTTTCTTTCTTTCTTTCTTTCTTTCTTTCTTTCTTTCTTCCATTTTCTGTTTAAAAAAATATTTTATTTAATTTATTCACATTTACATCCTGATTGTTATCCCCTCTCTCTTATGTTCCTGTTCCCACCCTCCCTCCCTCCCTCTGCTCTATTCCCATGCCCTATTCCTCTGATGGGGGTGGGGGTGGAAGTGTGGGGAGAGAGCTCCTCCCCCACTGTCTAGCCATAGCCTATCAAGTCTCATCCCCTTCTTCTATGTGCCCACAAGGCCACCCCACCAAGGGGAAGTGATCAAATTATGGGCACCAGGGTTCATGTCAGAGGCAGTTCCCCAATCCCCTCTTCCATCCCTCCCTACCCCTGCCATGTGGAGAATTAGCTGTCCATTGGCTACATCTGAAGAGGGGGGTCTTGGTTCTCTGCATGCATTGCTCTTGGTTGATGCGTCAGTTTGTGCAGGCCTCCCTGTGTCCAGATCCATTGGCCTTGACGGTCTCCCATGGAGCTCCTGACCCCTCCAGGTCCTTCCATCTCCCCACTCTTCCTTACAACCCTCAGCACTCTGCCTAGAGACCAGCAGTGAGTCCCAGTATCTATCTGGATACTCCGCTGGTTGGAGTCTCTTAGAGGACATCTACTTTGGGTTAATAAGTGAGTATATACCATGCGTGTCTTTTTGGGTCTGGGTTACCTCACTCGGGATGATTGCCTGCATATTTCAAGATTTCCTTGTTACCTTGCCTGACTTCTACAGGAGGATGCCTCGGGTTGAAAGACTGTGCTCATCCCATCCAGAAAAGGGAGGGTTGTTGATCTGATGGGTGAGATAGAAATAATGACTTTTGAGTTCTGGGAAGCTATTAAATTGCAGAAATAATTTAAGTTCAAGGTAGAGGAATTCACATTGCTAGATTTGAGTGTTGGTTGACAACAGAGTGAGCTGGTCAATGCTGGTTGTGTGGCTATCAAAATAAGGACGTGTGTGTTATTTAATGATAACCTACGGTTTTTCTTGGTGTAGAAAGCACATCTTTTTCTGGCCACAGATCTTGATCAAATCATTTCTGGTAAAAATGCTACAAATATACAGATGGTCCGAGGGACCCAAGAGAACTAGGAAACATGCTATTTTAAAGGATACCATTAAGCACTCTAGTACTGGCAGTAGACATTAGCTAGTCAAAGCGTGCTCCAGTGTCAAGCTGGAGAGAGCTTGTCTACAATAAAACAGTTGAATCAGCACCTGGAAGATTTGGGCAAATAGAGCAAGATGGAGGTTAGATGAATTTAGACTATTCAGAAGCAAAATCTGACCAGTGTGCTGAGGGAAGGCTTAGCGTGTTCTTTATGCAAGAACAATACTTGGTGGAATTGCATCAAACCCTTGAAGAACAGATACTGGCTCCTCAAAAACCAGATGACTTCCTCCCAGCCTATGTCCGCCATTACTTGTTAAGTTTGGTGATCCTATGTGATATGAGGTATGCTGATGAGGCCGAATATGCATATGCTAACCTTCCAGGTGTCTTTAGACACATTCCAGAACTGTCACTCATTCAAGCCTTCATGTCATGAAAGTCACACTAACTGAGCTATGTCCTGTGGAGAACTTAAGTATAAAAAACCTACTTCCAATCTCTCTGGGAGAGAAAGCTGCTAGAAAGATCAAGGTAGATGTTGGCTTGACCTTAAAAATGGTGGTCACATTGTTTTTGTAATACTCATGAGAGAAAGACCACATAATTTTCCAAAGATTTGAAAAAAAAAAATTGTTACTACGCTGAGAATTGAAAGCAAGCACCAAATAGAAAATTTTTTTCCAGCACCATTTTCCTTTGTGAAAAGGATGATTCTGCATAGCTCATAACACTGTGGTGTGTGACCTGGGCCTCAGGATCTATTGTAAACATTTGGACTTGCCTGCAGACATGGATGAGGTGGGTGCGGCCAGGGTGGAGTGGGGGCGTGAAGGACCAATAAACATTCACAAGTCTCCACCAAAACTTGCAAAATAGACGTTAGCCCTGATCTCCTCATGCTGTCTGTGTGATGCTAAACAATTTACCTAACTTGTTCGGGGCCACATTTTCCTGTTTTGTTTTTGTAAGACTTTAAGATTTTCTTTTGTGTGTACCAGTGTTTTGTCTGCATGTATCTACCATGTGTGTGCTTAATTACTGTGTATGTCAGAAGAGGGCATCAGACCTTCTGGCATTGAAGTTATGAATGGTTGTGAGCTGCCAAACCAGTGCTGGAAACTGAACCCAGGTTCTCTGCAAGAGCAGCGAGTGCTCTTAACTGTTGCGCCATTTTCCTTTCCTTGTTTTCTCTTTCTTTCTTTCTCTTTTATTTTCTCTCTCTCTCTTTTTCTTTCTGTGTGTGAACACATCTCTCCTATCAATGAAGGCTTATGACCACTCCCCTGAAGCTCCTTAGAACCTTAGTCACTGCCCCTTTGTGATCAAACACATCCAGAAGCTTGGGGCAAGGACTTGATGCAGCCTGGACTGGTTTTGAGAATGTGTGCATCAAGGCAAACTCTCACCTTTGAATAAAAGTTAGGGGATAATCTCTACTGACTATCTATGTCTATGCAAAATTGGCAGCATATATGATTAAAGTCACATAGACCATGGGAAAGGAAGTGCCCAGTGAATAAACCTTTACATAAGTCAAGCCCTTCAACCTAAATAGAAAACCGCCCATCTCTCCCCTTAGAAAACGGCTTTAGTTCCTCTTGGACCCATAGTGCAAGCTCCAGACAGTAACCCAGGCTCTTGTACAAACCCCATGCAGATCCCAACCTCTCTCTCTCTCTTTTTTCTTTTCTGTATTTTTTTATTGAAAAATAAAATCATTCATATTACATCTCAGTTGCTATCCCATCCTGTGCATCCTCCCATTCCTCCCTCCCCTCCCGCTTTCACCCCATTCCCCTTCCCTATGACTGTGACTGATGAGGACCTCCTCCCCTTGAATATGATGCTAGGGTATCAAGTTTCTTCTTGGTAGTCTGCTATCCTTCCTCCGAGTACCATTGGGCCTCCCCATCAAGGGGACATCCCAGCCTCTCTCTTGCAGCATATCTGGCCTGTATTTTCAGTTTGCTTCTGAAATAAATCTTTTGTTACTAAAAATAATAAGGAAAACAGAAAACAAATGGCAGCAAATGCAGACTTTTCTCAAAAGACTGCACAGAGAACTAGCAGATGACCCAGCTCTATCCAGCTCTATCACCTCTGGACACATACCCAAAGGCTCTATATCTTACCACAGAGACATTTGTACAGCCATGATTTTTCCCGTGCTGTTCACAAAGCAAGATAATGGAATCCAACGCTTGTCGAGAGATAAATGAACGACGAAAATATGCTACATAGACACAATGGAACTTCATTCATCTGAAAAGAAAAAAAATGAAATTATGAAAATTTTAGGGCAATGGATGAGTGTGGAAATTATTTTAAGCAAAGTAGCCCAAATGCAGGAAGTCAGATCCTGCCCGTTCTCCCTCATTTGTAGATCCCAGATTCTCTTTTCTACATCTATGTATTTATGTGGTAGTAAGTGTGGGTACAGGTCATAAACAAGACCAGGGACCATGAGATGTGAAGGTGGGTGGTTCGAAAGGGGGCAAGGAGAGTAATAGTATATATGAGACATCACAGGGGAAAGAGAAGTCATTGGGTGTGGAAGGCTATGGGTGGTGGGGAGGAGATGGGAGAGAGGAGTCGGGGAAGGAGGTCAATGAAAACAATGTGTGAAACTGCTGAAGCGAAACCCACTACTTGTACCCTCTTGTTATGAACATCAAATAAATCATATATCATTCCATCTGTATATAATTTATATTACATATTATATGTAATCTACTTTTTATTCTAATGCATTGAGATTTGCTTTATGATAGCAACATGATCTAGCTTAGAGAATATTCAAGGGTATTCACAGATAATATATATTCTGATGTCACTGTCTTGGATGTTCTTGTCGTCCAATCTGTTAGTTTATTTTGGCTCATGGTTCTGGTCCAAGGTTGGGAGACTGCTCGTGGTGATGGTCTTCTTCCTGGCAGAGTCTTGAGGTGGCGCAAGGAACAGCAGGACAAGAGACAAAGAACACACAAGAGATTTGCCCAAACTAACCCTTGTAGCTGACTCACCCTTGAGATAATACATTAACCTCTTAACTCATGAGCTCATTAACTACATGAATAAACCATCAAATCATGAAGGAAAAGCCAGAGCCACTTCTTTCCAGTCTTTTCTCAGTATTTTATAACTAGGATTTCATTTCAACATGAGCCCTGCAGGACACAAACACATTCACACGCTAGCTCTCAAAATAGATAATACACCTACACATGCAGGCTAAAATTACAAATCTTATAGAAGAAGACAGGAAATATTAACATAACTTTGGATTGTGTGAAGAACTCTTTGATATGATACCCCAAACATTCCATCAGTGAAAAAAAAAATTGAATTGCCTTCATCAGAACTGAAACTTTTTTTTCCCCTTTCAGAAGACAACTTTAGGAAAATGACAAGGCAAGCGACAGATGGGGGTAATATATTTTCAAATCATGTAATTGACAATATGCCTGCATTTGGAACATACAGAGAGCTCTTACAACTCAATAAGAAGAAAACAAATAATTTAATTTTAAAAAGATTTGAAGATTACACTAACTGAAACATGCAGCAAAACTACATGGGAAACCATTACTGACATCATAAACTAGTAGGAAAATACAAATGATGACAGTTCTCTTTACACACCAACTGAAAGGGCAATGCTAGAAATGTGGAATGTGCTAAGAGTGTGGAGGAAGCTGAACTTTGTTTTTTGTTTTGTTTTGTTTTGTTTTTTGGTTTTTCGATATAGGGTTTCTCTGTGTAGCCTTGACCATCCTGGACTCACTTTGTAGACCAGGCTGGCCTCGAACTCACAGCGATCCGCCTGTCTCTGCCTCCCGAGTGCTGGGATTAAAGGCGTGCGCCGCCACGCCCAGCTTTGAACTTTGTTTTTTTAATTAATTAATTTATTCAGATTACAACTCAATTGTTCTCCCATCATTTGTATCCTCCCGTTCCTCTCTCCCTCCCACTTCCACCCTATTGCCCTCCCCTGGGTCCATGACTGGGGGGATTCTCCTTCCCCACTTTATGGTCACAGGCCATCAAGTCCCTTCTTGGTAGCTTGCCTATTCTTTCTTTGAGTACCACCAGGGCTCCCCACCAACGGGAAGTAGTCAAATATGGGGCACCAGAGTTCATGTCAGAGTTAGTCCCTGCTCTCCTCATAAATGTGGAGGATGTCCTGTCCGTTGGGTAGATCAGAGTAGGTGTTTACTACTTGTATTGTCCTTGGTTAGTGCAATAGTTTGAGCAGGCAACCCTGGGCCCTGATCAACCCGTTATGTTGTTCTTCTTGTAGGATCCTCTGGATCCTTCTATCCTTCTATTTCTCCCATCTATCCCATCTATCCCAATATCCTGGTAAGTGAAGACTTTCATGAGACATGCCTTTTGGGCTAGTGTCCAATTATAAGTGAGTATATGCCATTTGACTCTTTCTGCTTCTGGGTTAACTCACTCAGTATGATCATTTCTAGTTCCATCCATTTATCCATAAATTTCTGGATTTCATTTTTTTTATAGCTGAGTAGTATTCCATAGTGTAAATGTACCACAATTTCTTTATCCATTCTTCAACTGAGGGACATTTAGGCTGTTTCCAGGTTCTGGCTATTATGAATAAGGCCGCTATGGTTTAAGTTGGACTTTCACACATAGCCGAGGGGGAAGTACTGCTTTATCCCTTTGGAAAAAAAACCTTAGAATTTCTTTAAATACGAATTTGTAAAGAAGTACAATTCACACTTTTATAAACACTGACTAATACATCAACAAGTGATGGGGACAGGGCTCAGTGGGTAATGTGAATCCCTTGACAGCACAAGAACCTAATTTGACCCCCCCAGAAGGATCTGTGGGGGTTGCTGCCCAGCTAGGTTAATAGAATTCACAAATTTAGGTAATGGAGAGACTCCTGTATCAAAAAGTAAGGTGGAGGGAGGGGAGTAAGGGGAAATGGGAGGATACAAGGGATGGGATAACAATTGAGATATAATATGAATAAATTAATAAAATATATTTTAAAAAACCAAAAAGTAAGGCGGAGAGTGATGAAGAAAGACTCAACTTTAATCTCTGGCTTCAGGATGCTTATGTATACATGTATGTACATACATGTACACACACACACACACTTCTCACATGTAACCATATATACAGACATTTACAGCCACATATATAAAAGAAAAAATAAGAGAAAGCATCATACCTCAATTTTCTTATGAATCCAGTCTTGCTCTTATGGCAAAACCAAGGACATTAAAGGACATAAAAGTTTAGGCTAAAATCTCTAACAGATATAAAAACCCTCCACAAAAACATCCAAGCAAACTACCTCTAGCACGTTGAGATACGATTAAAGACCATAATTAAGTGGGGTATCCTATAGTTCATAATTAAGTGGGATTATTTTAGGAATTGGTTTGACATTTGAAAAATTTAAAAAACCGAATGGAATATACAATATAACATAATAATATGTCAGAGCAACTTGTTCACTTCAGCAAATACAGAAAAAGCATTTGACAAAATTTGATATTTATATATTTTTCTTTTACTGCTTTGAGATAGGGTCTCTTATAGGCCAGTCTGGCCTCAAACTCTGCATCTGTCCTGTCCTCTGCCTACTCTCATACTCCACGGCACAAGAGAACATTTAATGGATTTTTATTTCCTTGCCATATTTTTTATTAATTTTTAAGCATCCCACACAATGTGTTTTGACTATACTCATCACCTCCCTCAACTCCTCCCATTGCCACTCTTCCATCTCTTCCCACCCAACCTTTGAGTGTAGTTTGTGTTGCCCAGCTAGTCTTAGGACTGGGCCTACCATGTTTTGTGGTTAGCCCACCAGGAATGAAAGAAAACTGACTTTCCCTGTCCCAGCAGGTGTCAAATGCTGGTCGTGCCTCATCTGGTAGGATTTCATGTTTACCTTCCTCACTCTCTGTCTGGGATTTTGTCTGATTTGAGCTTGCACAGGTCTTGTGAATGCTGTCACAGTCACTGAGATCATATGCATACCTGCCTTATTGTATCTGGAAAATGCCATTTCCTTGATGTTTTAATCCATCTGTGGCACTTCCAATTTGTATGTCCTCTCTTCTGCAAAGATCCCCAGCATTGGTGTGAAGGCTGTAATATGAATGCCACAGTTAGGGCTGAGCACCCCACAGATTTTTATTTTCTGCCCATTGACCAACTAAGAGGGGTTGTTTTTGTGATAATTGCCAGTTACCATCTATTGCAAAAAAAAAGCTTCTCTGATGACACTTGAGAGATGCTCTGCTGCTGTGACATCCATAACAATAAGTCATTAGAAGTCATTTCAGTACTATGTCCCTTTAGCAGAATATATGGTATTGGCTTCTCCCTTAGGGCTTGTGACCTATTTAACTACAGGTTCTTGGCCCTGTTAACAGTGTTAGATATAGATTCCATCTCACGGAGCAGACCTTAGATCCAATCAGAAAGTGGTTGGTTACTTGTATAGCATTCACACCACTATTGCACCAGTGGCCATATCTTATTAGGCCAGTCATTGTTGTAGCCTGAAGAATTCACAGCTAAGGTTGGAGCTTATTATTTTCTTCTCTGGCAGCATATATAACACCTTCCATTACTGTAAACACTACCTGGTGTGAATGAAACTTCCAAGTGAGTACCAGCTTGATTTCTCCCTGTTCTGTAACTTACATATATGATATCTTCAGCAACAGGGTCTTACATTCAAGTTCGGTGTAGGAGTCAGAAATCTTGGAAATAGCCTGTGATGACTAGGAGTCTATGTGACCCCATTGGTTGACAACTCAAACGGAAGTAACCCACTCGCGGTACTAGGGTCTCTCCACTCCCTCTTGAAACACGATCTTTGTTTTCCATACAATGTATTTTGATTATATTTTTTTCTCTGGTGCATCCTTGTATGGATCCAAGGAAGGACCTGAATGAGTGACAAGGAAATGAAGAAAAAATGGTTCACACACACATGAATACATGGACACATAGAAAAGCTGAGTTTGAGTGGTCTGGTCTCTGCTGGAGAAACTCAAACACCCCAGAAGCTAATAAACTGTGGGTTATTTTTTAAGGTAGAGTTGAATAAAAGGTAAAATTTTCATACAGCTGAACAAGGAGATGGGATTATTATGGTATTATTTGATAACATAATTACATGATGTATTCTTATAAATATATTTGGTAATATATTATTATATAAACAAGGATGCAAGGTCTACCATGTATAAATGTACAAGGGGACAGATTTAGCTAATCTTGGTGGGATTACTCCCTGTAAGAGAGCAGTCTTTAGGCTGTAAATATCTGGAGGCAGAAAGCTATGGTGGACATTTTCTGCACCCACTATCAACATCCATCCACTACTCAGAGGAATGTTTTGCTGTTTCCCTCTGGGCCTCACCCTAGGGGAAAGGCTTTGCTAGTCATCCATGGGCCTGAGGATCTGGGGTCCTTGACATGGCTGTGTCCCTGTCAAGCGCACACATCACTTAGTACTTCACTCCTTCAGGGCTTCCTCTGCTCCCTACATTTCCCCCTGCAGTTCCTCTCAGCTTCTCCTCACCTCTTTACCCACTCGACTTCCTGTTCCTCTCAGTCCTGCAAAAACAAAAAAAATCAAAACCAAGAATATAAAAATACCAAACAGAATAAAAAGGTGCACACATGAGAGAAAGAGAGAGGGAGGGAGAAGAGAGGAGAGAGAGAGAGAGAGAGAACGAGAATCTGTTTTTCACTGCTAACTTCTCCTGGGCATGGGGCTCGCCCTGGACTGTGGTTGATATTTGCAGTGACATTTCCCCCATGCCAGCAGGTATCAGTTGCAGATAATAACTTGGTAAGGGTTGGGATTCATGTCCACTTCCCCTTCTCCATGCTTGGACTTTGTCTGGCTTGAACCTGTGCAGGTCATGTATGTGCTGTTCCAGGCTCTGTGAATTCCTATGTGCATTAGTCCCATGTGTCCAGAAGACAATGTTACCTTGGAGCTATTCATCATCTCTGGCTCTTACAATCTTTCCTTCTTTTCAGCATAGATCCCTGAACCACAAGGGTAAGGATTTGATAAAGTCTCCCCATTTAAGGCTGAAGGCTTTAATGTCTCTTATTCTCTGTACATAATCCAATGTAAGCCTCTGTGTCATTTACCTCTAATGCAAGAAGAAGCTTCTCTGATGAGACTGAGTGACGCTCTAATCTGTGAGTATAGCAGCATGTCATTAGAAGTGACTTTAGTGCTACACTCCTTTATCGAATTAATAGTGGTAGGGCTTCCTCTAAGGCTCATTACCTACCTATCTCGTCTCAGGTTCTTCATCAGTTTATCAGTATCGGGTATGGTTTTATCTTACAGAGAGGGCCTTGAATGCAATAAAAAAATGGTTGGTTACTCCCCTAACATGTGCCACTGTTTCACCAGTATATCTTACAGGCAGATGAGCTTTGTCGGTCACAGGGACTGTTGCTGAGTGACATTGATTACTACCTTTCTCCTCTAGTGGCATGCAAATTGCGTCCCACCACCATGAACTCCAGTCAGTACAGGAAAGACTTCTAATTGAGTGCTAACTTGATGTCTCCATGTTCAATGACATGTCTTCAATATTAGGGCCTTAGCATCAAGTTATATATATATAAAAAAAATAACCAATAGAGTAGGTAATAGTCTGTGCTGTTTGTTTGCTTCTGTGTGTGTGTGTGTGTGTGTGTGTGTGTGTGTGTGTGTGTGTCCTCTTTGGCCAATGACTCAGCAAGCTGTAACACATACCTGGAGCTGGAAGATTACCCTCCCCCCCAATAACATATCATTGTGTAGCTTTGGCAGGCCTGGAACTTGATATGTAGACCAGTAGAAGAGCCTGCCTCTGCCTCCCCGGTGCTGGGATAAGGGTGCAAGCCAGACTAATGCAATATGTGCTATTACTTTCTGAAAACCTCTCCCACATCTCCTCTTCTAAAAATAAACAAGAGATCTCCAATACCCTGATGAAAGGCATCTACATAGCAGTCCTGACCTAACATCATAGTGATGTTGACAGGCAACGCTTTTCTCTTAAAATCCAGAGTAAAAAAATGTATCCATTCTCTCTAGATCTATTTGATAATCTATAACTAGGATAATAAGACACGGGTGCTGACGTTGAGTTTAGAAGGACTGCAGGAGGCAAGACCACTATTTTAACATTTACTATAGGGGCTGGGAGATGGCGTAATGGATATAGCCTGTGCTACACGAGGACCAAAGTTGTAAGTCCAAGAACTCAAAAAAAAAAAAAAAAAGCTAGGTTTGTGTCTGTTTATAATCATAGCCCTATGGGATGGAGACGAAGGAGACAAGGAGTCTTCAGGATGACCTGGCTTGGTAGACTAGCTGCAATTAGAGCGCTATAGGATCAGTGAGAGGCCTCACCTCAGTAAATAAAGTGAGGGTGAGAAAGGAAGACATACAATGCCCATTAGGGAAGACACACATACAACCATACATTTGAACGTGCATACACTCACATATACCACACACGTGAACACACAAAGAGCCACTGTCCTTTCAGACACTAGCAACGAAAAGTTACAAAATCAACTTAAGAGCCTGTTTAAGATAGTATTTAGAAAGAACGCTTAATAATAAAACAGTGCAAAATTTATACATGGAAATCCACAGAACTTTGAAGTTAAGATCTAAATACCAAGAATGATCCTGCATTTTTATAGGTAGAAGAACTGATATTATTGATATGACAATATCCCCAAATTGACAATCAGATTCAGTGAAACCACTGATTGCATGCCAGCAGGGTTTTGTTTCTGTAGAAATTAATAGGCTAATCACAAAATTCACAAGGAGACTCACTCCTCTTAGTCAAGGTGTATAATCGTAAATATGCTGTTTAGTTTGCTATCCTTTGGTAATGATTTCAATTTTTGAGACAGTGTCTTCCTATGTAGCTCAAGCTGGTCTTGAACTCATGATTTTCCTGACTCTACTTCCTAAGTGCTAGCTTTACAGCCATGTACCACTACACATAACTTTAAAAAATGATTTTCTGTTAATATTATGAAAGGATATTGGTTTATATGTTTCTTTCTTCTTACTGTCTTTGGCTTTGGTATTAAGGCAATGCTAGCATAAAAGAATAAGTTAAAAAAGACTTTGAAACCATACACTGGCCATTGACAAAACCACCTTTAAAAGCTATAATAGGTAAGAAAACATGGCGCCAAAATAAGGATAGACAATCATATCAATTAACAGTCTAGACTAAAAATTTAAATTTAAATTTAGGACTAATTGGAGCCAGGTCATGGTGACACAGTCCTTTAATCCCAGCATTTGGGGACCAGAGGCAGGCAGACTCCTGTGAGTTTTAGGCCAGCCTGGTCTACAGTGTGAGTCCAGGACAGCCAAAGCTACACAGAGAAACCCTGTTTTGAAAAAACAAAATAAAACAAAACATGTAGGGATACTTGACTTCTGACCAGGTTGCCAAAATTGTTCAACATAGAAAGGATGTTCTTTGCAGTAAATAGTGGGAGAGAACTGTATATCCACAGGCACAAAAATGAATTTGAACACTTTATGCAAAAAGAACTCAAAATAGATCATGAACATCACCTCAGGAGTTGTAGCTTCTCCACTCTCTGAAACAGGAGGAAATCTTCATGACCAAAGCAAGGATCTCACAAGCAACAAAACTAAGAATACTTGAGTTGGACTTGATCAGATAGTCAGAAAATTTCTACTATAAATAACACCAACAAATAAAGGAAAAGATAGTTCACAGAATGAAAGTACTTGCTAATCATTTGTCTGATATTTGGATGAGGGCTGCGTACATCTATCAAATAAGAAGATAATCCAATTATAAAACGGCCAAGTATTTGAGGAGACGAATCTCCAAGCAAGATACACACGAGGCTTAGAGGCACAGGAAAAGATGGTTAGTGTCATTAATCATTTGTGAGATACAAATCTAAACCATAATGAGAGACTATTTCATACTCATTAGGGTGTCTAATATCAGAATGATAGATAATAACAACGCTGGCAACAACTGTGCAATGATCAGAACCCTCACATATTGAGCACGAGAAGGTAGAGTGATGCAGCCATTTAGAAAATATTTTTAACAGTCTTTCAAAGTGTTAAACACAGGGTTACCATACAACCCAGCAACTCTGTTGAGAGGTATAAGACAAACAGAAATGACAACAGGTTCACACAAAGTAGTGGGGTAAGAAGCGAATTAGTGATATATGTTACAATGTATGTTTGTGAATGACTCTCAAACATCATGTTAAGTTATAGATGCCAATCACCAAGGAGCAGATATTATGTGATCCTATGCATGTGAAATGTCCAGAATAAGTAAGGTTGAAGTGAGAGAAAGTAGATTAATGGTTGCCTGTGACAAACACCCAAGTGTGTGAGAAAAATGCCTTGACTCCTAAAGGCAAAGACTTTCTTTTCTGAGGTGACAACATTTGGTAAAAATGGACTGCAGTAACAGGTGCACTTATCTGGGAGCACATTAAAAATCATTTAAATGTACGTGTTAAATTGGTAAATTTTTGGAACGTGAATTGTGTCTCAATTAACTCTTAAGTGAAAGGACCAGAGATGCAGGTCAATGGTAGAGCACTTACCCAGTACAGTCTGCTTTCATTTGGGTGGAATGTCCGATAAAAACAAAACTACTGAGCTAGGAAGCAGATAA
The DNA here is from genome assembly GCF_903995435.1 of Acomys russatus. NCBI lineage: Eukaryota > Metazoa > Chordata > Mammalia > Rodentia > Muridae > Acomys > Acomys russatus. The sequence goes on from NC_067150.1 coordinate 21,125,515, forward strand.
GCGAGACTGAGATCTTATCTGTGGCAGCAGAGGCAAGCAGCCCTGTGGCGAGGAGAACTGGCTGGACAGCTTCTGGAATATTAGGCGCTTTGTATGTATCTTGGTCTGCAACAGGTTTAATAGGCATGAGACATTTCCTTCCTTCTTTTTTTCTATCTATCTATCTATCTATCTATCTATCTATCTATCTATCTATCCTTCTTTCTTTACACATATTTGTAGAATTTTCTAAATGAGTGTTTAGTAATAATTAAATTACTATCATAATTGTAATAAAAAAGCAAAGATGGATTTGTTTAGCTGCTTGACTCTGACAGCATACACACAGGGTACATATCTTAGAATCTATTGAAAAGTTACTTCTGAAATGAGTTAAAAGAAGTTTGAAGGGATAGTGAAGAGGGATAAAACTTCTCTGAATGCATCCTTTCATGTACTTTTGGGTTGTGAAAAATACTGATGCTTTACAGTTAAAAGTTCTGTCAAAAAGCACGGCCATATAATTGTTATCGTACACCAGTGGCCCCAGTATAGGCAAACCCCTCGATGTGATGTTTAAAAGATTTATTTTTATTGTTTTAAATTGGCGTGTGTGTGTGTGTGTGTGTGTGTGTGTGTTGCTTTATTTAGGGTTGCTATTGCTGTTATAAACACTATGACCATCTTTGTCACTGCACATCTCATAGTCAGGACAAATTTTGGGTCCAAGGTTTTGTGGGTGGGTTGGTGTGCTTATCGCTCCACTGGAAATCCTGCCTGGCTACAGGAGGTGACCACTTCGGGCTCCATATCTCCCTCTGATAGGCATCTCAGGTAAGGTAACCCACACAGACTTCCTGGGTCCTCCCTATCCCAGGTCTCTTGCAAATCCCAGAGTTGCCCCCCCCACCTCTGATTTATGATTTCTCTCACCCAGCTCTCTCTCTTTTGCTCTCCCTACTCCTAATCCCCAGCCCTGCTCCCGTCCTATCCCCTATTCTACCCAGTTCCCTCCTTTCATCCACCTCCAATGCCTATTTTATTTCTCTTTCTGAGTGAGACTCAAGCATCCTCCCTTGGGCCCTCCTTGTTACTTAGATTCTTTTTGTGTCTATGGATTGTAGCATGATTATTTTGTACTTTATGGTTAATATCCACTTATAAGTGAGTACATATCATGCATGTCATTTTGGGTCTGGGTTAACTCAGGATGATTTTTTTTCTAGTTCCATTCACTTGCCTGAAAATTACATGATTTCTGTTTTTAGTAGCTGAGTAGTAGTCCATTGTGTAAATGTACCACATTTTAAAATCCATTTTTCGGTTGAGGGACATCTAGGTTGTTTCCAGTTTCTGGCTATTATGAATAAAGCTGCTATGAACACAATTGAGCAAGTGTCCTTGTGGTATGGTGGAGCATCTTTTGGGTGTATGCCCAGGAGTGGTGTAGCTGAGTCTTGAGGTAGATCCCAACTTTCTGAGAAACCTCCAGATGGATTTCCACAGTGGTTGTACAAGTCTGCACTCCCACCAGCAATGGAGGAATGTTCCCCTTTCTCCACAGCCTTGCCAGCATCAGTAGTCACTTGAATTTTTTTATCATAGTCATTCTGATAGGTATAAGGTGGAATTTCAGGATTCTTTGGTTTGCATTTTCCTGGTGACTAATGGCTTTCTGGAGATGCAAGATTCATTCTTATCCAGTAGAGTCTTACAACATTGAGCATTTCTTTGTTTCTCAGCCATTTGAGATTCCTCTGCTGAGGAGTCTCTGATTAACTCTGTACTCCATTTTTAATTGGGTTATTTGGTTTGTTGGTGTCTAATTTTTTGAGTTCTTTATATATTTTGGATATTAGACCTCTGTTGGATATAGGGTGAGCGAAGATCTTTTCCCATTCTGTAGGCTGCCATTTTGTCTTATTGACAGTGTTCTTTGTCTTGCAGAAGTTTTTCAGTTTCATGAAGTCCCACTTATTAATTATTGATCATAGTGTCTGAGATATTGGTGTTCTGTTTAGGAAGTTGTCTCTTCTGTCAATGAGCTCAAGGCTATTACCCATTTTCTCATCTATTAGATTCAGTGTATCTGGTTTTATGTTGAGGTCTTTGATCCACTTAGACTTGAGTTTTGTGCAGTGTGATAAATATAGATCTATTTGCATTCTTCTACATGCAGACCTCCAGTTAAACTGGCACCATTTGTTAAGGATGCTTTCTTTTCTCTATTGTGTGGCTTTGGCTTCTCAGTCAAAAATCACATGTTCATAGGTATGTGTGTCTATTTCTGGGTCTTTGATTCAATTCCATTGATTAACCTGTCTGTTTCTATGCCAATACCATGCATGGAACAAAGATTGAGGCAATAGCCAATCAAAGACTGGCCCCACTTGAGACCCAGCCCAGGGGAGAGAACTAATCCAGATCCCTGACACTATTAATGCTATTCTGCTATGCTTATAGACAGGAGCCTAGCATAACTCCTCTGAGAGGATTCACCAAGCAGCTGATGGAAATGGATGCAGAGACTCACAGCAAAAACATTAGACAGAGCTCGGGGAGTCCTATGGAAGAGTTGGGGGAATGACTGGTAGACTACAGAGTCAAGTGGCCTGGGCCCATGGGAGCTCATAAAGACTGAACCACCCACCAACCAAAGAGCATGCGTGGACTGGTCTTAGGCCCCTGGCACATATTTAGCAGATGCGCAGCATGGTTTCCATGTGGATCATCCAACAACAGAAGCGAGGCCCCTCTCTGACTCTAATGCCTGCCTTTGGATCAGGCTGCCTGGTCTGGCCTCAGTGGGAGAGGACCTAGTTCTGCAACGATTTAATGTGTCATAGGAATATTGGTCCGCATGGGGGACTTCCCCTTCTCTGAGAGGAGAAGCAAGAATAGGGGAAGGAGTGCTTGAGAGGGGGATTGGGAAGAGAAGAGGGGGCTGCAATCAGGATATTAAGCGAATAAAAAAAATTTAAAAATCTAAATAAATAAAATAAAAAACCAACCCAACCCAAACCAAACCAAAACAACCCACTATGACCAAAGGAACTTGTGGAGGAAAGGGTTTATTTAAGCTTACAGTTCCAATCGCAGCCCATCACTGAAGGAAATGAGGGCAGGAATTCAAGCAGGTAGGAAGCTGGAAGCAAGAACTAAAGTACTCGCCAAGTAGGAGTGTTCCTTACTGGCTTGCTCCCCATGACTTGTTCAAGCTGCCTTCTTATAGAACCCTGAACTACCAACCTAAGGATGGCATCATCCACGGGAAGCTGGGCCCTCTCACATCACTCAAGAAACTACCCTACAGGCTTGCACATAGGCCACTCTGATGAGCACATTTTCTCAGTTTAGGTCCCTGAAAATTAGCTAGCACAAATGTCCTTCAAGACCAGAGGTACTGGGTCCCCTGGAGCTGGAGTTACAGGTGGTTGTGTGGCTGACACAGGTGTTGGGAGCTGAACTAGAGTCCTCTGGAAGAGAGGCAAGTGCTTTTAACCTTTGAGCTATCTCACCAGCCCTGACTGACCCTTCCTTGCTGTTTTACACTCTAGGCACATGACTACTGTTGGTCTTAGGTCTTATGGAGCAACTTTCTGAAGCCAGTAATGGCTTCCTGGCTTCCCTGCTGTGTTCTTCACCTTTGCTTTGGTAGTCATTTTGAGGTGGGTGGATCCACATGGTGGAAGCTGCCATCATCTTTGATCACTCCATGGAACACAGCTACTTTTACATACATGAACACACACACATGCACAAACACATGTATGTACACATACACACATGCACACACAGACACATGCACACACATGTACATATATGCACACAAATACATGCACATACATACATGCACACACAGAACACAGTGCGCCCATGCATGCATATACTCAAAGCAACTACTTTACGGACTGAGCCTCTTGGCTACTTTCCACAATGATTTAAGTCGTCTGTCTAAGTAGTGAGAACAGATAAAAATTAAAATAACCCCATTGTACATTTGCTTCTTTGTCTGGACAGTTGGGGTAGATCACAATTTTGCTTCCTTTTGCACTTAAGATTAAGAAATAACCACAGAGTGGGGTGTGGTGGAGCTTACCCATAATCCCAGCACTCAGGAGGCAGAGGCAGGCGGATCGATGTGAGTTTGAGGCCAGCCTGGTCTACAAAGTGAATCCAGGACAGCCAAGGCTACACAGAGAAACCTTGTCTCAAAAATCAAACCAAACCAAACCAAACAAACTAAAGAAACAACCACAGCACGGTCTGAATGGCTGTCTAAATGGTTCAGATGCTTACCTCATAATTTCTTCTTTGGATTTATAAAATACTTTTTCTTTTTTAAAATTATATTTAGCATTGCTTCAGATAGAGAACCACCTCTTTGTACATACATTTTTTTCTTCTAAAGATTTATTTTATTTTTTGGCATAAACATTTATATTATTATATGTAAATTTAAAAATTACATACTTCAGGGAGAACCATGAAACAATCGGGGATCATATGAATGTTACAATCAAGGTGTTTTGGTTGATTGCATTTGACAACCTTGTAGAAAACATCTTTCCCTACCTTGGTGAGTCTAAAATTCTGAGTGAGAATCAATATCTATCATATCTCATTTCTGTCAACTTAAAACCTCTATCTAGACCTGAAAATATCTCAACCCCCAGATAACTAAGGTTAATCGTTAAGACTAAACCATCTTGTCCTGGGATTTTCCTAGGGATACTTTATTCTCTTCTCCTATGTCCCCTCCTTTTTTTTTTTTGAGCTGTCATAAGGAAGAAATCTTCAGTACCCCTCTTTTTCATCTGCACTCTGAAGTTGACAGAGGTCATTGTCACATCATCACCTGTCAACCAATCAGAGGGACCCTCCCTTCTACAACCTTCCAGTTCCTTAGAAGTTCTCAGGCAGCTTCAATGGAAGGAGGGAGCCAAGGAGGCCCTCTGTGAGTCTGAAGATGATCATTACAACATGGATCGTGTACATCTTTGCCCGGAAAGGTGCAGGGCTACCCTTCCCACCAAAGACAAACTCAGTGAGTGGCGGTGGCAGCCGCATGGAACAGTGCCTAAGTCTGTGCTCCAGAGACATCTCATGATGGGCACATGGGCAGCAGTGCTGAGGGTGAGGCTGGTGCTAGGGTGCCCGAGGCCATCATCTTTCCCATTTGTTCCAGGACATTGAAGTTGTGGAAAGCGAGGCTGTATCTGTAGTTGAACACTGGTTGAACAAAGTGAGTAGAAGCCTTCTGTGACTCAGTGCCCGAAATTCCAGAGTGAAGTTAACAATATGGGGTGGGAACCGAGAAACACGTTTCTTATCAAATTCCCTACCTGCAGTGGAGTTTAAGTCATCCTAATGTCCAAGAGGATGTGTGGGGGTGGTTTGTGTTGGTAAGAGAAGTGCTGGCATTGTTCCTCAATGACTTATCAAATATCCTAGAGGAGGGAATACTGCTCAAAGTGGTCCAAGGAGGACCTTGGAATGGAGCCAAGGGCTTAGTGGGGCTCCGGAGATTCATAAGAAAATAGCAATGGGAGAGCTTTGAGCTTTGTGAGGAAGCTGGGAATAATGGAGTGGAAGTGGTGTGTGTGTGTGTGTGTGTGTGTGTGTGTGTGCGCGCGTGCACGTGTGTGTGTGTGTGTGTGTGTGTGTGTGTGTGTGTGTGTGTGTGTGTGTGGTGGGAGAAGCAAAGGGGAACAAGGATGAGGCCAGGCACTTCAGGAGGGAAATTACTCACCTTCTAGACAGAGGAAGAGGCTGCCCGGAGCATAAAGGAGAAGATATCCACCAGCGGCCCACCCACTCATGGACACGACATACATGTGACCAGAGACTTGGTAACAGAGTTTGTGGGAAAATGGGCATGAAAGGCTGGGGTGAGGCTGATGGCCCTTGGTGTGAGGGACCCTGGGCAGAGGGTACATCTCCGCCATGGCCGACCACAGTGGCTAAGTAACCACATGGATTCTATCCGGATTTTCTAGGTGAAACACCATCTCTCCAAGTCTGATATGTTGGCAGACCCTAGTCAAGAAGTTCTGGAGGAGAGAACAAGAATCCAGTTTATCCGATGGAGGTACAGTATCTGGGAGTGGGCTGTCTACTGAGCTCCTCTCCAGGATCTCCGGCTAGGTCAAATATGGAGCTGCTTTGCCCTAGACATGGCACCTCCTTTGGCAGAGAAACCCCTCAGTCATGCTTTGGGGGACTTAACGAACTAGTCTTGCTATCTTAAAAGCTTACATTTCGTACATTTTTTAAAATGACTCCAGCAGTTGGGGAGCTGGGCTTGCTCTCCGGTTTCCTAAACACTTCTGAATGGGTTTCAGATTCCTGTTATTTTTGCACTTGAATTGTTCCGAAGTGGCAGCACTTTAAAGAGCTGAAAGAAAATAAGCTCTTAAAATGCAAAAGCCAAAGCCCTCATCTGCGACTTTGCAGTGCGGAGGTCTCCCAGCGCCAGAGGCAAGAATTCTGTGACAAAGCTGTGTGTCACCTTCCTGCCACCTTGGTGCGCCTGTTCTCACAGCCTCTCTTGGTCCTGAAGATGCTAGAACTCCAGATGAAGGAGGGGCAGGCCTGAAGTCACCCCCACCCTCCTTCGGAGACATCCTACTCTCTCTCTCTCTCTCTCTCTCTCTCTCTCTCTCTCTCTCTCTCTCTCTCTCTCTCTCTCTCTCTCTCTCTCTCTCTATCTCTCTCTTTCTCTCTGTGTGTGTTTCCTGAACCCATCAGTCTTTGGGCCAGATCATCACCTCGCATCCTTCCTTGAACTAGTCTGTGTATGACTAAAGGATTTATTTTTTTCCTTCTCCTTGCTCCTGTTGTCTGCTTCGATCCTCCCTTGAGGAAGATGCGTTCCTCAGCAAGCTTAATTTCACTCCAGGACTTGGGTATTCATGTGTTTATTGTATTTGGATATGCATTGACTCTTCTAGGGAGGGGCAAAACAATGGTGGGAATTCAGAGCTAAGCTGAGAAGAATTTTCTCTAGAAACTCACTGAGTCTCCTCACACCATGTGGATGAACTCTAGAGTTACAAACATTACTGTCTTTTGTTTGACAGTACTAACCCCATCTTCCAACCTTGCTTCAACATTGGCTATACAGCTAATTTAAAATTTGTGAGACAGGCAAGAAGTATCAGTCATTTATATGTGTGTGTATATATATATATATTCCACTTTGCATTTTCAGTGGAGATTGGAAAAGAACAATTTGTTCTTTCCCATGATGCACTGGTTCTGGTGTTTCGCCTTGGTTCTGGTAAGTAGGCAGGCACGGTAACTCGCTTGCAAGAAAACAGCATTGGCTCTTCCCTCTTTTAGAAGGTGTGCGTGCATCACCCTGTACTTGCTAACTGGTCTGGAGGAGAAAAAAAAAAGAGCAAAGCATAGCCCCATAGCTCATGGACATAAAGTTAAGCTGGCAGGTAGAGTGTGCAGAAGTTAGTGTCAGGGAATCCTGGAGGAAGGCCTGAGGGTACAGCTTGAGACCTGTGATGCACATTTATTTCTTTGTTTTTTTAAAAAGGATTTATTTATTATGTATACAGTGCTCTGCCTGCATGTACAACTGCAGGCCAGAAGAGGGCACCAGACCTCATTAGAGATGGTTGTGAGCCACACTATGTGGTTGCTGGGAATTTTTAGAAGAGCAGACAGTGCTCTTAACCTCTGAGCCATCTTTCCAGCCCACCCCCCGGGGGATGCACATTTATTAAGCATTGTTGCCAGATTGTCCCAGGAAGGTTCCTAGGGAGCTGTTTGCTCTGACTGGCTCTTAAATGAGGTACTATTACCAGAGAAATGGGGAACTGCGGAGAAAAGGAGAGCCTGTGTGGCCCACGTATTCTAGGTGCTTATAGGACCCAGTGGTGGGGCCCACTGCTTTCTGAGAGACTCCTTTCTCTTAGGTTGGGGACATTTAACCTCGTCTGCTTTTAGCTCCTTCTATGGCGGTGGTTCTCAACCTTCGCAACAATCTCCGTGATCCTTTAAAACAGTTCCTCATGGTGTGATGACCCCAAACCATAAAATTACTTTGTTGCTATTTCTAACTGTGACTTGGCTACCATTATGAATTATAATGTAGATATCTAATATACAAGATAAATGATGTGTGACCCTCAAAGGGGTTGAGACCCACAGATTGAGAACCACTGTTCTATGGGCTCCAGCTGGTTCTTCCTGGTAGGAGTCCTTCCAATCACAATAGTATCTCTCCTCTTTCTCTGGCCAGAGGGCTAGGGCAGGCAGAATTTCTGCCTTAAATGTAACAAAATGTAGCAGGAAGTCAGTGAGGGAAGTTTTTATAGGTAAAGTAGGGAGTATTTGGTGGGCTGTACAGGACTCGGGAGGCAGGGGGTGGGGTGGGTGGGGGGAGCAAGAAATGGGAAGAAAAAAGACAGGAAGTAGATTAGAGAAGGAAAACAACTTTGGCGCAAAGAAATAAGGCAAGCAGTGCCCCATCGTAGTGCCTGTGTCATGACAGTGATCCCGAGCATGTAAGAAAGTAGAGAGGAATTACACACCTCCACTACCTGCTGGGGGCGCTTTTCTTTCCCTGTATTGCCTTGAAACCTTTTGCTGTCTGCATCCAATGGCTGGGTGCCTCAGAGGCACTTTGTTAGTTAAGACACAGGGGAGTGAGTGGTGGTCTCTCAGGCTCCTGCATCGGAATTACTGTCATTGTTCCTAAAGTCCCAGTTCCAGTAGCCTTACCAGGCTTAGTTGTTTGGAAAGGCAGCTCAGAATCCATGTTGCAATGATGTTTTCCAGCCATACCCGTATCTTCCAAGTGCCAAGTGAAATGATAGATGACGTCATGCAGGACCGACTAGATCAAGTGAGACGGAGGTAAGTTCTAGCGAGGAGTCGCCTTGTATGACTACTACCTGGGTACAGGTGGGTGGAGATGACGTCAGAATTAGCTGCCCATCCCAATCATCTGCTGGCTCCAATATCATATGGGGACACAGTTTCAAGGGCTTTTACCCTCTGTGATGCACATTATTGTGTCCTTATCAACCTCACGTGGTACCTGCCTGCACATGGGCCTAGACTGAAACCTACTTCTTGGACTTACAAGCTTACACAAGATGGTGGCTCGGGCCTGTGTTTCCCACCCAGCCTATGTCCTCCTGGGCTGGGGTTTGGGTGTGAGATCCAGGGAGCAGTCTGACAGCAGTCTCCCTTCTGTCTTGCTGTTCTACTCTGTCCTCTGCAGCATATCTCATCTTAGATGTGACTCCTACGATGACCCGAGCTTCAGAACTTCTTGCTCAGAATGTTAAGGTGAGGAGACCCATAGGCAAAGGCCTGGTTAGGTAGGCCATCTAGCCCTGGTGGCGGGAGGGAGAGCCTTAGTATGGGGAGCTTTGCCCATTCCTTAGTGAGGGGCCCATTTAGGGACAGTGAGGTTGGGGGGAAAGTGTATATCGCTGTCCTAACTCTGCTTTGAGACATAGGGTCTCAGCAGGAGGGCGAGTAGCTTTTGAACCTGCCACCAACAAGAGACTTTTGGCCACACATCCACTGCTTGAGGTTCACACAAGGCAGTGGTTATAACTGGACATTGATACAGTTCCAGGAAGTGGAAGGCTGGAGGTGGAGCCATCCCGGGAGAAGGATCATTCCTGAAGCCGTCCCTGTACCCTATCCAAACGAGATGCCCGGGTAGCTGCTGTGGGGGTGGGAGTAAAAGGCATGATTGGCACATAGCTGGAGGCTACATGCTTAAAAATGCCAGCAAAATGCAACACTGGGATTTATTAAGTGCTGACTGTATGTCAGATTCTGCACAGGGCATGTTTTGTCAAGGATTCTCACTGATCTAGCCAGCCATTACACAGAAAGCAGGGGGAAATGAAAATGGGGGCGGGGCAGGCAGATACTGACTTCAATGGGCTGCACAGTTCCATGAGGGGTCACTGAGCACACCTCTGTTTCTCAGGTTGGAGGCCTTCAGGATCAACGAACAGCCAGTGTCCAAAGAGTGTCCACCGCATGTTTGACATGAAGGGCGACCAGACTTTCTCAGAGAGACTCCAGAGGCTAAGGCCCTGGTTAAAACCGTGGCAATGCTGGAATCTTCTTACTGAGGTGCTAATAAAGAGACATCATATTTACCAACCAGCCCTGATGTTGCTGTGAATGTTATCTCTTCTTCCCTCCCTCACTCCCTCCCTCCCTCCCTCCCATACATCTATCTATCCCTTCCTCTATTCCTCCACCCCATCCATCAAATCCTTGTTCTCTCCTCCTCTCCATCCACCCATCCATCCATCCATTCACCCATCCATCCATCCATACACCCATCCATCCACCTACCCACCCATCCATCCATCCATACACCCGTGCATCCACCCACCCACCTACCCACTCATCCATCTATCCATCCATCCATCCATCCATCCATCCATCCATCCATCCATCTACCCACCCATCCATCCATCTATCCATCCATGAATTTATCAATCTACCCATCCATCCAAAGTGGGTACCTTGCAAGCCTGGTGCTGGGGGGCACAGCTGCTTGCTTTGTGCTCCAGGCAGTTCAGTAGATCACAGCACATTTGAAGGGATGCTGGTTTGGACCAGACTAGGAGGTGGTGTAGGGTGGATTTCCTGAGGGAATGTTGGGGATTTCTGTACTGCACACCCATCCGTTGTTTCTTTAGCATCTCCTTTTATGTAGCTCTCATTCTGTTTGTACCCTTTCTTTTCTCTCGGGAGAACTTTAAATATTTTCTGCTAGGCAGGTTTACTAGTGAAGATTTTCTTCCATTTCTGAGCGTGAAGAAAGTCTTTATTTTTCACTTTAGAGGGATGGCTGTGCAGGCTTCTGAATGCTGCTGTTGTTTTCATCCCTTTAGCATTTGAATATTTCACTCCACTCTGCCTTGCATGGTTTCTGCATGGAGTTCTCATCTTTGCTCTTTATGGACAAGGGAGTTTTCCCCGGACATTTTTTAAAAAATCAGACTTCTTTAAAGATTTTTGTACTCACTGTTCAAAATGCTGAATCTCATAAGGCCATTTCCATACAAGTGCATTACCCCAGCCCCTTTCTCCCTTTTTCACTTCCATGAGTCTCTTTCATTCCTTTAAACAGTTTTACTTCTATTTTTATGTTTAATGTGCATACATGATTTCATGTTTCTATATAAAATCTAGAATTCAGAAATGAGAGAAAAATGTGTGATGTCTGTCTTTTTGAGACAGAATTAATCTGCTTAATATGGTAATAGCCAGTTGCATCCATTTTCTTGCAAGTGACATAATTATGATTTTTTTTTCTGCCCGAATAAACGTTCATTGTGCATATTCACCACATTTCTGTGTCCTTTCCTTTGCTGACAGACCCCAGGCTTGGTTCCCATATGTTGTCATTTCTGTGCTTTGACTATAACACAAATAAGCGTGGATCTTTTTGTTTTCTTTATTTTTCCCTGCTTGGAGTTCTTTGAGATCTCTGGATTTGTCGTTTGTCGTTTGGTGCTGTCATAAGCTTTGAGAAGGTCTTAACTTTTTTTTAATACTTCAAATAATTCTGTGACCAGTTTTAGTTTTTTCCCCCTTTTCTGTGCCCTCGATCATCACATTACACATCTGTCACAGAAGTGTTCTGTGGGTGACCTACTTACTCTCCGACATTCTGGCCTCTCCTCATCTGCTTTTTTTTTTGTTTGTTTTCTGCTGCTATGTCTTGTTTTCCCCCGGTGGTGGGAAGTGAACACATGGCCTCATGCATGCTGAGCATACAAAGTGCCGCTGACCTACACAACGTGGCCTGGAATCTTATTTTTTTCTTCATGTGTGTGCATGCATGCATGTGTGTTTGTATGCATGTGCTCATGCATACATGTGATTGTGCCTGTGCCGGTGTGTGTGTGTCTGTGTCTTCCTGTCTCCATTTCCTCCGCATTAGGAGTACAAGGCACCACATCTGGTTTTATATACTGGTGCTGGGGAGCAAGCTCAGACCTTCATGTACACACATTAAGCGCTGACTAGCAGAACCCTCACGCAGCCCCTCTTGTTATTTCTTGGGACTCATGGATGCTTTGCTTAACATCATCCAAACAACTGACAAGCTAGTCAAAGACATTTCTCACTTCTGCGTTGTGTTTTCTTCTGGGCCTTTCCGATTTTCCTAGTGTTTCTATCTCTCTGTTTATATTACCTATCTGTTTCTACATGCCCATGTGTTCCTTTAGAGCCCTCGGTGTCTTTATGGGAGTTGTTTTAAAATTGCTCGTCTAATTATTTGCACACACCTGCCTCACATGAATCTGATTCTGACACTTGCTGTTTCTCCAGAATCTACCTTTTGGCTTTTATTAATTGCACATCTTGAAATTTATTAATGAAAGGCAGACATGATGTATTGGAGACCAAGGGAAAAAGGCTTTTAAGCTCCAGGCTTCCTGTCTAGCTGGCTAGGCCTTAGGCTGTGTGCGCTGCTCCCTCTTCTGTGGCTCTCCCTACTTAGGCTTTCCCAGTCAGAATTAGAGGGTTGTGGTCTTTCAGCTGCCATCTCTGTTGCCATACAGGAGCAGACTGTGACAGTGTGTGTGTGTGTGTGTGTGTGTGTGTGTGTGTGTGTGCGCGCGCGCGCGCGCACGTGAAGCCCAGGCACTCCTGTGGTGAGGCTTCCATGTTTACTGAGCCTGTTCCCTGAACTGTGACCTTCACAAGTGCTTCTTCTTCTTCTTCTTCTTCTTCTTCTTCTTCTTCTTCTTCTTCTTCTTCTTCTTCTTCTTCTTCTTCTTCTTCTTCTTCTTCTTCCTCTTCTTCTTTTTTGGGGGAGGGCTCTAGAGTTTTATTCAGTGTGTCACTGGGTCTAAAAGAAGGTGTAGGGCCTCTTGGTAGTGAAGCGCGGCTTGTGCTGGCGATGCAACAGGGGGTGGGGCAGTGGGAACTTGATTCTGGAGTCGTGGAACTGCTTGACCGCTGGCCGGCGGCACTTGCCAGCTGCAATCAATCTTTTCCACCTTCATGGTCTGGATGGAGTGCGCATGGGCACGGTGCCGGGCACCCATGTCGCGGTAGCACTGAGTGATGGTGCCAGCAGTGGTTAGGTATCAGTACTCTCTCGGTACATGTGTGTGCCACTGCTGGAGTCGTAGCGCAGCCAGATGCCAAAGTTCTTCAGACGAAGCGGTGACTTCTCAAACACCTGCCCGCAGTACACTATCTCCCCGGACGACTTCTTCATCTTCTTCAGCTGCGACACGAAGTACCAGAAGCGGGACTTGGCCAGCACATGGTTGGGCACAAAGATGCGCATTCGGTACAGTGGTGGGGTATGGCACTTCGGGGTGGGCAGGCAGTGCCCCAGCACCTTGTACTCCCGAAGCGTGCCCGACGCCTTCTCACGAGTGCTTCCTGACTCTCCCCATTGTCACTGGTCTTGGGAAGGAGGGAAGCCTAGAGGGTAGTGTCTGAGGTTGGATATTCCTCCTCTGCCCAGCTGGGTTGGGTCTAGAAAAACAGATTGCCATGAAGGCAGGCTTCTCTGAAGGAGAAGAGAATGCTCTGGGCCTAAGGACCCCTCTCGCTTTCTGTGTCTCTCTCTTGTTCAGTTCCACATTCCACTCTTCTCAGCCTGGAGACTGGCGTTCCTGGGAGAGGAGGAACCCATGACCCCGTGCTTCACCCTTTCCTGCCAGGAAGCTGACAGCACTAGATCTTCCCAGGGAGAAGCATGCACTTCCGGCAGGGTGGCATCCAGGCCTTTCAGGAAACACGGAACGACAGGCTTCTTATGGCCTACTTTTGCCTCACACTATATAGCTGAGGATGACCTTGAATTCCTGATCCTCCAGCCTATACATCCCAAGTGCTAAGATTACAGGCCTATGTTACCAAGAGCCCAGTTGTTGACTTGAGTTCATTTGTAAGGCCAAGGCGCTTCGGTAGAGCCCAATATGGTGACAGGGAGTGTTAGAACTCAGTGCCTTCTTTTCAGTCACTTTATAAGTGGGCTCACTAAGTTCCTGCCTTGATGAAATTTTCACTTGGACAGGTGTCTTAAGTCAGTGTTCTATTGCTGTGAAGAGACACCATGACCATGACAGGTATTTAATTGGGGCAGGTTCAGAGGTTTAGCTCATTGTCATCATGGCAGGAAACATGGCAGCACACAGGCTGACATGGTTCTGGAGAAGGAGCTGGGAGTTTTACATCTGGATCCACAGGCAGCAGGAAGAGAGAGCCACTGGGCCTGGCGCTGGCTTTTGAAACCACAAAGCCCACCCCCAGTGACACACTTCCTCCCGCAAGGCTACACCTCCTAATCCTTTCAACTAGTGCCACTCCCTAAGCATTCACATACATGAACCTATGGGGGGGGGGGCATTCCTATTCAAGCCATCACAACAGGAGCGATGAAATCACACAAATCACAACTTTTGTAACCACTATGAAATACTCTGTATCAACGAAACCCTGCCCCACTCAGAAAACAAAACAAAATTTATTTTCAGTTTTGAATTGTCACCCTCATTTCCAGATGAGGAACAAGAAGTTCAGAGAGGTTGAGTCACCTCTCTAATGTCACACAGCCATTAAATGGCTGCATCAATATTTCCATTGAGGAGGCCAGAGCCAGAGAGCAACAGCTCCTGGCATAGCCATGCCCGGTGAGGGGGTCATCGGGCGGTGCACTTTGATTGGCTAAACACTATGTAACCAGGTGATTGCACTCAGGTAGGGAATTGGTAAATTCCCTGCCTTGGGCAAGGAATTGAATACCGAGGAAAGACGTAAGTCCTAGCAGAGAGGAAGGAAGTTCATCCCTTAATGGTCAGCGATGGGCTTAGGTATTTTGTAGGCTTCCTGGATGCTCCCTTCTTTTACGGCCCTGTTTAGAAACTTGCCTCCAGTCCTTCTCTGCCATTTCTCCTCTCAATGTCTTCTGGGAAAAAGTAGTTGCCATCTCGGAACCCGCTTTTGCCTTTCTTGTCCACCTATGTCCCCCTAAGTCAACTATTTCTAGAAGAGAAAGGAACAGACACAGTGCAGGCCCTTAGCTTCTGTTTGCATGGGTCCAGGACACCTACCCTCCCAGTCACCAGTTGCCTGCTCCTGCAGCCTGCTTTCTCCAGCAGGGCAGGCAGAGGAAGAAGAGTGAATAAGAACCCCCTAGTCAGGCTGGGCGGTCATGGGGAGAGGTGGTGGGGGCAGTAGAGCCTGGAAGCCCTGCTAAGGAGCTCACCTCCGCTAACAGCTGTGGTGGCCATGGGTACAGCGGCTGATGCAATGTCACCAGCTACTGGTGCTATGTTGTTGGCTAGTGAAGGGTAGGGGTCTAGCAGCAGTAACAGCCATTTTGCTCCAGGTGTTTACCCACACTCGTCCCTCCATCCTTCCCACCTGTACGTCATGAAGTTATCAGTTTTGCCCCCACCTTGAGCTCCTCGCTGCCATGCTCAACCTCCAGACATAGAGACAGTGGAGCAAAGTGCCCAGGTACTAAAGTCTGTGAAAGGTGAAGCCAAATAATCACTCCCTCCTTTTAAATCACTAGTCTTGGGCGTTTGGCACAGAGGGAAAACACACAGAAGCAGAGAGGGATTCTGCATGTGGAAACAGGCCATGCCAACATTGTCCAGGGCCACAGGGATACTTCCTGTACCGCCTGGGCAGGGGGAGGGAGTGGAGTTGGGGAGAAAAGAGCCCATTGGGAAAGAGTCTAGAGGGCCTTAGAAACACACTCAATAGTCAATTAGAAAAGCCAGGCTCAGGGGTCAGTTCAATGTGGGCCTCTGAATGTTGCCTCCATCCCAGTGGTATGGACACAAGGGAATCAGGGGTGCACACACAAGGAGGGGTGCTGCAGCGTATACAGTGGGGAGCTATAGTCTAGAGCACTGGAGACTACCTTCTGTAAGAACTAAGCCCTGGTTATCACTGGTTGAGAAGCCATTTTCCCCTGCACCACTAGATGGCACCATTTCCACACAAACAACATTTCCTGAAGGTGACCTGGTCTTTTTTCTGAGACTCTGTACTAGGGCTTGGTGTAGATTTTTTTTTTTTTTTTTTTTTTTTTTTTTTTTTTTTAATAGCATTGTTGGGAAAGCCTATAGGGATGAGATCCATTGAATATCTTTGTTCGGTTAGGAAAGCAGTTTACATTTTCACATATGAAATAATATAGAGGCAATTCATTCAAATAAAATATCCCATATCTGCAGATATGGGATGCCCAGCGTATACTAGTCATGTCCTGCGGAGCACAGATTGACTATAGGCTGTCACACGCGCTGGTTACCAAATGTGTGAAAATAAGCCAACAGTGCATACGTGATGGGGCAGGGGGGGAGTGGTTTTTTTTTTTTTTTTTTTCTGCTAGAGAGAAGCAGCTTGTTGTCACAGGAGAGACTGTTAAAATGGAGAGCTCAGGCATTGTCAGGCCCTGAAAACGAAGCAGGGGTCCACTAGAGACAGGCATCACTCCCGAGGCCTGGTGGATGTTTAGGAAACTGGCCTGGACTCTAAGCGTCTGGAATGAGGGAGAGGGTGAGTCTGGCTGATGAAAAAGCCTGTTTGTGGGGTCGGGGAAGGTACAGACTCCGAATGTGGATGTCAAAATGACTCGGCCAGACAGGCGTGGCTTTCCAGTGGAAGGAGATGAGCCTGGGAAAAGTGAGGGGCCATCTGTGGTTGGTGGCTCTGCCTGGGAGGGTATGGCTGGCTTACTGATCAGCCCCTTTCCCGTGCGTCTCCCACACAGACATCCGGGGTATGTGGAGTGAGGGTTGCATTAGTATTATAGACACAGCGCTTTCAGACCTAGGGTGGAAATGAAATCATTAAGTGGCTCAAATGGAGTTTTGTTCTGTGCATGATTAACCCCAGGAGGGGAGTTTGGGAACAAATATACCTCCTCTACCTGTGTTACAGGGGGACTGAGCCACGGTGAATTAAAAGAAAATCAAGGGCAAATTTGGGACTAGTCAGCTGTGACCAAGCCATTTGTGTAGTTTAATGGAGCCGAAAGTGCTAATAACAGCTTTGCGGGTCATGGATCTTCTGGGAGGGTAGGGCAGGAGGTGGGCTAGGCAGCTGGGCAGGGAGCTGGTCCTGGCTTGCCCAGGGAGAATTCGAGTTGGGGAATGTAGCCTGCTGGCCAGTTCTTGGCATCTAAGAGTGTACCACTTCCTAATGTACCCTTTGGTTCTAGACAGAGACAGGAACCAGGGTCCATTGGTGACTGGTGTAGTCCCTAGCTGAAAGATTGAAAGGGTTTGCTTCTGCATCTCCAAGGAATAACTGTAGAGGGCTGTGACCAGGGGGACTTAAGACAAATGCTGCGTTCATGAACTGTACTGTATGCTGTGGGGACCCTCAGCTCAAGATGAAGACACAGCAGGTGTCTTGAGTTGTCTGACTTGGGTGGGCTTTTTCTTTGATCCTCACCAAAAGAGGAAGTTAGCCAAACCAGCTGTGGTGGTTGGAATGGCCCCCAGAGGCTCATTGTGGCACTATTAAGAGGTGTGGTCTTGTTGGAGTAGGTGTGGGTGGCCTTTTTGGAGGAAGTGTGTCACCTTCGAGGTCTCAGAAGCTCAAGCCGGGTCCAGTGACTCTCTCTCTTCCTGCTGCCTGCGGATCTAGATGCAGAACTCTGAGCTACCTCCAGCACCGTGTCTGCCTGCACGCTGCCATGCTTCCCGCCACGATGATAATGGACTGAACCCCTGAAACTGTAAGCCAGCCTCAATTTCATGTTTTCCTTTATAAGCATTGCCACTGTCATGGTGTCTCCCCACAGCAATGGAAACCATAAGTAAGACACCAGCACATACAAATGGGCAGGTCGGTCCCAAGGAAAAGCAGGTGCCTAATGATTGTGAGGCTACACAGGCAGGTGTTCTATGCTAAACAGGTGGGCAAGGGCAGTTGCGTAAAAATAGGCTGGAGGCCAAGGCGGGTAAATCACTGGAAGGGGCACAGGCTCCAGTTCTATAGGGGCAGACTCATCTTGGTATGTAGTGTGGACAGGATCGGGGCACAGAGGGCTCTTCCAGGGTCTCTCAGATGGCCTGGTGGTTGTTGTGCCCTCTGAGTATTCTACCAGTCAGGATCAACTGGTTTTCTCTTTCTCTCTGTCTCTCTGTCTGTCTCTGTCTCTGTCTCTCTGTCTCTGTCTCTCTGCCTCTCTCTGTCTCTGTCTCTCTGCCTCTCTCTGCCTCTGTCTCTGTTTTGCTCTGAACTCATCTTCTTTCATAGACTGCTAAGGAAGGCATACCATAATCTTCTAGCAAAGGTGCACATGCAGGGCCTTTTCCTGGGAGGGACAGGAGAGCATATATACTGGTCCTGGACTCTCAACTATCCTCTTAGGAGGCTGTGTGGTCTTGAGCAGCTTATTTACCCCATTTTGCAACATGAGACAGTAACCTTGTCATTCCACCAAGAAAGCATTTATTGTCCTCCAGGCCCCTAAACTGTCACAACAAAGATGTGGCCATCTAACATTAATGAGGAGTCGCAAATACCTAAGGAAAAAAGCTTCAGGGCTGAGGATATACTCAGAGGTACAGCGCTTGTGTGGCATGCTGGTGGGCATCTGAGAGACAGTGTGGCAAGAAGAAGGGTCAGTGTCTCCTCTTCCTTGAGTCCAGCTTGAATGTTCTTTGAAGAGATGCACTTTCTCTATCTTCTTTCATATTGGGAGGCTCCACCTTCATGGGTCTGCGTTCCTTAAGAGGATGGTGTTATGGCTATATATGACCAGCAGAGGGTGATGTCGACTCAGTGGTGCCTTTACCGTACATCCAGCCCAGGCCATGAAAATTGCTCAGATTTCCCCCACCAAATAGAAAGTGCCCAAGCCACCAGGATGCTCCTGTGGGTGCCCACAGCTAGCTCTGTCTTGCCTTTTCAGCGAGGCAAGTTAGTGTTCTTACTCAGGGAATAGGAGGAGCAGAGGCCAGCACTCCTCTGCTCTCTGACTGGGAGAGGAGCTCCAGTGTAAGTGTCTGCTTAGCTGGGCCATGGTAGGAGCTGACTCCTGGGGCAAGTGAACAAGCAAGCAAGCAAGCAAGCAAACAAACAAACAAACAAACACCCCCCAAGCCTAGTTTGAATTGAGGTATTTGTATTTTGAAAGAACATGTTTCAGAAGCCAGGTTGCCAACCCACAGGCTGAAATCCTGGAGGGAAGAAACACATCATTTCCTTTTCCCTAACAGAAAGAGAAAATGCTACAGCACTGGCAGAGGCTTCTCCTCAGAGTCCCCAGATCTGAGACTCCTCCCACATTGATCCCAGAAGCTGACTGGCAAGTAACAATTGTAGAATTAATGCCTCTCTTCTTTAGCAAGCTGCTAGTGGCCAGGAGCTGTGTACAGTAGCCATTCATGATTCCTGACAGCTTCTGCACATTCTAGAGACATATGTGGCATGCCATCTCCAGGGTTCTCCTAAGCCCTGCGGCTACCCCAGGCAAGGCAGTTAGGAGGGCCATGCTCACTGCTGCAGTTTGAGCCTCGTCTGGTAACTCCTTTCTCCTGGGATTCTGTGTACATGTTACGCAATGCCTCACCAATCCTCACTCTCTGTTTTGAAGTTCACCTTTAAGTCCCAACCCACACAATGCACCCTCTAGTTGAAATATGCTATCTTTTCCCATTGCTCCCAGCACTTCAACAAGCTGCAAATTCACTTCCACACTCCACAGTCCATGTATTTAATGTAATTTCTTATGTATTCCCCGCCCCCCATTTATGTGCCTGCCAGACTTACTGCCTTGCAAGTCCCTTCTGAGTGATATCTGAGTCTTGTCATCTTTAAAGGGTGTTCAGTAAAGCCTGCATGACTCACGGCAGACTGAGCCAACACACTGAAAGGCCAGGCAGTTGCCTGTTATGTCCCTAGACCTAACACTACTACTCCCTGTTTATATTCATGAAGAGGGCATCAGATCCTATTATAGACGCTCGTGAGCCACCATGTGGTTTCTGGGAATTGAACTCAGGACCTCTGGGAAAGCAGCCAGTGCTCTTAACTGCTGAGCCATCTCTCTAGCCCCACTCTTTGTAGTCTTAATACGTTTCCATGACTTAACCCTCACTCCCCACTCAGTGTCTCTACACGGTGCTCCTGTCCCTGAATGCTATTCTGTCCACATCAAGCTCCCCCGACATGAACCCTGGCAGTGGGCAAGTGTTTTTCTGAAGATCTTTTTGGTGACTGCTTGTGTAGCGATTCCTTTGGGATTGATTGTTGTCTATAGTTGGGGCTCAACCCAACAGCCTTAAAAAGGGACAGAAGACTCAAGAGGAAGCGTGGGTGCAAAGCTTTGGCAAAGCTTTGACTCCTTTTGGGTTCCCTCCTGCCCACACCTACCCTTTTTATCTGTTTACCTGATGACACTCACTGTCCGCCCCTCTCTCTGCCTTCCCTGACACCTTTATCTTTCTGCAAATATTCCCTCCAGTGTCACTACTCCCATCAAGCTATTCCTCCCCATTCTTATGATCTAGAGAAAGAGGGTGCAGGTGGGCCTCCTGTACATACCACCGGGCATACTAAGATTGGGGAACTATTCTTCTGAGAAAAGCCTCTCCCTAGCTACTCCAGGCTGGCTAAGGGCACTGGTTACTAGCCCACTGTCTTTAGGGTATGAGGCCAGCTTTTGCTATCCCAAGCCACAGTTTCCCCCAGCTGCTGGTGGAGTACCATGGCTCCCTCCATCACAGTTAGTCATGTCTGGCCATAAGTGGTGTCTTGTTATGGAACCTTTTATGGATGTTTGCTCATAAAGTTTATTGACAAATGTTTGGCCCATACATACAAAACAGCGCTTGCACCACAACAATTGAGTTCAAACAATTTATTCAATAATTAATAATTCAACAATAAAGCTTAAACAGTAATTTAAGTTTCCATGCAGTAGAAAGAACATTCACTGGACATATCCGCTCCGCGCTTCCTAGATGTGTGATTAACAGCTGGTTACTGTCTTCTGAGTCATTGAGGAAATATATATCTATGTCTGCAACGAACTACTGAACTATTGATTTCTCCTCTGCTTATTGGCTAGTGTGATTGAAAGACCAAGAACTGTGACGCATAATTCCAGTGACGTCCATGAAGGAGAGGAGTGTGGGCGTTGTACCTGCAGTGTCTCTCCAGCTGCTTGGCATTAGGCAGGACTATAAGCAAATGCACGAAGGCTTCTGGGGACGTTCTGAGCTCATGCCACACTATGGGGACATAATGGATAATGACAGCAATGACAGGGTGTTCGAGTTTCCTTTCAGGAGATGCTGAGGACCACTAATGAGAGAGTTATAGCAATTGGGTATACAGCATATAAGAGAATCAGCTTAGTCCTTACTTCAGCTGTGTGGGTGCAGATGGGCATTGCAAACAATAGACTAAGACCAGATAAGGCATGGAGGGATGATACCAGAAGAGGGATGAGGCTCTCTGGTGAGTGGTGCCAGTGGTGCCAGGATGTCCTTGGGAATAAGTAACAGCATTAGACTGAAAATGACTGAACAGTCAAGCCACGTAGTGTCCTCCACACCATAGAGCTCAGGACAGGCTAACTACTGGTGAGGACATTGTGGGTGTTTCTCTCTGTGTCTCCCTGTGAGTCTCCAATAGGTCTGCTTTTCCTGTGTGCTCCTGCAGACAGCCTGTGGTTGTGAGACGGCAGCCAGAGCCCCAAGTGTCGCATCACTGGGATAAGGCAGGGTCCTCTTTAGTCTCTCTAGTCAGCAAAGGACAAGGGACAGAGAGTCGGGGTTCGGGGATGAGGCTAGGCCAGTGGCTAATGCTTTCTTGGGCCACAATTCTGAAACAAAGAAGATGAGAGGACATGGCTACCTGGATGGAAGCAGACAGCATCGGGCGTGAGGCTTGGGGAAGAAACAGCCTTTAGAACTGTGGTTGTAGGCACTCTGTAGAGTGAGGACAGAGCTGGCTGTGTGAATACTTCTCTCCCACCTGTGGAAAATGAGGTGGGATCAGGATGGCAGAGAATCCTGACTAGGAGAGCAAGGAACAGGTCCTGGCTCTAGCAGTGGCAGGCATTGATTTGGGACTTTGGCCACTAACTTCTTAAGATTTTTTGGGAAAAAAGGTATTTTCCAAGGAACGTTATGTTAGTTTGGCTAGGTCACGACAGGGTCCATGCTAATGATGATGCCGTTGGGGGTGTCAGTGACTACTGCTGAGCACTTACTGCATGTACAACTCTATCCCCGAGTCCCCAGAGCACTTCTGATGTTGGTCCTTGCCACATCTGTATTTCACAGATGGTACCGCTGAGCCCAGGGGGCTGAGACACGGGTGAGAGCGTGCAGATGATCAGTGTTGGGGAATCTAGCTTTTGCCGTCTGGCTCCTCACCTGGCATCCAATCATTTAAATATAGCTTCTCTTGGTGGTTGGAATGATTAGGAGGACAAAGTGGGTAGAAAGAATGTTTCCCAATGCTGGGCCCTGATCATCTTGCCAGAAACTCTTGTAGGCACTGAAGTCTCAGTCGTAGATAACAGAAAGTCCCATCTGTGTTCTAGTGAGGGCAGGGGAGATACAAGCTAATTTGTAGATAGATGACAGATGATGGATAGATGGATGGTAGAGTCAGGTGATAACTGAGAGGTGGATGATTCGTGTTAGATGAGGCATGAAAGGTCTGTGGGACTGTCTGCTTTGGGATAGTGAAGCGGAGGGCCTGGGAGATCACGTAAAGGTGCTTTGTGCTGGCTAAGCCTGATCAGCTGAGAAAATTCCCCAGGACTCACATGCTAGAAGGGAGGACAGGATTCTAAAAGTTGTCCTCTGATCTCCACATGGTCACACGCAATGAGAATTAAAAAAAGAAAATGAAACCGAAGCCAGTCATGGTGTCAAAACCTATACGAAGTGGAAGTGAACCTACGTAGTGAGTTCAAGGCAAGTTGGAGTTTCACAGCAAGACTCCGTCTCTACAAACTAAGGATTAGGAGTGTAGTTCAGTGGTGGAGCACTGGTCTGGTGTGAACAAGCCTCTGGATTCTATCCGCAATACTTATAAGTGAGTAATAATGGGCGGGGCTTGCATTTTCAGTGGCATGGCCAAAGTAGAGGGGGAGCACAGCCAGGACGTAGGTGCTAGAGATGTCTATCTTGGACAAAGTAACCCAGCTAGAAAGGAGAGGGGGAGAATGGCCTGAGGGCAGGGCAAGCAGCATGGTCTGGGTCCTGGTAGATAGCAAGGGAACCATTAGGATTCCAGAGCCCTGTGTTTTAAGATAAACATTTAAGGCAGCAGAGAATCATATGAGCCATCGGAGTCTTCCAAGATCCATTAAACAACAGCATTACCAAAACCTCAAAGGTGTAGTCAAGCTCTAATGCAGCTTGAAGCAGCAGGGCAGCAATTAACCCCAAACCCACCACAACCCTAATCCTAACACTAACCTCAATTTTAACCCAGCACTAACCCAACCTCAACTAACCCCAACCTTAACCCTAACCCCAACCCCGACACTAACAACAGCCTCAACCCAAACCTAACTCTAACCCCAACCTTAACACTACCTCTAACCCCAACCCCGACCCTCTCCTGAGGTGTGATATGCCTTCTCTTTCCTGGCTGGAGAGTGCATTTGCCTTTCTTCAGCCTGTGACCAATACTAGTCTCAGAGCTTGGTCTCCTGGCTTCCTTACACCCCACCCAGAATGGTCAAATGAGTGTTAATCACATTTCATAAAAATGGAAACTAAGGTGTCATAACTTGAGGGGGATGAATGCACACAGCACATGTTGGCGATGAGTCTTCAGGACAGCTGTCATATTCAGACTCTGTTTTCAAAAAGAGAGCGTGGAGTATTGGAGGAGGGGGCATCTGGTGAAGTCAGGACATAGACTTTAAAGTTCAGGAGTATGTAAGCTGAGACACACTTATTGAGAACAATTATGGCTATGGTTACACAAGCATACAGCATCAAGGACTGCAGATAGATACATGATGATATTTGCATCAAATGCTCTGGGCAGATGCTAACCAGAGCAGAGAGGCCTAGGAAAATGAGGCAACAGTCCTAACATAGCAGGATGAAAGAACCATTAAGTTCAGCTAAGCTTGTAGGGGTGGGGTGGGGGTGGGGGGTGGGAGGCCTGGCAGCATCTGTGATAGTGGCCATAGAGATATAAAGTGGAGAGGCTTTAGGTGCTGGGACTAACTCCAGTGAGGAACTTCCCTTCCCAAGGCATAGTTGGTAGTAAGCTGGAGGAGTCTGGAGATAGTGGCACCAGCCACGTTCACCACCAAATCCCATTTGCCTACACTCTGACACTTCCAAGGAGTTCTTAGTTTTTCGTTAAGACAACAAATATATACTCATTTGTATCTGCATACCAGCCCAAGGGGCATGTCCCACGAAAGCCTTCACTTACCAGGAAACTGGGACAGAGGGAAGAACATCCTATTGGGACTCTAAATGAGAGAAGCATGGGAGAATAGCAAAGTAGAAGGATCCAGAGGGTCCTAGAAACCTACAAGTAGAACAATATGATAGGCAGATTTGGGCCCAGGGGTCCCGCTCAAACTAAGGTACCAGCCAAGGATAATACAGGCGGTAAATTTTAAGCCCCTACCCAGATCTAGCCAATGGTCAGAACATTCTCCACAGTTGAGTGGTGCCTCACATTTGACCATGTCCCCTGGAGGGGGAGACCTGGTGACACTCAGAGGAAGGACAGCAGGTTGCCAAGAAGAGACTTGATACCCTATGAGCATATACAGGGGGAGGTAATCCCCCTCAGGAACAGTCATAGGGGAGGGGAATAATGCGAAAATGGGAGGGAGGGAAGAATGGGAGGATACAAGGGATGGGATAAACATTGAGATGTAACAAGAATAAATTAATTAAAAAAAAAGACAACAAATCTTCCATTTTGGCTTTGGAAGTGCAGAGGGCTGGGAAATCCTACACACACATCCGCTATGTCACAGGCAACTTAGCAAAGAGCATCTCCCTCAGAGTCATTTAAGGGCAGCCCTCCGCGTTGTTCATATGAGTGAGAGATGCAGCCGCCTGTCTGCAAGTCTGGGGGAAGGAAGCTCTCTGGCCCTTAGTCTTTCTCCCTTTGTTCTGTTTCTCAGAGGAAACAGAGACTCATTTCCCCTCTGGTCCACTCTTTGCTGCCTGTGTCAGCTCTAGGTGCTCTTGGAAGGCTCCATTAACGCTGCGTTTGCATGTCCATAGGAAACAGAATCGAGGCCAGAGTAGAGAGGAAGAAGATGAGGAGGACCAAGCCAGAAGCTGAGCCTCTGGGTCTCCTGCAGCAGGCCAAGGGCCATGGGAGCTGGTGGCTTTTATCAGCATTATCATGCAATATTGCTAGCCTGCTTTGTCTTCGCTTTGCATTTTATCAATACCACTGGCAGATCCTGCTGTCCCTTTCTGTGGGTTTATTAATATTGCCCTCTGATCTATGGGTAGCTGCCACACTTTATATTCCAGCCCCATCCCATCTTCTCCAAACTCAGACACCATATTTAATTAGATTTTCTCCCTGGCTCAGGCAAACAGAAATTGAACTCCCAGTATATCTCTATTGCTCTGGAGCTCACGTCTGACACAAGTAGACAGCTCTCTTTCCCTCTCTGGCATGCGCTCCCTCTTCCCCTCCATCCACCTATGACTCTGGTATCACAGCAAAGCACACTTCTAAGTTCACATTTGCCTCCAAAGTTTGAAATGCTTTCTTTCATCAATCGCACGCATCCAGAAAAGCGGCGCTCCGGCCCTTCAGGCCCTGGGGACTTTTTTGACCTTCCTGTAGGTGTTGAGGTGGACTTGTGTGTTGACAGGGGTGAAGTAGTGGCTGTGGGGGAGGGGAGGTGGAGGTGGAGGAGGTAGACGGGCAGGGAACTTTCTGCGAGCGGGAACATGACTCTATGACTTTATGCCCACGGAGATGGAACAAGTTCGTTGGCCTGAGAGAAAAATATCATGCCATTTTGCAGAATGGTCCGATGAGATGACACTAAGAAAGCAACTTGGTGCATGTAAATAATGAAGTCTTACTTACTCACCCCTGGAAGGGATGCTTAGAAACAACCTTCTCTCTCTAAGAAATTCACAGTAGAGAGCTGAGAGATACTCAGTTTCCTCATCTGTTAAGTAAGAATAATGACAGCTCCTCTGTGTGTGCTCCATAGTTGTGACCTTGCAGTAAAACCAGCACGTCGGTGCACTCCTTAAGCTGTGATTAAGATCCTTATTAAGATCAGACATACCCACTTTCAGTGAAAATTTGATTTATTGCTCCTAAGCGACATGCAGTAGAGGATGATAGAAGAAGACATTGATGGTGAGATGAGTTTTATTTTCTTTCTCCAAGAGGTTCCTCGTTGTAAGGATCTCATCTTGCTGGAATACTTAGATGGACCAGGAATTCAGAACCCAGGGTGACATGATAGAAAATAATGGTAACAAGGTCAAGGGGTGTGGAAAGAGGAAGAAGGAAGGAAAGAGCAGGGAGATTTACCCACAGTCCTTGGTTAATGTTTCTCTGCATAGCAATATACGGGCATCTACGCAGTTACCATAGTGAATACTTGAAGTGTCAAATGAAAAGATCCTTAGAACATTTCTGGAGGGCAGAAGGGTCGATGGGCCACATCTACCACTGTGAAGACATCTGAGAAAATTCCCTTCTCCCAATATAAAGAGATCTCCCGTTCCTGCCCCAGGCCCCACCTCCCACGCAGCTCCTGGCAGGTGTTGTGAGAGTGTGATGGTGAGCAAAGGACCCACAGGAGGCTGAGGGCTGGCACAGTGATGGAATGCAGGACATGCCATGTGGCTTTGGGTTGGGCCAGGGGCTTTTGTGCCTGATTGCTGTATGCTGCAGGTCAGCCTGTGCCACCCAGCAATATGACCCCTGACGTGACAGACACCACTGTCTGAGCCTTAGATCTTCATGAAAGGGCAAAATGCACCTGCAGTGTAGGGTCCTAGGATTCAATTGAGTCATATAGTGGTGACGTCAGGAGAGTGCCCGGCCCATACTGGGCCCTTAACATGTCATTGCCGAAGGACTCAGCACCCTACAGAGGTGAAGTTGGGAGGACAGGTTGGAGTGCCAGCTTGGGGTCTGATTTTGTGTCATTTACTCTGAAGCTTCATTTGGGGAGAAGCCTGGAGAAGGGGGACAGAGAGACATGGAGCTGTTGGGTCTCCAAGGCAAACACGTAGGTCCTCAGGGGCGCCACGGGATCAGAGCCTTCCTACCTCCCTGTATTAGCGCACCCACAATCCCCTCAGACAAGACTCCTGAGCAGCAGCTCAGGGTGTCTTTCAGTGAAGGCTGGCGTGTCTGTGTGATGGGGCTGCTGCTGTGGCCCTGGATGCTTAGTCACCCTGAGACCATTCTGCTGTGTTCTGAGGGTGGAGCAACCGCGGAAACAGATTTCTCTTGTTGTTCTGACTGGACACATGACAAGGCCGATTCTTGAAGTAAGTCCTAATCTAGGGCTTTCAAGGGACAGAACGACTGCCCTTCACAGAGGACTTCATGTTAAAGGGTGAATTGGGCTTTTTTTTTTTTTCTAACTAGGCAAAGAAACCCTACAGGTCAGAATGTGTGGGTGAAGCTTATTTCCTGCTTATATAACAGCCCAATATTCCAATCAGCAGATGGCGTTCCACGCCATGGTGATTCAGGAACTTGAGATCTTTCATCGTGTGGTTCTGTATACGAAGGCCTCTGCTTTTTCCTGTGGGAGACAGATGGAGAGCTAGGCGGTGCACAGAGGCTTCTTTGAAGGCTGGAAAAAAAATTTAACCCTTCAGCCACGTTCCTGGCCGGGAGCTCATGTGTGTGACCACATGCTACAAGGACAGAGATGCTGAGAAAGACACTAGTCGTCCTGGTTCACAAGGATCTAAGGCAGTTTGCAGCACCTGAAGCCATGCTAGTAGCAAACACTGTGTACTTATGTGGATCTTACATTTACACACCTATGATAGTTCAATTTACAGACTAGGCACTGTAAGAGATTAACAACAACAGTAAAATACAACACCCCACCACAATATCCTATAATAAAGCCTATTTGGAAGTTGAAAGTTGCTTCCCTCCCTGACCTGGAATTTCCAGTTATTGTTTTTAGGTGACAGTTGTTAGTAGGTAGCTAAAGTGACAGAACGCAAAATTGCAGGTAAAGGATAGACTGTTGTATGACCTCACTATGTGTCCAGGAAACAAAGGAAAGCATAAGGGCAACAGGGTGGTAGAGAGCAGCTGACAAGCTGTGTCACAGGCTACTCTCTTGGTCACTGACCATCCATCAATGAGGACACGCACGCGCGCGCGCACACACACACACACACACACACACACACACACACACACACACACACACACATACACTGTTTTTGTTTGTACCCTGCCTCTGTACTCAGAATATTTTGTCCCTTGTTCTCCAGAGCTCTTGCCCTACCGTCAGGCACTCCTTCTCTGCCATCCTCGGTGGTCACATCTGAGGAAGATCTGAGGACCCTGTCTTCTTTCTGTTGGTGAGAGCTTTTCACTTGCGGGAACTCAGAGGCCAGGTAGTAGTTTCTTTCATTCTTGGTCCATTCGGTACTTGGTAGATGTCTCAAGTGCTTGCCTCTCATCAGTTCCAAAGGCAAGCCAGCATTAGCAACTGAATTCTTTCTCCATGCCTTTCTCTCTGTCTAATAGTGGCCACCATAAGGCAGACAGAACGATAGCTGTGGAAAAACATATTGCTTTGATGGAGTTGTCGTATCAAAGTGCTAAGAAATGGGTGGCGGCTTCCACAACAGCTACTTGGAGGCTGAAAGCCTCAGTTCTAGGTGTCCCCAGGTAGTTCCTGCTGAGGCAGCATGGGTGAGTGGAGGGCTGGTTGATGCCTCATTTGCCATTGATATTTGACCTTCCCTGATGCCGGCTCAGTCACCCTATGTGTCGCTTCCACGGTTTGCATTCTCTGCATACCTGTCTCTATGTCCAAAGTTTGCCCCCGTTACAAGGACACTCAGCACATAGGATGGGACCAATTCTACTCTCAGAATGACTTCGTCTTACCTAACCACATCCGTGAAGTCTCACTCTAAGACACTGGAGGGAGGGTCCTACATTTCATTGATTCTTTGTGACAGGTCTGGGTCCCTCTGCTAAACTGAGGGTGACTTTGAGGATGACTTTGTTACTCAAAGCCCTTTTCACTTTCATCTCTATTCCAGACCTTCCATGACCCAAATATCTGAATTCTTTTCAAATTTTCTTCCTAGAAAGGAAACGGATGGAGTGAGGAGGAGAGAAAATTAGCGTATGCTGAGTAGCCTGTGCCAGCCACCATCACAGATCCTGATTCTCTTTTAGCTGAAAGTGTTGGGATTCTGTGAAATAGGGCCTAGCATGCTGGGGGGGGGGGGAGGTTTCCCTCCCCCAGCTTCTGTGGCATGCACAAGCTTGCTAACCTTTACAAGCCTTTGTTCCCATGTCAGCTTCCAGGTGACCCTCCCTGAACACTATTTAAAACCAGACTGCTCCAGCCTTTGGCCTCTCTCTTTCCTATGCACCCCACCCCCAGCATTTATCCATACCACTTTCTTAGAGAGTGAGCAGATTTCTAACTGTTGTTTATTAGTTTTTGATTTTTTGGTTAGTGCTGTGAGGCTACAGAGACCCTAGAGATCTTAGCTGTTCTCTGTGTCATAACGCCCAGGACAGTGTTAGGGATATTGTGACATGCCCAGTGGACACCTGCTACAGCAGTGACTTGGAAAGGTCTGAAGGCAGATACTGGTGAATGGATCAGAACCCAAATCTGGACAGTATCACAGTGTTGCTGTTGCTGGTTTTGTTTTGTTTTGTTTTTAACAAAATCTTTTTTTTTTTTTATTAATTTATTCTTGTTACATCTCAATGTTTATCCCATCCCTTGTATCCTCCCATTCCTCCCCCCCCCCATTTTCCCATTATTCCCCTCCCCTATGACTGTTCCTGAGGGGGATTACGTCCCCCTGTATATTCTCATAGGGTATCAAGTCTCTTCTTGGCTACTTGCTGTCCTTCCTCTGAGTGCCACCAGGTCTCCCCCTCCAGGGGACATGGTCAAATGTGAGGCACCAGAGTACGTTTAACAAAATCTTAATCATTTGATTTTTCTGATAAAGACCTGGGAGCCAGATGCTGGGGTGAAAGCTTGCTAGATCAGAGAGGCAGAGAAAGCACCCAACGGACCTCCCTCCTCAGCTAATGTCCCAGAAGGAATGCTTCCTTCTTCTACCATCTCAAAAACTCTCTCAAACTGAATGTCCCTCCCTTCCCCTTCCTCTTCCTCTTCCTCTTCCTTATCTCTTTCTCTCTATCCTTCTGACTTCCTCTTACTCTCTATGGGTTTTTCTTAATAATCCTATGTTCGCTTGCTGTTAATTGGCTGCTTGCTCCACCTCTTGGCCTGTGGTTTACTTTATTTAATCCCATTTACAATATTCAAGCAGAAAGCTCTTGAAGTAAAGGCGTGTGCTTGAGCTGAGCCACACAACTAGAAACAGGTTCTTCCAGTAAATAACACAATCTTGGGGGTCACAGTGTGATCAAATGTTCTGTAACACCGCAGCTTTTCCAAGGGGGTGACATGAAGGAAGACACTTTTAAGTATTTTAGTTTTCTCATTGGGAAACAGAGGCATAGCAGAGCCCTAGTCTCCTGTGGTTGGGAATAACCAGCAGAGTGTGTAATTAAGGGCTTAGCAGAGGGCCAACATGCTGACGTGCCCAGTGGACACTGCTTTTACTCAAGGTTGTTAATAACACTAATTGACATGTTAACCAGCACAGGAGAGACTCTCATTGAAATTTTCATGTCTTTCCACTGTTGATATGTTTTGAATTTGACTCCTAATTTGAATTAGCCCACTTTCTGCTACTACGGTGAAGAACCAAAGCTGCGTACTTCAGAAAGAGCAGAGCTAAGTGTTCTGAAGTTTCAAGAGCATGGTGTCAACATTTATAACACCAATATGTCAAACACTATTGGCTTTAGTGAGGACCTTACGTTGACGGGTGTCACACTTGTGGGAACATGTGGAAGAGACACAGAGCCTTAGAGACTGGGATAGCCCGAACTTGCTCTCAGCAGACCCAGTTCACTCTGTAAGACAGACGTCAAAACCTTGTGGGGTTGGAGACTCAGCCCTACCCATTTAAAGTCCCATCACCTCCAAGCTTCACTGCACTGAGGATAAAGTTTCTAGCATAATAGTAACCTTTATGGGGACACACTAAAGCCATATCCAGACCATATTTCTATCTTAGAAGTCATGAACTATATCTTGGTAGGTATATCCCACTTTTCTTCTAGGGTTCTTGTGTTTACAGGAAGCTCAGCAGTGAGAACCCCAGACTGAGTGATTGCATGATATTTGAAGCTCCAGAGTTGGGGTCATCAAAGAGTTGGGATAGAGATGAAACAAGAGTGCTTTGAGGAACAAATGTCCATTTGTAATTTTCAGTTAAACAGAGGGACCAAGATGTGTGAAGTCCCTTAAGCTTTGACTTTTCCTGATACCGCTCTTCATAGTCCTGTCTAGCTGTCTCTGCCCCAGACTCTGCCGACTTTCTTACACCTATTTGCCTAGTCTGAATTCTCCTTCAATCCTGGGAAAGCCATTCCACAAGCCACTTCTGGCCAAGATTTGTAGATTTGGCTTGGTGACTTCAATGTGGATGGGACTCGAGACATGGCCCAGTGGATAAAATAGTTTTTGCTCTCACAGAGGGCTCAGGTTTGGTTCCCAGGACTCACATGAGGCTGCCCACAACTGACTTGCAATTCCAGATCCAGGAGATGTGATGATTTTTTTCTGGCCTTCCTGGGTACCTGCACTCACATGGTACACACACACACACACACACACACACACACACTGACACACAGACACACAGACACACACACACACACACACACACACACACACACACAAAACCTGTCCCCAACTTTGACTTTAATAGACAGCGAAATGTCCTCTCCTTCAGGAACCTGATGGGAGGGGCAAATCCACTGGGGTTAGAGTATTCTGGCACAGATGGGACAATGAGAGAGTCCAGATGTGAGGAGTCTAGTTACTCGCTCTGTTTTCTCTTCCTGTCCTTTCTCCACACAAGAACTTAGTCAAGGCCAGCAAAGATGGGGCCAGACAATTATGCTCTGAGTGTGTGTTTTATTAATGAAGGGAGAAGACAGCAGTGGAGATTGTAATGATATCATGGTGTGTCTAATCTAATTATGCTAATCAATTTCTATGGCTCATCAGAGGGAGTTCTGGGTGGGCTGTGTCAGGAATTCCCGCGAGCATCTGGAAGGGCTATTCCAGAACCCAAGAGACTGAAGGGAGAATATTCTTAGTGCTTCCCGATCTGGGAGACTCCTTGAAGCTTCCACCTGCCCCGTTTAATGTCATGTCTGAGCAAACAGGGACCTGGGAATTGGGAAAACAAAACAGAACAAGAGAGCAGGCGTGGAATAAACTGGAAAGGGCCAGCTGGGATCTGCCTGAGACTATGGCACAGGCAACAGTTGAAGCTTTTGAGTAGGCTGCTAAGTGGATGCATGGCTGGCAGGAGCTACAGCTGAGATGCCAAGTGGAGCCCCCATGACTACAGGATCTGGGGCTGACCTCTGACCATCTTTAGGTAGGTTTGTCTCTGCTGTACCCAAGGCTAGCCTTGGGTACTGTGTGGAGCTGTATGGAGCTGAGTCCGGAACTCACACTGTGCTATTCTGCTATTTGCTGCTTCCTTCAGGGCAGGTGGCCTGTGTGGGCACAAGGAAAAAAGAAAACAATGATCAAACAGTGGGCATAGACATTGGTCAAGCACAGGGTATCCTCAGAGTTTCTAGTCTCTAGTTTGAAGAACATGGAAACAATTTTACATAGCCCTGAGCTGCGGAGATAGTAGTCATTGCAAAAGGAGGTGAGAGCAGTTGCTGGATACTTAATTTTCTACTGCTGTCCTATCAAACGCGCATGAATGTTAAACACAGTTTATAGGAGGCCAGAGAAAGGGCTGAGTAGCAAAGAGCATGCTGCCTTTCAAGATCAGTACCCAGCACCCACATTGGAGCTCAGCAAAAGCCTGGCTTGTCCTGTGACTCCAGGAGATTTAACACCATCTTCTGACTTCTGTGGGAACTGACTTCTGCTGGAACTAGCATGCCTGCACACAGACACAGACACATACAGACACACACAGACATAGACAGAGAGACAGACAGACAGACACACACACACACATACACATGCCCAAATACCCCTGTATCTGTTATTATGCTATTCTGTAGGACAGAAGCCCAACAGAGCCAAAATCAAGGAGTGTGTGGGGATGTGCTCCATTCTGGTTTTGGTGTAGCCTTTGCTTTGATATCTTAGCATCTTGGTCCCCTTTTTGCATCTTCAAAGACGGCACCACCTATCTCTTTCTTAGCATCCCTTCTCTTTCCACTGTCGTCAGTAAAGGTTTCTCTGCTTCAAGTTTCATGTTCTTGGGTTGGGCTGCCCTGGAAAATCCAAGTTACTCTCCTGTTCTTAGCAAATGCCTACACCTGCCACGTTTCTTTTACCAAGTAAGATGACCCATTCCCAGGGTCTGGAGTTGAAGATGTGGATGGACCTCCTGGAGGACACTTTATCCTGCCACAGCCCTGGCAGAGACTCTAGGGAGCATCTGGTCAGACCACTATCCAGGTAGAGCTTGATGCTGCTGTGGAGGTTGGTCACATAATTCCTATTTCTTCCTCGCAGGGGCCCAGGTAACCACATAAGCCCCTTTTACGCAGTAGTTTCTCCTTATCCATAGGGAATGTGTTCTAAGACCTTCATTGTACGCCTTAAACTGTGGATTTTATATACACTATAATTATTTTACACCTACACACCGATGGTAAAGTTAGGAATATAAAGGCTAATAATAGAACAATGATTTAATTTGTGAGAATGTGGTTCCTCTTTTTAAAATATTTTACTATACTGTACCCACTCTACTTCTTTTTTTTCAACATCCAAAGCTTTTTTAATAATGGTAAGATCCAGGGTTAGTTTTTGTAGCCTCGGCTGGCCCTTCGGCCTCTGGCACACCCAAATTTCTGGCCCTTGGAGCAGATATAGGGTTTGGTGTGGCTGTGTGGGGTCCCTGGGGCCTTGCCAAAATGCTGGTACACTTCTTGGCCCTTCCGAAGACCAGACAGGAGCACGGTGCTTCGGCCTTTGGGAGACTCCAGGGCCAGCTGGTCGAAGGTGAGGATCTTACTCCCAGCCTTGAGGCTGCTCACTCGTGGTGCACACTCTTTCAGCTTGGGCACTTCTGGGATCCTCACATCATCTGTGACCGTCCCCACAACCACGGCGGTTTTGTTTTCTTGGCCAGGAAGCTTCATCTTTCGGATCATGCGTGACAGGGACAGAGGTAGCCAGTTGGTGCGACTCATGAATAACGTCTTCAGCACAACCTGATTGAAAGTGGAGTTGGTTCATCTGGCCAGAAACCTGTACAGCTTGACTGGCAGCTACAGGTAGATGTGCTGGCTCTTGGGCTCCTGGTGCCAAACCTTTCGGTCCTTGTTGTGATGAATGTCAGCACCCATGATGGTGCCTTCTGCTCGGCCAGGTCCAGAAAGCCCATCCTACTTCTTAAGAGATGAAGCGATGCCTCCAGATGAGAAGAAGTGAGATGAATGGTTTGGGTTTGCAAGATAGCCTTAGTCTTCTATGTGGGGGCTTATGCATTAGCCTCATGCTGCCATGACGGTGCCCTTGAAAACTACAAAACTAACCGCTTGTAGGATACCTAGCATGCACACCCTGGACAAAGGGGTGTTGTTTTCTTATCCTAGAACAAGGCTGTGAGAGATTTAAAACCAAGCACAGCTTACAACCTAAGAATTGTTTGTTTCTAGAATGTTCAGCGTGAGATGTTTCAGGTCACTGTTGTCAACGGTTAACTTCTGAAAGCAAAGCCATTGTAGCTGTGCAGGGTCACATGACTCAGTTGAGGACAATGGAGTGTAGGCTGAGATCAGGCAGCTACTTCTAGGCCAGATCTCTGGTCAGCTCTAGACTCCTCCTTAATGGCAAGATTTCCAGGGTCTTAGGGAGGCTGTTGAGTCTTGGTAATGGCCAATCAACGAGACTGAGAGAGCCTGTAGTGGGGAAAATAAAACTGTAGATCAAGTTGTTGAAAGGCAAGATTGTTGTACATGGTAGGCTACTTTGAGAAGTTTGGAAACTCTCCTCAAACTGTTCTAACAAAACCAGTGGTTCTCAGCCTTCTTAATGCTGCGACGCTTTAATACAGTTTCTCATGTTGTGTATGGAACCCCATCCATAAAATTATTTTCACTGCTACTTCATAATTGTAGTTTTCTTCTGTTATGAATTATAATGTAAAAATCATATACAGGCTATCTGATATGTGACCCCTCTGGAAGAGTCGTTTGACCCATAGGTTTGATGTAGGACATGAAACCTTGATCCCACAGCCAAATGGTGGACAGTAAAGAAAACGACTGGGGAAGTCCCCAGGCTGGAGAGCCCTGAACAATGTTGGCAGAGTTTCTGGTAGAATTTCAAGCAGTGTTAGCTCCAAGGAGTGTTCAGAAACAGAATCTGCAGTGTGCGCATGCCTGGCATGGTGAGCTTTTCTACCGGCAAGGTATCTCCATCATGAGCTTTTCTACCGGCAAGGTATCTCCATCAAAGGGGAGTTAGAGAAGAATTAGCCAGTGGAAAGAAAAAGAACAGCCAACAGAAAGAATGAAAAAAATGAGGGGAATCATATGTTCCACTGTTCTGAATGTGTAACAGGCACCCTATAGCTAATGTCATCACCATTCATATGGCCTTAGGTTTTGTGTATCATGAGTTCAAATAGGGTATAGCATGAACATCTGGTTCCTGCTCTTTGATGTTAGAAGGTTGAGGTTGGGGCTGGGAACTCAGAGCCTCATCCATCCATCCAGTCAGGCGTCTGTTATCTGAATCTGGTTGTTGGATGGGAGCTTCAGGACCTCTCTACACAAATATCTCGCATTTTCCCCACACGGCTTTGCCTGCGTTGCCTCAGATCATGGCAACCGTGTGGATCAGGGTCATTGTAACAATCACCTTTACGGCTTAGCCTCAGCAGTCACACTGGTTCCTCCTACCTCATGCCATTTATTTCATAGGGCCACTAGGAGCAGGCCACGTTTAGAGGGAGTGCAATTGCCCTTCACTCTGTGAGGAGCCTAGTGTCAAGGTTCTAGGGAGACACGTGAGACACTGCCCTCCATCTCAGACTGGCTGGAAAAGCTGGCTGCTTTCTCAACAGTAAGAAATGATAGAGGGGGGTTTGGGAAGCCGAGAAAGCTAAAACTTTCCAGTTAGGCAAAGTGACTCTGTCCTGAAGGGGAGGTTAGCTTGGGTGTGGCTACTCTTCAGTGACCTTGTAGATAACTGTGAAAATGACAGCCCCCCCCACTACCTCTCTGTATCCATTTTATCTTTATGTTGAGGAAAGGACCTAAGCTGTGTTTATTTCACATATGGAACTGCTTAGAAGCAAATGGACCAGAAGCAACTACTTTTCCTGAGGTCAGAAGGTGCTGAAGACACCTCTAAAGCTCTGCAGGATAGGGGAGCATCTTGATGGAAGAGAGCCATGGTCTTTGAATGGCTCCCCCCAAACCCCTCCTCTTTCTGTCTCCACTGATGTAGGGTAGGGCAGGCTGTGAGCAGGAAATACACCTTTGAGGTTTCCATAAGCAACATTTAGTTTCCCCTGACAAACACAGGCTGCCTTCCTGGCATATAACCTTTGAGGAAACAGGAAATAATATCTATAAGTCAGTCAGTTTCCCTAACAGACTGGCACACTATCTACCTTCCTCGCTCCTGTCAGCTGTGCAGATTGTTTCAGTGGTGCAGAGATGACACATACAGAGTGGTTTGATTGCCTACTGTGGGCATTTGGGTATCATGCATTTGGAATGAGAGGAGGCAGGTGGAGTGGGTGAGGTGGGTAGCTGGCTGGCTGCCATCCACAGAAGCAGGGAACTGGGTTGTAGACGCATCGTGCCCTGAGCAGAGAGCTTGCCATGGTCAGGAGGGCTCCCAGGTGCTTGCCCCTTATGCCCAAGCTGCTTTTTCCTGATTTACACCATAAATCTCCAGGACCATGCCTAGTTCCAGGGGATTTCATTTATCATAAACAGCAGTCGATCGAGACAGAAACAGTGTGGAAAAAATGTTTATGCACTTTAGGTGAAAATAGCAGGTTTCCAAATGGGATTGTGCAATACGATCTTGAACTTGTGACAATAATTATTCTGTAGGTATATAAGGAATAGAGAATAAACATCAACATATAAATAATGAATATCGCAGGGATCAGGGAAAAAATATAAAGTTTAAGTTTTCATGTGCTTTTACCATATATATATATAATCTCCTGAGAGTATATATTGCCTCAACAATAAGAAAAAATAAAATTTAAACATACAGTGGATGAAACTGAGAACTACAAAACAAATTTGAAAATTACATAAGGGTATACATGGCAGGTTTCTGTTGGCTGGGTTTCTCTTTGGTGTGCTCTTTCTCTCTGAGCGATCCTTGGCCATTTGGAAGATCCTAGACTCTTTATAATCCACTGTGGCCAGAGGCCTCATGGTATGGTCTCCCCTCCCTGTGTTCTGGTACGCTTCTGCTGGGTGTCTCCTCAGGCTTCCTGGAGGAGAGACATGGCCTTAGGATGAGATCTCCCTTGGACTTCATCAACCTGATCTCCTGGCTACTGACAGTGATTGTCACCTTGGGAGAGGACCCAGTTGGTCCTCTGGTACTTCTCTTGAACCTTCTCTCAACTGGCCTGTTCATAGGCCCTTTTCCCACTTACTACCCCTTCTTTTTTTTTTTTGGAGACAAAGTATGAAAAATCCCTGGCTAGCCTGGAACTCACTATGTAGAATCTGGTTGGCTTCACTTACACAGATCAGTCTGCCTTTGTGTCCTGAGTGCTAGGATTAAAGGCAAGCACCCTTGCCCATCCCTACTCCTCTCTTTATAACATCCACTTTAGAACGTGCAATTTCCATGCTGGCCTAACAGGCCCTGTGGAGGACTGCCTGCCTAGCTTTTCATGCTCAATCTGAGCTGACGGTGATTTTGTCCTGTCTAGCCTGGCTACATCTTCGTTGCCTTGGATTTGTCTGGGTGCTTATATTTTATTCTGGTGAATGTCCTTCTTAGGGGCATGGCCTTTTGAGCTCTCGGGATCACCTTGTGGCAGCAGCAAAGCTTGTGACTGACAGCTAGGGAAGACTCCCCGGGAAGAGTATGTGCTCTTCTGGTCAGCTCTCTGGCAGACCCAGCTAGTCTCACTCTGAGAGAACGTGGGTGGTCGTACTATGTTAGTGGATTTAGGTGCAGGCCGAAATGGAATTGTCTCAGCTCTGAGGTGCTGTGGGTTGCAAACTTCTATTTTGAAAGTGCTGGTGAAATGCTCCTTTTGTTTTAGCTGCTGCCCTCTTTCTGCCTTGTAGTGATGTGTCTTCTCCTCCAGTGCAAACACCTACAGTTTACTGAAGATTTGAGGGTGAGGGGTTCTCAACAGGGTGACCACATGTCATGGGAGAAACCAGGGCCCTCTCTTGAGGCTCTTAGTCTTATTGATAAAAGAACTTAAGGACAGACTCAAAGAGAAGCTTAGGAACAAATTCATTAGATTTAAAAGCAACAGAGCAGGGCAGGCAAGCTGAAAATCTTGGCAGGTGCCTGAAGGAGGAAGATGAAGCACAGAAAGAGAAAAAGGTACGCTGTTCCAGCTAAGCCAAAGTGGAGTCAGCCACATGGTGGGGAGGGGAGCTTTTGAGAAAGAAAGAAAAAAGCCCAAAGTGTTAGGAAAAGCATGCTTAGAAGAGATAGAAAAAAAAAAAATGGAAAATTAACTTTTAAAAAATTATTGTTTAAAATTTATTCACTTCACATCCAGATCATACTTCCTTCCTTCCTCTCCTCCCGGTCCCACCCTCCCTCCCTCTTCCTTCTATCATCCCTCCCCTACTCCTCAACAAAGGGGATTCCCCCCCCCTCAACTCACCATAGTACATTAAGTTGAAAGAGGACTAAGCATATCTTCTTCCACTGAGACCCGACAAGGCACTCCTATGGGGGGGGGGGAAGGGGGGAGGTTATGGTCTGAAAGCAGGCAATACCTACATGAAGACTAAGCTACCCATTGGCTATATGTGTGTAGGGGGCCTAAGTCCAGGCCCTACATAGTCCTTGGTTCATGCTTCAGTCTCTATATGTCTCCGTGGGGCCAGGTTATTTAACACTGTTGGTCTTCTTGGGAAGTTCATGTCCCCTCTGGGTCCTTCTATCCTTCTCCTCCACTCTTCCACAAGGCTTCCTGCTCAGCCTAATGTTTGACTGTCTCAGCATGTTTTGATCTCCTGCTGGGTGGAGCCTCTCAGAGGACAGCTATGCTAGACTCTCAGTTACCATTAACAGTGTGAGGGGTGGGTCTCAGGTTGGTCCAGGCATTGCTTGGACATTCCCTCAATCTCTGCTCTGTCTTTATCCCTGTACATCTTGTAGGCAGGGTAAGTTTTGGGTCAAAGTTTCTGTGGGTGGGTTGGTGTTCCCCTCACTCCACTCGAAGTCCTGGTTTGCCAGGTGGTGGCTTCTTCAGTCATCTCCATGACTCCCTACTACTATGAATCTTCATTAGAGTCACCCCCATACCTACCCAGGACCTGTTGCAGGTCTCTAGTTTGTCTCAGAGATGACCTCAGTTTCTCTTCTCTCTCCAAGCCCTCTGGTCTCCAAGCTCACTTTCCCCACATCTGATCCTCACCTTCATTTTCCTCTACACTCCTTCTCCTACCTGGTTCCTTCTCTTCATTCACTTTCTCTGTCAATTCTATTTCTCCTTCCAAGTGAGAATTAAGCTTCCTCCCTTGGCCACTCCTTGTTACTTAGCTGCTTCTGGTCTGTGAATTGTAGTATGGTTATCCTACAATGTATGGCTAATAGCCACTTAAAAATGAGTCCATACCATGTGTGTCTTTCTGGGCCTGGGTTACCTCACTCAGGATGATCTTTTCTAGTTCCATCCATTTGCCTACAACTTTCGTGATTTCCTTGTTTTTTAATAGCTGAGTTGTATTCTACACATTTTCTTTATCCATTCTTTGGTTGAGGGACATCTGGATTGTTTTCCAATTTCTGGATATTATGAGTAAAGCTGCATGAACATAGTTGAGCAAGTGTCCTTGTTGTATGTTGGAACATCTTTTGGGTATATGCCCAGGAGTGGTATAGCTGGGTCTTGAGGTAGAGCTATTCCAATTTTTCTGAGAAAGCACTAGATTGATTTCCAAAGTGATTGTGCAAGTTTACACTCCCACCAGCAATGGAGGGTTGTTCCCCTTTCTCAACATCCTCACCAGCAGGTGCTGTCATTTGAGTTTTTGATCTTAGCCATTCTGGTAGGTGTAAGATGGAATCTCAGAGTCATTTTGATTTTCATTTCCATGATGACTAAAAATGTTAAGCATTTCCTTAAGAACTTCTTGGCCATTTGAAATTCCTCTGTTGAGAATTCTCTGTACCCCATTTTTAATTGGATTATTTGGTTTGTTGATGTTTAATATCTTAAGTTCTTCATATATTTTGGACATTAGCCCTTTGTTGGATGTAGGGTTGGTGAAGATATTTTCTTGATTTATAGGCTGCCATTTTGTTCTATTGACAGAGCCCTTTGCCTTACAGAAGTTTTTCAGTTTCATGAGATCCCATTTATTAATTGTTGACCTTAGAGTCTGAGTTATTGATGTCCTGTTTAGGAACTTGTGTCCTGTGCCAATGAGTTGAAGGCTGGTCTCCACTTACTCTTGTAATAGATTTAGTGTGTCTATTTTTCCAATTTTAGCATATGTGCTGCCGAAGTGAGCAGTTAGTGTGTCTATTTTTATGTTGAAGCCTTTGACCCATATGGACTTTAGTTTTGTGATGGGTGTTAAATACGGATCTATTTGCATTTTTCTACATGTTGGCATCCAGTTAGACCAGCACCATTTGTTGAAGATGCTTTCTTTTTTCCACTGTATGGTTTTGGCTTCTTTGTTAAAAAATCAAGGGTCCATAGGTGTGTGGATTTATTTTTGGGTTTTCAATTTGATTCCATTGAACAACTAGTCTGTTTCTATGCCAGTGCCATATAGTTTTTACTATGATTGCTGTATAGCACACCTTGAAATCAGGGCTGGGAATACCTCCAGAACTTCTTTTATTGTACATGGTTGTTTTAGCTATTCTGGGCTTTTCCTTTTCCTATATGAAGAAGTGTTTTTTCAAGGTCTGTAAAGACTTGTGCTGGTATTTTGATGCTGATTGTATTGAATCTGTGGATTGTTTTTGTTAAGATGGCCATTTTTACTATGTTAATCCTACTAACCCATGAGCATGGGAGATCTTTCCATTTATGATATCTTCTTTAATTTCTTTCTTCAGAGACTTCAAGTTCTTGTTATACAGGTCTTTCACTTGCTTGGTTAGAGTTACACCAAGATACTTTATATTGTTTGTGGCTGTTGTGAAGGGTGTTACTTTCTTAATTTCTTTCTCAGCCTATTTGTTTGTTGCTTGTATATAGGAGGGCTACTGGCTGTTTTGAGTTAATTTTGTATCCAGCCATTTTGCTGAAGATGTTTATCAGATATAGAAGTTCTCTGGCAGTATTTTTGGGGTCATTTATATATACGATCATATCATCTGCATATAGTAGTACTTTGACTTCTTTTCCAATTTGTATCCCCTTGATCTCCTTTTAGTTGTCATCTTGCTTTAGCTAGGACTTCAAATACTATATTGAATAGAATATACTCTAGTTTCTCTTCAGACTGTATACATATTTTGCCTTTTACTTCAAGTACTATATTGAATAGACAAGGCAAGAGTAGCCTTGCCTTGTCCCTGATTTCAGTGGAATTGCTTTAAGTTTCTCTTCATTAATTTGATGTTGGGTATAGGCTTGCTGTATATTACCTTTAGTGTATTTAGGTATGTGCCATTTATACTTGATCTTTCCAAGACTTTTAGCATGAAGGGGTTTTGGATTTTGCCAAATGTTTTTTCAGCATCTAAAGAGATGATCATGTGTTTTTTCCTTTCAGTTTGTTTATGTGGTGTATTACGTTGATGGGTTTTTGTATATTGAACCACCCCTGCATGCCTGAGGTGAAGCTTTCTTGATCATGGCCAGTGATATTTTTGGGTTAGGTTTGTGAGTATTTTTTTTGAGTATTTTTGTGTCAATGTTAATAAGGGAAATTGGTTTTAAATTCTCTTTCTATGTTGAGTCTTTGTGTCTT
This sequence comes from Acomys russatus, assembly GCF_903995435.1. Taxonomy (NCBI): domain Eukaryota; kingdom Metazoa; phylum Chordata; class Mammalia; order Rodentia; family Muridae; genus Acomys; species Acomys russatus. Next base: position 21,167,917 of record NC_067150.1, read on the forward strand.
AGCTGTCAGGGTCACTGTGGTCTCATAGAATGAGTCTGGCAATGTTCTTTCTGTTTCTATTTTGTGGAATTGTTTCAGGAGCATTGGTATTAGCTCATCTTTTAAGGTCTGGTAGATTTCTGCACTGAAACCATCTGGCTTGACTCTTTTTGAGGGGGAAGGGTTTGGGAGACTTTTAATGACAGCTTATATTTCCTTAGGAGTTATAGGACTATTTTGCTTATTTACATGATCTTGATTTAACTTTAATAAGAGAAATCTATCAAGAAATCTGTCCATTTCTTTTAGATTTTTTAATTTTGTGGCATACTGGCTTTTAAAATAAGACCTAACAATTCTCTGAGTTTCCTCCTTGTCTGTTGTTATGCCTCCCTTTTCATTTCTGATTTTGTTGACTTGAATATTGTCTCTTTGCCTTTTAGTTAGTTTGGATAAGGGTTTGTCTACCTTGTTGATTTTCTCAAAGAACCAGATATTGTTTTTGTTGATTCTTTGTATTGTTCTCTTTGTTTCTAATTTATTGCTTTTGGCCCTGAGTTTGATTATTTCCTGCTGTATACTCCTTTTGGGAATGTTTGCTTCTTTTTGTTCTAGAGCTTTCAGTTATGCTGTTGATTTGATAGTATGAGATCTTTCCAATTTCTTTATGAAGGCACTTAGTGCTGTAAACTTTCTTCTTAGCACTGCTTCCATTGTATCCCATAAGTTTGGGTATGTTGTGCCTTAATTTTCATTGAATTTTAGGAAACCTGTCATTTCTTTCTTTCTTTCTTCCCTTACCCAGTGGTCATTGAGTAGGGAAGTATTCAGTTTCCATGAGTGTGTAGGCTTTTTTGTTATTTCTGTTGTTGTTGAAGTCCAGCTTTAATCTGTGGTGATCTGATATAATACAAGGGATTATTTCCATTTTTTAAATACTAGTTGAGGCTTGTTTTATGACTGACTATATGGTCAATTTTGGAGAAGGTTCCATGTGTTGCTGAGAAAAAGATATATTCTTTTGTGTTTGAGTGAAAGGTTCTGTAGATATCTGTTAGGTGTTTGATTCATGATATCAGTGCGTTTCATTATTTCTCCATTAGTTTCTGTCTCAATGACCTGTCCATTAGTGAGAGTGAGGTCTTGAAATCTCCCACTATTAATGTGTGGGCATTGGTATGTGATTTAAGCTTTAGTAATGTTTCTTTTATAAATTTGGGTGTCCTTGTATTTGGAGCATAAATATTCAGGGTTGAGATGTCCTCTCAGAGGATTTTTCCTTTTATGAGAATATAGTGTCCTTTCCCATCTCTTTTGATTAATTTTGGTTGAAAGTCTATTTTGTTAGATATTAAGATGTCTACCACAGCTTGCCTCTTGAGTCTGTTTACTTAGAAAATCATTTTCTAGCCCTTTACTCTAAGGTCAAGTTTATCTGAGTAGCTGAGGTGTGTTTCTTGTATGCAGCAGAATGATGGGCCCTGCTTCCAAATCCATTCTGTTAGCCTTTGTGTTTTTATTGGGGAATTGAGTCCATTGATGTTGATAGATATTAATGACAAATGATTAGTTCCTTTTATTTCAACTTAGGATGCTGTGGTAAGTTTGTGTGCTTGCTTCTTTTGGTTTTGCTGCAGTGAAGTTATTTATATTCTGTGTTTTCTTGGGTGTAGTTAATGTCTTTCAATTGAAGTTTTACTTCCAGTATTTTCTGTAGAGCTGGGTTTGTGCTTAGATATTGTTTAAATTAGATTTTGTCAAGGAATATCTTGTTTTCTCCATCTATGGTGATTGAAAAATTTTGCTGGTTATAGTAATCTGGGATGACATTTGTGGTTTCTTAGGGTCTGCAAGACATCTGCCCAGGGCATTCTGGTTTTTAGAGTCCCTATTGAGAAGTCAGGGATGATTCTGATAGGTCTACCTTTATATGTTACTTGACCTTTTTCCCTTGCAGCTTTTAATTTTTCTTTGTTCTTTACATTTAGTGTTTTGATTATTATGTGGGAGGAGGAATTTCTTTTCTGGTCTGACCTATTTGGTGTTCTGTGTGCCACGTGTATGCTTATAGGAACCTCTTTCTTTAGGTTGAGGAAATTTTCTTCTACGATTTTGTTGAAAATATTTTCTGGTCCTTGAAGCCAGGAACCTTCTCTTTCTTCTATTCCTATTATTCTCAGGTTTTGTCTTTTCATTGTCTCCTTGAATTCTTGGATGTTTTCTGTCAGGAATTTTTTAGGTTTAATATTTTCTTTGGCAGCTGTATTTATTTCTTCTAATGTATCTTCTATGCCTGAGATTCTCTCCTTTACCTGTTGTATTCTGTTGATGATGCTTACCTCTGTAGTTCCTGTTCCATTCCCCAAGTTTTCCCTATCTAGGATTTCCTCAGTTTGTGTTTTTTTCTTATTGTTTCTATTTTCATCAGATCTTGAACTGTTTTATTCATTTTCTTTGCCTGTTTCATGTTATTTTCTGTATTTCCTTACGTGATTTATTTGTTTCCTCTTTAAAGGCCTCAGTATGTTTGATTGTATTTTCTTTTCTTTTCTTTTTTTTAAAGACCTCTATCATCTTCCTAAGCATAGATTTAAGGTAATTTTTCCTGTGTTTCAGCTATGTTAGGATATCCAGTGCTTGTTGTAGTAAGGTAGGTGGGTTCTGGTGGTGCCATATTGTCTTGGCTTTTGGTGAGTTTTCTGATACAGGGGTTTAGCCATCAGGCTATCCCTGGCATTGGCTGGCTGTTTCTGGTGTCTACTGAGTTTCTCTGGTATGTAGGAGGAGCTCTGGGCCAGAGGCTGGATGTGCCTTAGGTTCGGTAGCCCTCTTGGGTAGTGGATATGGCTGTGGGCTGGAGGCTGGATCACAGCGAATAGCCCACAGCCCTCCTCTGCTGCGTGTTTCCCAATGGGACCCACAGGTAGGAGGTTGGGGTGAGGGTGTCTAGCCTATAGGATCCTGAGATCAACCAGGTCTCCTCAGGAAGGTTGGTAGAGCAGTGAACTGGAGGTTGGAACCATGAGTACCTGGTAGCCAGGATCCTTCCTCTTACTGGGGAAGCATGGAAGCTGGTGTTTTGGAGTCAGCAGCACTGTCACTTGCTTGCTCACTAGTCACCAAATGCTCTGCGTGCTGCCATCTTGAAGAGAGACCCTGTGTGATCCTGTTATCCCACAGGTCTCCTCAGGAAGACAGGTAGAACCCTGGATCTGAGGCTGGGAGTGTGTCCCTGGAACTTGGGAGTCATCCTTGGGAAGGAGGGGAGTGTCTGGTGGCTGGAGGTTGGGAACATGTCTCTAGCACCAGGGATCCCTTCTCTCATCCAGGAGACATGGATGCTGACATTTTGGAGATGGGAACCCAGCTCTAGGTACTCACACACCATGTGCTGCAATCGTGGAGTCCAACTTTTTTTTTTTTTTAAATTAATTTAGGAAAGAGGGCTGGCTTACAAAGCTGCACACCTGTGCCTCTGTACTCTACTGTGCTATGGATGGGATTTTGGGAAAGAAAAGTACATTATCTCAGAAAAGGGCCAGTTAATTATTCCTCCTACCCTCGTTAGTGTGTCTTAAAGTGAAAGTCCCTTCTTAGGGTGGTCCTGCTTTCTAGACAGGTGGTCCTCATCACCCACCTGCCCAACTGGAGTGTTAGGTCTCTCCACAGCAGAGAGACTTTATCCCCGTAGCCAGAAGGAAATAGTTGAAAGTTTCCCTTAATGGGCCCTTAATGCTGATGTGACACTTGGACTGGATGGAAAATGGGCCCAGGCCAGTGAAGCAGCCAGGCCATGGGTCTGACTCTACAGTCTGCATAGGCCCTGAGCAAGGGAAAGGTCTCAGTCACGAGCATGCATGCTGGAAGAAGCAAGGTACTTTGTAGGACATTGTTCCTGACCCCTGCTCACAAGCTGTCATATGTACCCTGAGATGACTGTCTTGATAGAGAGGTAAAGGGGTGGCTTCAGTCTTTTGGGTATGTGTGTGGGGCGAACAGGAAGGATTTAATTAGGGAACCAGAAGTTATAGCTGTGTGGAAATCCACAGTTCACAGGGACTGGAGCACAGTGCAGAAATGACTTTGTTGCTTTAAATGATATCTCTGTTTACACATGAGACATTCTGTATAATTCATGAGGATTTTGTATCATTTACCAGCAGGGATCAGCAAACATGCCTCCCACAATTCTTGTAACTCTGTAGCTCCCGGTGTTGCAGTTCCTCACCTGCCTGCTTTTCCCTGTCACAGGGACTCTGATGAACATAGCAGGTCGCACAGGTGACAAGTGCAGTGTGTAATCACAATTTCTGGCCTCACACAAGCCTAAGGAGCCCGTGATGCTCCCATCCCTCCTCTTACTCCCGCCCCAGAGAAGCAAGGCCCAAAGTTGGGTGTTTTGTTCTCGGTCACACATTTGTGTTGCCTGGAGTAAAACTCAAGAGCATTTGACTCCAAGGCTCATGTTTTATTTCTCTAAACACAGGAGCACAGGAAGGAAAATGCCTACACCACAACATAACACACCGTCTGCTGCTTAGAGGACAGAGCTGGCTTTCTAACCCTGCTGCTTCGGACGATGACGGTGGCCACGTGAGGAGAGGGGCATCTCGCATAGGCATTTCCTGGTCTTCCATATAGTTTGAAACTTATTTTGCCACAGCGGGATTTGCTGGGGGCTCTTCTAGGAAAATCCTGGGTTAGTGTGTCACAGTGGCAATGGAGCCTTTTGACGTGTGTGTCAGGTGGGGCGCATGTTTAACCATCGGTAATGGGAAGGATTAGACAAGCGGCTTGAATTAACGAGGAGCTAAAACCCATCACCATGCATATGAGTGTTCAGAGTGCACACACACACACACATACACACACACACACACACTCCCCCTCACACTCCCCCTCACCCTCAACCCCCCACGCCCGCTCCCGCAAGTGAAATAAGTAGCTGCTCCATAGAATTCGTCTTCACCATTCATTGTTATAGTCCTTTGGTCAGTGTCTCTGCTTGATTCCCTGTCACTAATGCTCCTGACCCTCCTATGGCTGGGGGAGACACAATTATACACAGGGCTATTGTATTTTCAGGACACATCAGCCCATGTGCTGAAGGCTTTCTTCTAAGGATCCTTTGAAATTTCATTGTCTCATCAGAGGACCAGATCAATGAATCTGCTCAATTAGGTTTCTCTGGGTAGAAGCTGGCGGGGGTGGGGTGGGGTGGGGGGAGAGGCGGCGGCGGAAGGACTCCCATCCCAGTATCCAGTTGCAAATATCATTTATTAACCCAAGAAGCCAGGGGGATTTAGGGCTTTCCTAGCCAAACACTGAGAAGCTGAACGCTTTCGGTCTTTAAAGGCTCAGAAACAGGGCTCCACAGGCCAGCACCACCACTTCCTTGCTGTGTAAAGTTGTGTTTTTGCCAAAAGTTCTTCTTGCTGTAGGCAGAGGCCTGGCTCTGTTCAACCTCTCCCCACCCTCCCCCACTTTCTGGAGGTGACTTCTGTGGGCAGGACCTCTGGGGAGAGTCATCAGGTGCCCCTCATTCACTGGGCTCCACTGTATGAGATGGTCTCAGCTGGAGGCAGCAAATGTGGGGGAGAAAGGGCTGATTGAATTTGGTTTGGGACCCCTCCAAGTCCTGCAAGGCTTGCAAATGTTTAGGGAGTGATTTCCATATCACTCTAAAGTTGCTTTTCTTTCTCCCAGAGGCAAAGGCTGCTGCCAAGACTGGAGGACTTAGAGCTGGAAACTGCCCTAAAGATAGGGAAGTGAGGCAAGAGATCCATTTCGTGTGTGTGTGTGTGTGTGTGTGTGTGTGTGTGTGTGTGTGTGTGTGTGTGTGTATGTGTAGGGGTGCAGTTCCCAGTGCTCTCCCATTCGTGCATGCACGTGCGTGCATGGTGGTGGGTTTTCGTTCCTGTCAATTCTCTATAATAGAGCTCACCATACCGAGGAAACCTAGGGCTTCACTGGGCACTTGGCCAGCACAGCAGAGGCAGTGTGATGTCTGGAAAGCAAATTTTTAGAAGCAAATGGAATGTTGGAATGAGGAACCTGGGCACAATGAAATGGCTTGCAGGGCAGTATGGCCCTGTGCTCATAGTTAGTGACCCTCAGTGGAGCTACTGCTAAGGAGATGAGCCTTCAGGAGGCAGGTGTGTGTGTGTGTGTGTGTGTGTGTGTGTGTGTGTGTGTGTGTGTGTGTAGGAGTGCAGTTCTAGATCCCTGTCCGCAGGTCACTTACTGGCTCTGTGTGACCTGGTTGTAGACAGAGATAGTAATTTCCTGTAACTGTCTGCTCAGTGATTTTGCTGGAGAAGGAGCCACAGCTGGGGTAAACAAGCCAGCTGAGCTGGGAGGAGCAATGAAAGTTCGGGAAAGACTGTTGCTTGCTGTATGGGAACCAGTGGGTGTAAGGTCAGGAACTTCAAGATTCTTTCTAATTCTAAGGCAAAGAGTTTCCACAAAGCTAGGTCAGTGATGTCATTCCTTCCTTCCTTCCGTCCTTTTTTTCTTCCTTCCTTCCTCCACTCATTCATTTCTTTGGTTATTTAGTGGGTATTTCTTACGTGCCTTTGATAAGCCAGGCACTATGCTATACTGAGAAAGAGGATGGAGAATTCTCTACACGTGTTCAACTTATAGTTTGCCATGGTTTAAATCATCTCCCACACTTAATCTTTTTTTTTTTTAATTTTTTTTATTAATTTATTCTTGTTACATCTCAATGTTTATCCCATCCCTTGTATCCTCCCATTCCTCCCCCCCCCCCATTTTCCCATTATTCCCCTCCCCTATGACTGTTCCTGAGGGGGATCACCTCCCCCTATATATTCTCATAGGGTATCAAGTCTCTTCTTGGCTACCTGCTGTCCTTCCTCTGAGTGCCACCAGGTCTCCCCCTCCAGGGGACATGGTCATATGTGAGGCACCATAGTACGTGAGAAAGTCATATCACACTCTCCACTCAACTGTGGAGAATATTCTGACCATTGGCTAGATCTGGGAAGGTGTTTAAAGTTTACCTCCTGTATTGTCCTTGGCTGGTGCCTTAGTTTGAGCGGGACCCCTGGGCCCAAATCTGCCTATCATATTGTTCTACTTGTAGGTTTCTAGGACCCTCTGTATCCTTTTATTTTGCTATTCTCCCATGCGTCTCTCATTTAGAGTCCCAATAGGATGCCTTCCCCTCTGTCCCAGTCCCACACTTAATCTTATATAGTGATGGTGCAATGTGATCCCTAATGAGAGCTGTGCAGGTCCAGGGCCCCACCCTCAGGAATGCATTAGTGCTGATGGGGAAAGGGAATTAAAGATGTGAGTTTGATCTCTTACATTCCCTTCTGCCTTCTGTCATGGGATAATATAGCAACAAAGCCAGAAAATGTGGCCTTTGACGTTGACTACTCAGCCTCCAGGATTATAAGAAACATATTATTCTATTTCTAAAATGTCTACTCCAGGGTGTGGAAAAGCAGAGTTCTCATCATCTCATCAAGATTTTTTTTAGATTTGTTTTTTAGATTTTTTTTTTAAAGGTTTTTGTTTTTGTCTTTTTAGACTTTTTGGTCATAAGAAAATCTGATATAACGACAAAACACTGCATACGACACCAGTTTCAGGCAGATTCCCTCTTCAGAAGTGGCCAGGAGAGGGGCATTGATTTTTCTTTAAGGGTGTGACCCTGGTGGATCCATCACACACCAAAGGATGATCCTAAACCTAAGATCCTATGGGCAGCAGAAACTGGATTTGATGTCCTGCCCAAATGAATGGAAGGGCAGATGGTGAAGGTGAATTTTATGGGGCAGCTGTTGAGGACCAGAGCCAAGTCATTGCCTTAATCTTTCTCAGTACTTATGGCTCAGAGTGTACTCAGTGGTTTCTCATGAGCCACTCCAAAGGGGTGCTTTCTTCAATTGTGACCTTTAATTGATACCTGATTAGTGACTGGCGGAGGGAAAGGACAGAAGACCTTTCTCAATGACATTTTCTGGGAGCAGAGCGGTGTCCTTCCTGGGTGGCTGGAGAGGAGGCGGTGATGATGAAGTTGAACCAGACAGGAAGCAGAAGATGAATGATTGACTGGCTTTATCCTTTTTTTTTTTTTTTTTTTTTTTAATTTTATTTATTTTTTTTTTATTAATTTATTCTTGTTACATCTCAATGTTTATCCCATCCCTTGTATCCTCCCATTCCTCCCCCCCCCCCATTTTCCCATTATTCCCCTCCCCTATGACTGTTCCTGAGGGGGATTACGTCCCCCTATATATTCTCATAGGGTATCAAGTCTCTTCTTGGCTACTTGCTGTCCTTCCTCTGAGTGCCACCAGGTCTCCCCCTCCAGGGGACATGGTCAAATGTGAGGCACCAGAGTATGTGAGAAAGTCGTATCACACTCTCCACTCAACTGTGGAGAATATTCTGACCATTGGCTAGATCTGGGAAGGGGTTTAAAGTTTACCTCCTGTATTGTCCTTGGCTGGTGCCTTAGTTTGAGCGGGACCCCTGGGCCCAAATCTGCCTATCATATTGTTCTACTTGTAGATTTCTAGGACCCTCTGGATCCTTTTATTTTGCTGTTCTCCCATGCGTCTCTCATTTAGAGTCCCAATAGGATGCCTTCCCCTCTGTCCCAGTTTCCTGGTAAGTGAAGGCTTTCGTGGGACATGCCCCTTGGGCTAGTATGCAGATATAAGTGAGTATATACCATTTGATTCTTTCTGCTTCTGGGTTAACTCACTCATTATGATCATTTCTAGCTCAATCCATTTATCCACAAATTTCGGGAATTCCTTGTTTTTTATAGCTGAGTAGTATTCCATAGTGTATATGTACCACAGTTTCTTTATCCACTCTTCTACTGAGGGACACTTAGGCTGTTTCCATGTTCTGGCTATTATGAATAAGGCTGCTATGAACATGGTTGAGCAAATTTTCTTGTTGTGTGCTGGAGCATCTTCTGGGTATATTCCAAGGAGTGGAATAGCTGGGTCTTGAGGAAGCCCTATTCCCATTTTTCTGAGATAGCACCAGATAGATTTCCAAAGTGGCTGTACTAGTTTGCATTCCCACCAGCAATGAAGGAGTGTTCCTCTCTCCCCACATCCTCGCCAGCATGTGGTGTCGCTTGAATTTTTGATCTTAGCCATTCTGATGGGTGTAAGATGGAATCTCAGAGTTGTTTTGATTTGCATTTCCCTGATGACTAAGGAGGTTGAGCATTTCTTTAAGTGTTTCTCAGCCATTTGATACTCCTCTGTTGAGAATTCTCTGTTTAGTTCCAAGCCCCATTTCTCAATTGGGTTATTCGGTTTGGTGGTGTTTAATTTCTTGAGTTCTTTATATATTTTGGATATTAGACCTTTGTCAGATGTAGGGTTGGTGAAGATTTTTTCCCAGTCTGTAGGCTGTCGCTTTGTTCTCTTGACAGTGTCTCCTGCCTTACAGAAGCTTCTCAGCCTCATGAGGTCCCATTTATTAATGGTTGACATTAAGGCCTGGGCCGTTGGTGTTCTGTTCAGGAAGTTGTCTCCTGTGCCAATATGTTCCAGGCTCTTTCCCACTTTTTCTTCTAAGTGAGTTAGTGTCTCTGGTTTTATGTTGAGGTCTTTAATCCACTTGGATTTGAGTTTTGTGCAAGGTGACAAATATGGGTCCAGTTTCATTTTTTTACACATAGACCTCCAGTTAGACCAGCACCATTTGTTGAAGATGCTATCCTTTTTCCATTGAATGGATTTGGCTTCTTTGTCAAAAATCAAGTGACCATATGTGTGTGGATTCATATCTGGGTCTTCGATTCGATTCCACTGATCAACCAGCCTGTTGCTGTGCCAGTACCATGCTGTTTTAAGTACTATTGCTTTATAGTACAGTTTGAGATCAGGTATGGAGATTCCTCCGGAGCATCTTTTATTGTACAAGATTGTTTTAGCTATTCTGGGTTTTTTGTTTTTCCATATGAAGTTCAGAATTGAACTTTCAATGTCTTTAAAAAATTGTGTAGTTATTTTGATAGGGATTGCATTGAATCTGTAGATTGCTTTTGGTAGGATGGCCATTTTTACTATGTTAATTCTCCCGATCCATGAGCAAGGAAGATCACGCCATCTTCTCAGGTCATCTTCAATCTCTTTCTTCAGAGTTTTGAAATTTTTTTCATACAAGTCCTTCACTTGCTTAGTTAGGGTAACTCCTAGATATTTTATATTGCTTGTGGCTAATGTGAAGGGTGTGGTTTTCCTAATTTCTTCCTCTGCAAGCTTGTCATTTGTGTATAGGAAGGCTACAGACTTTTTTGAGTTAATTTTGTATCCAGCCAATTTGCTGAAGGTGTTTATCAGCTTTAGGAGTTCTCTGGTGGAGTTTTGAGGGTCACTTATGTACACTATCATATCATCTGCAAAGAGGGATAATTTGACTTCCTCCTTTCCCATTTGGATCCCCTTGATCTCCTTTTGTTGTCTTATTGCTCTGGCTAGAACTTCGAGTACTATATTGAAGAGATATGGAGAGAGTGGGCAGCCTTGCCTTGTTCCCGATTTGAGAGGAATTTCCTTGAGTATCTCACCATTTACTTTGATTTTGGCTATTGGCTTGCTGTATATAGCCTTTATTATGTTGAGGAAAGTGCCTTGTATCCCCGATCTCTCTAAAACTTTAAACATGAATGGGTGTTGAATTTTATCAAATGCTTTCTCTGCATCCAAGGAGATGATCATGTGGTTTTTTATTTTCAGTTTGTTTATATGATGGATTACATTGATGGATTTCCGTATATTAAACCATCCCTGCATGCCTGGAATGAAGCCTACTTGGTCATGATGAATGATATCTTTGATGTGCTCCTGTATTCGTTTTGCAAGTATTTTATTTAGTATTTTTGCATCTATGTTCATAAGAGAAATTGGTCTGAAATTCTCTTTCTTTGTTGAGTCTTTGTGAGGTTTAGGTATCAATGAGACTATGGCCTCATAGAATGAATTTGGTAATTTTCCATCCATTTCTATCTTTTGGAGTAGCTTGAAGAGTATCGGTATTAGCTCGCCCTTAAAGGTCTGGTAGAATTCTGCACTGAAACCATCTGGCCCTGGGCTTTTTTTGGTTGGGAGACCATCGATGATTGCTTCTATTTCTGTCGGGGAAATGGGACTATTTAACTTGTTTATCTGTTCTTCACTCAACTTTGGCAAGTGAACTTGATCAAGAAAATCGTCCATTTCCCTTAGATTTTCAAATTTTGTGGCGTATATGCCTTCAAAGTAGGATCTTATGATTCTTTGAATTTCTTCAGTGTCTGTTGTTATGTCTCCCTTTTCATTTCTGATTTGTTGATTTCAATACTGTCTCTCTGCCTTTTAGTTAGTTTGGCTAATGGTCTGTCTATCTTGTTGATTTTCTCAAAGAACCAGCTTTTGGTTTTGTTGATTCTTTGGACTGTTTTCTTAGTTTCTAATTTGTTAATTTCAGCCCTGAGTTTGATAATTTCCAGGCGTCTACTCCTCTTGGGTGTTTCTGCTTCTTTTTTTTCTAGGGCTTCCAGTTGTGTTGTTAAGATGCTTATGTGCGATGTTTCCAATTTCTTTTTAAAGGCACTTAGTGCTATGAATTTTCCTCTTAGCACTGCTTTCAATGTATCCCACAAATTTGGGTATGTTGTTTCTTCATTTTCATTGAATTTCAGAAACTCCTTGATTTCTTTCTTTATTTCTTCCCTGACCCAGGTGTCATTTAGCAGAGAGTTGTTTAGTTTCCACAAACGTGTAGGCTTTTTGTTATTTCTGTTGTTGTTGAATTGCAGCCTAAGAGCATGGTGATCTGATAGGATACAAGGTATTATTTCAATCCTCTTGTATCTGTTGAGGCTTGCTTTGTGACCTACGATGTGATCAATTTTGGAGAAGGTTCCATGGGGTGCAGAGAAGAAGGTGTATTCTTTCTTGTTTGGGTGAAAGGTTCTATAGATATCTGTTAGATCCATTTGACCCATGGCATTGGTTAATGATGTTATTTCTCGGCTTAGTTTCTGTTTCAATGACTTATCCTTCAGTGAGAGTGGGGTGTTGAAGTCTCCCACTATTATTGTGTGGGGATCGATGTGTGGTTTAAGCTTTTTTAGGAGATCTTTTACATATGTGGGTGCCCTTGTATTGGGAGCATAGATGTTCAGAATTGTGATGTCATCTTGGTTGACTTTACCTTTGATGAGTATGAAGTGTCCTTCCTCATCCCTTTTGATTAATTTTGGTTGAAAGTCTATTTTGTTCGATACTAAAATGGCTACACCTGCTTGCTTCTTGTGACCATTTGCTTGGAATATTTTTTTCCAACCTTTTACCCTGAGGTAATGCCTTTCATTATGGGTGAGATGTGTTTCTTGGATGCAGAAGAATGTTGGGTCTTGTTTATGTACCCATTCGGTTAGTCTGTGTCTTTTTATTGGAGAATTGAGGCCATTGATGTTGAGAGATATTAATGACCAGTGACTGTTAAGAGTCTTAATTTTGATGTTGTTTCCAGTCGAGCGTTTGTGTAGTTGTGTTTTTGCCATGGGATAGTTATCTATTTCCTGGGTAGTTTGGTTGTAGCTTGACCCTTTGGGATGGAGTTTTCCTTCTAGTACCTTCTGTAAAGCTGGGTTTGTGGATAGGTACTGTTTGAATTTGTTTTTGTCATGGAATATTTTGTTTTCTCCATCAATGGTTATTGATAATTTTGCTGGGTAAAGTAGTCTGGCCTGGCATCTGTGTTCTCTTAGGGTTTGCAGGATCTCTGTCCAGGCCCTTCTGGCTTTTATGGTCTCTGCTGAGAAGTCAGGTGTAATTCTGATAGGTTTACCATTAAATGTTATTTGGCCCTTTTCCCTTGCAGCTTTTAATATTTTTCTTTGTTCTGCATGTTTTGTGTTTTGATTATTATGTGGCGGGCAGTTTTTTCTTTTCTGGTCAATTCTATTTGGTGTTCTGTAGGCCTCTTGTATGTTTATAGGCATCTCTTTCTTTAGATTGGGGAAATTTTCTTCTATGATTTTGTTGAGAATAGTTTCTGGGCCCTGGAGTCTGATGTCTTCTCTTTCTTCAATGCCTATTATCCGCAAATTTCTTCTTTTCATGGTGTCCTTAATTTCTTGGATGTTTTGTGTCAGGAGTTTTCCAGATTTGGCATTTTCTTTAATGGTTGATTCAATATCTGTGATTGTATCTTCTAGCCCTGAGATTCGTTCTTCCATCTCTTGGATTCTGTTAGAAAGCTCACCTCTGTGTTGCTCGCCTTCTTCTCTGAGGTCTCCCGTTCTCGTTTTTCTTCTGTCTGTGTGTTTATCATTGAATCCATTTTCATTTTCAGATCTTGAACTGATTTTTTGATTTCCTTCATCTGATTTTTTGTATATTCCTGAGTTTCTTCCATTGCCTCTTTATAGGTCTTCAGAGCTTGAACCGTTTTAGTTATTTCTTTCATCTGGTTGTTTGCATTTTCCTGCAATTTTTCCAGTTCCACTCTATGTGCTTCTTTTATGTCTCTCACCTGTTTGTCTGCGTCTTCCTGCATTTGATTACGAATTTTATTGTTTCCTCCATTATCATCCTCATTACTAAGGATTTGAGGTCATTTTCTTGTATTTCCGTTGTATTTGAGTTCTCTGGGTGGTTTTCTTTGGGATAGCTGGAAACTGGAGACGCCATGTTGTTTTGGGGTTTTTTGCGTATGCTTTTTCGTTGTCCTTTAGACATCTTGCCGTCTTTGTTTTTGTTGGGTAGCTTCCAGAGTTGAATGGAGGGTGTCTGACGATAGATTCACTTGTTTTCTTACGATTTCCCTAGGCTGCGAGCTCAAAGCTTCACTGGTGTGGATGTTAGGAGGTTAGCCCTGTTGTTCTGGTCTCTCACAGCCAGTGATCCTCAGTCCCTCTCTGCTGTGGATCCTGCAATTGTTCTGGGTCTCTGAATGAGCGTTGGGTCAGGCCAAGGTATCCACAGCCTTCTGTGTTCCCTGCCAAGTCCAGCCAGGAGCACTGGGACCGAACCACGGGCAGAACTCAGCTAGATTCTCAGGGCCAGAACCGTCTGCCAAGCTCAGCTAGGGATTTTGGGCCCAAAATGCACACAGGGCCCAGCCAGAATTTTTGGGCTGGGACTACGCACCAAGCTCCACTAGGGCCTTTTGGCCCAAAGTGCGTGCTGTGGTCAGTTATTGACTCAGGGCCCGAACTGACCACCAATCTCAGCCAGGAATTCTGGATTCAAACTGTACACTGTGTCCAACCAGAGTCTTAGAGCTGGTGGAACCGAGAGCTCTGTCCAGCCTGTGCCACAGCAGGAGAACTGCGGCTGCTCTGAGTTAGCGCCAGTGGTGGAACAAGTGCTCCGCCCGGACTGTGTCCCCGCAGGGGAGCTGCCGCTGAGCTGAGGTGGTGCCTAGGATGGAACCGAGCACGTCACCAAGCCTGCGCCACAGCAGGAGAACTGTGGCTGCTGTGAGTTAGCGCCAGTGGTGGAACAAGTGCTCCGCCCGGACTGTGTCCCCGCAGGGGAGCTGCCGCTGAGCTGAGGTGGTGCCTAGGATGGAACCGAGCACGTCACCAAGCCTGCGCCACAGCAGGAGAACTGCGGCTGCTCTGAGTTAGCGCCAGTGGTGGAACAAGTGCTCCGCCCGGACTGTGTCCCCGCAGGGGAGCTGCCGCTGAGCTGAGGTGGTGCCTAGGATGGAACCGAGCACGTCACCAAGCCTGCGCCACAGCAGGAGAACTGCGGCTGCTCTGAGTTAGCGCCTGTGGTGAAACCAAGTGCTCCGCTCAGACTGTGTCACCGCAGGGGAGCTGCCGCTGAGCTGAGGTGGTGCCTAGGATGGAACCGAGCACGTCACCAAGCCTGCGCCACAGCAGGAGAACTGCGGCTGCTCTGAGTTAGCGCCAGTGGTGGGACAAGTGCTCCGCTCGGACTGTGTCCCCGCAGGGGAGCTGCCGCTGAGCTGAGGTGGTGCCTAGGATGGAACCGAGCACGTCACCAAGCCTGCGCCACAGCAGGAGAACTGCGGCTGCTCTGAGTTAGCGCCTGTGGTGAAACCAAGTGCTCCGCTCAGACTGTGTCACCGCAGGGGAGCTGCCGCTGAGCTGAGGTAGTGCCTAGTGTGGAGCAGCGTGCTCAACTAAGCCTGCGCCACAGCAGGGGAGCTATGGCCACGCTGAGTTAGTGCCTCAGGCAGAATTGTTTGCTGGGCTGGGCCAATACCCGGGACTCTGGGGCCGAACTGTCCGCCGAGTCCAATCTGGGTCCAAAGGCTCCACGAGACCCAAATCCTGCCCCAAGTCCCCTCTCCCGCAGCAATTCCCACCAGCCACCACACCAATCGCCTCCACCGGAAGGCTATGAGCTGCAAACCTCAGCCGCCGCTGCTGGTGCCGCTGGTGCTGCCGCCTCTACCGCTGCCGCTCCGATCAGAGAAAAACCACGCTCCTCCCGTGTGCAGGGGCACGCAGGTCCTCCGCACCCTGGTCTCTCCGAACCGTGGAGCACTCCCGCTGCCGTGATGTTCGGACCTCGGTGTTCCTGGCTCAGAAATCTGTGCAATTCCCTGAATTGTTCACTGGAGCCTCCAAACGCGGTCCACACTGCTCGCCGCCATCTTGGATCCTCTCGACTGGCTTTATCCTTAAAAGGGAGAGGCAATGAAAGGGTTACTGTCAGGTATGAGGTCATTAGGTTTCTCTGTTCAAAAACTCTTTCCACAGAGTGTTTATACAACTTGAAGATCAACTTGATGCGTTTTAAAAATCATATTTCGAGGTTGGGTTCAAATTCTATGAAGCTGAGGCTGGTCTTGAACTCTTGACCCTCCCACCTTCATTTCCTGGTGAGTTTTGGGATTGTAGGCATGTGACAGCATGCCAGATTTTTGATGGTGCAAGAGATCTTTATAGGCTCAGGACCCGCAAGACCAAGTTCTCAGCACAGAAGAGATTTATTTTCCCCCGAGGGACAGGGAGCAGGACATAAGAAACAAAAACAGGAGATAGAAAACAAGGGAGAAAGAGAAAAGAATAAAAAAGATGGGAGGGGGGCAACAAGGAAGAGAGGCAAAGAGCATTTGTCCTGGAGGAAAAGGACTGACTATGAGTAGAGAGAAGGCAGACATGGCCCATAGGCAAATGGCAGTTTATAAAAGTTAGGATGGGGTGTTTAACTTTGCCTAGGCCTCCTAATTAGGTGAACCAAGGGGGGCTTGTGATTGCTAGACCTCAGTACTTTGATAGTTGGACCTTGGTAGTCAGCCTCAGGAGGAGAAAGTGGCCACATAAGGGAACTGACCTTGGTGCCTAGCTTTAGGAATGTAGTCTAAGGTAGTTTTTAGCAAGGCAGAGGCAATGGAGGAGAGCCATGCTCACCATGCTAGAGCTGGTCGGAGTCCCTTCAGAGAGCGTTTAACCATTTAACTAATAAATCACTCCCTGTCTCTGTCTCTGCAGTGTCTCTGTGTGCATGTGTGGTGCACATGTGCGTGCACCACAGTGCATGCCGGGAGGTCAGAAATCGACTCTCTGGAACAAGCTCCCTTCTTTACTCTGGGGGTTCCAAGGATTAACCTCAGGTCATCAAGCTAACAGCGTTCCTGGCTGAGCTATCCTTGTGGCCTGCTTGCCACTTTTAAATATCCCTTTGTCTCCACCTCTGAGAATGCAAAGCAGTCCCTGGTACCTTTCTCTTTGGTCCACATTTGGGAAATATTACAATGGCACACCGTGGGGATGTATTAGATGCTCACTAAATTGACGTGGGAGTCAGATGTGCATTTTTCAATGACCTTTTTGCCTAAATTGTGAGACATTTTGTAGAAAACCAGGAGAGAGAGAGAGAGAGAGAGAGAGAAAAAAAAAAAGGTAGGGCTTGATTGATGGGCGGTGTCTGCGGCCAATGGGTAGGAGTGAACAGAAATGTAGAAACACTTTGCGAGTACGAGCTGCAGAGTGTGGTTGATTAGGAGAGAGGAAGGGGAAGGCTACACTGGGTTTCTGGCTATGGGGGGGTGGTGATCGTGTTATTTGTTGAGTAGGGCTTTCAGAGGATTTGTATGGATTATAGCTGCAGACTATGAGTTCAACATGGGCCCTGATGACCAGTCACAGGTCAGCTTGAACTTCCCACCTCCCCAGGAGACTCTGGCCTTTCCCCTCCCCCACTCTCCATCAGAGTTGCTCTTCCATCTGGTTCTACTGATGTGTTTGTTGAGTTTGTTCTGACGTGGGGAATGATGTTAATTCAGCCTTTGAGATGCTCCCTCGGGAAACAATGCAGCCAGAGTGCCTCCCGCACAGCCGGAGCTTCTGAGCTTCCGAGCTTCCGTTCCAGTTCCAGCCCTTTTCCTCATCGCTTAGGTGGATGGACAGGGTAGGGAAGTCTGCATTTTCCTCCAACTTTTCTTGAGCTCATGTCCTGTCCTTAGAAGGAGCCGTACTGTCTACATCCCTCTTTTTCTCTTGGCAACAACTGTGAAGACAGAGTAGTCATCTGACTTAGGGTGACCTGGGGGTTTAGTTGTGGTCCATCAGAAATGTGCATGGAGAGACAGATGCAGTCAGCACAAACTCCCGAGCTGCGGACCTGGGCGTCTTTTGGAGAACCAGGAGACTACAAAGAGGGAGAGAGATGTGGTGAAGAACCCTAGAGAGGAGGAGGTAGACATGCTGAAGGAGGGGAGGAGAGCACAGGAGGGGGCGCTGTGTGCTGAGTGATGAGAGGCCAAACTTTATTCTCCACAGGGTGGAGAGATCTCATCTTCTTCCTCCTAATGTGTTAACTGCCACCGTGAGGGAACAGGAGCCACCCTCTTCTTCATGGAGGAGGAAGTTGTAGGAGTCTTCCACTCTTTGTTTCTCCTTATGTATTGTTTTTAATTTCAAAAGACTTTTGAAATGTTTCACACAACACACATATCACACATACACACATCTACACACACACACACACACAGACACACACACACAAGTAGACCTACTATACTTTACTATAGTAGACTTACTATACTTAACTGAGGGGGTTCTATTTTTTTCTTTCAATCCTTTAGAGATTATTCCCTGCTCAAATTTTATTATTTATGTCATACATTTTTATTACTATTTTAAAAACTAGTATGTTTAGAATTTATTTTTGAGAATTTTATACAACACATTTTAGTTATACTCATTTCTCCTCCCCTAACTTCTTCCAGGTCAACTACTACCTCCCCACCCACACAATTTTATATTCTCTGCTTTTAAAAACTCATCAAGTCCAATTTATGCTGCCCAAACAGTCTTGGGTGCAGTGAGGGGCTATCCCTTGGAGCTTGGGCATCCTAGCAGAAAACCCACTCTCCCTTCCCTCGCAGCTACCAATTGCCAGTAGTTCTCCCTAGCTGGAGGTGGGCATTGTGCCATCTGTCTTCCTCCCCTCTCCATGCCTGAAGCTTGTCTGTATTGAGCAGGTCTTGTGTATGCTGTCACAATTGCTGTGGGTTCGTGTGGGTGGTCACCCTGTTGTCTCTGGGATACAGTGCTATAGTCATCCACCACCTCTGCCTCTTTATAATCTACCCAACTGTCTTCTGAGCTATACCCTGAACCTTGGGAGGGGTGGGCCTTTGATAAACATGTACCATTTTAGGGTTGGGAATTTTAACATTTAAAAAATATGCCCATGGACATTATAAAATGTTGTTTTGTTTGCATTAAACTTTATGTAATTGGTGTCAGTCTGTGAAGCTTCCACCACATTTAAAAAAAAAAATTTAATGTTGCATACTTTAGAGTTGCCTGGGTTGTCGACTAGATGTCTAACTTTTCATTTCTATTTCCAGAAACACAAAGTGTTAAGCAAATAGCCTCTTGCAGGTCTCCTGGTGCATGCAGAGGAC
The DNA here is from genome assembly GCF_903995435.1 of Acomys russatus. Classification (NCBI taxonomy): domain Eukaryota; kingdom Metazoa; phylum Chordata; class Mammalia; order Rodentia; family Muridae; genus Acomys; species Acomys russatus. The sequence continues at coordinate 21,186,784 of NC_067150.1, forward strand.
TTCTCTGGCGGTGTGCATAGAAATATGCTGGAGGTGGGTCTCAAGACATGTGGCCAGTCATGGTGGCACATGCTGTCTTTGATCCCAACACCTGGGAGGCAGAGGCAGGTGAATATGAGGCCAGTGTGGTCTACATAGTGAGTCACAGCATATCTGATGCTGTTTAGAGGCAGCCTATCCCAACAAGCCAAACCAACCAACCAACCAACCAACCAACCAACCAAGGCTGGATTCAGTTGAGTTGTTTTCAAAGTGACCCTTTTTTTGTTTGGCTGTGAGCGCTAATTGTTCCAGATTCCCATCAACATTTGATATCTTCAGGCTTTTAGGTATTTGCCAGTACCTGGATGTGAAATGACAGATTCCCGGTGGAAACGCATGTTGTCAACAACTGCAGTGATGCGCCTGTATTTTCATATGTGCAATGGCTCTTTCAGCCCCTCCCCCCCACAACTATAAACCACACGTTAACTGCAGTTGACAGTTTTTGATACGCTCTCCTTTTACGCTTATAGAATTATAATTTTCTGAGTTTTAAAAAAAATGTATAACTTTTAAAAATTTATGTGTATGTATAGTTGTGTGGTGTGTGTTTATGAGCGCAGGTGCCCTTAGAGGCCAGAAGGTGGTGGATCCTATGGAGCTAGAGATATAAGAGGTCGTGAGCTGCCTCACGTGTGTGATGGGAACCAAACTCAGATCCTGTGGAAGAACAGTATGTGCTCCTCAGTGCTAGACCGTGTCTCTCCAGCCCCAGAGCTATGCTTTTCATTTACTCTGCATACAAACCTTTCGCTGAGCATAGGTCTTGCCTGAGAAGTTTGAAGTCCATACGTTTTCAGGTTTTTTTAATTATTATTAATTTATTCTTGTTACATCTCAATGGTTATCCCATCCATTGTATCCTCCCATTCTTCCCTCCCTCCCCTTTTCCCATTATTCCCCTCCCCTATGACTGTTCCTGAGGGGGATTACCTCCCCCTGTATATGCTCATAGGGTATCAAGTCTCTTCTTGGTAACCTGCTGTCCTTCCTCTGAGTGCCACCAGGTCTCCCCCTCCAGGGGACATGGTCAAATGTGAGGCACCAGAGTACATGAGAAAGTCCTATCCCACTCTCCACTCAAGTGTTCTGACCATTGGCTAGATCTGGGTAGGGGTTTAAAGTTTACCACCTGTATTGTCCTTGGCTGGTGCCTTAGTTTGAGCAGGACCCCTGGGCCCAAATCTGCCTATCATAATGTTCTACTTGTAGGTTTCTAGGACCCTCTGGATCCTTCTACTTTGCCATTCTCCCATGCTTCTCTCATCTAGAGTCCCAATAGGATGTCCTCCCAGTTTTCTGGTAAGTGAAGGCTTTCATGGGACATGCCCCTTGGGCTAGTATGCAGATATAAGTGAGTATATGCCATTTAAGTCTTTCTGCTTTTGGGGTAACTCACTCATTATGAACATTTCTAGCTCAATCCATTTATCCACAAATTTTGTGAATTCCTTGTTTTTAATAGCTGAGTAGTATTCCATAGTGTATATGTACCACAGTTTCTTTATCCACTCTTCTACTGATGGACACTTAGGCTGTTTCCATGATCTGGCTATTATGAATAAGGCTGCTATGAACATGGTTGAGCAAATTTTCTTATTGTGTGCTGGAGCATCTTCTGGGTATATTCCAAGGAGTGGAATAACTGGGTCTTGAGGAAGCCCTATTCCCAGTTTTCTGAGATAGCACCAGATGGATTTCCAAAGTGGCTGTACTAGTTTGCATTCCCACCAGCAATGAAGGAGTGTTCCTCTCTCCCCACATCCTCGCCAGCATGTGGTGTTGCTTGAATTTTTGATCTTAGCCATTCTGATGGGTGTAAGATGGAATCTCAGAGTTGTTTTGATTTGCATTTCCCTGATGACTAAGGAGGTTGAACATTTCTTTAAGTGTTTCTCAGCCATTTGATATTCCTCTACGTTTTCAGTTTTAAGCTAGTGACATCCAGAAGCTCCTTGTAGGCTCAGGAATGTTGCGGGTTTTTTTGGAATTCATCCTTGGGCTAAGGGAGTGGTAAAGCATAGGTGTAGCATGTACAAGGTTCTGGATTGATTCCTAATGGCAGCTAAAACAAAAACTAAAAAACAAAAACAAAAACAAACAAATAAACAAACAACAACAAAACCAAAACCAAACCAACCAACCAAATAAAAAGAAAACCAACCAAACCAAACAAAAGCAAACTTTAAAACTCTTTCTGACCTGAGGTGGTGCAGTGCCCTGAGTTTTCTTGGGGAGGTACTTAGACTGGCTTCTGCATGTGTTTTAAGATCATATGAATTGCACTGTTGGTGTGTCATGGAGGAATGTGACATCCCTGGCTGCCACAGCACTATTTATCAGCCTGTACCCACATGTCACCTCCCTGGCACATGTTAGTGTTTTTTATGCTAAAGCCTCCACCTCTTGACTCCTTTTGTCTGGTCTGTTCCTGCAGCAGTGTCACTTTATGTCACTCTAGCTTTGTAATGTCGTCATTCTTTTTTTTTCCTTTAGATTTATTTATTTATTTTGTGAGTGCTCTGTTTTCATGCACACCAGAAGAGGGAATCAGATTCCATTACAGATGATTTTGACTCACCATGTGGTTCTGAGAATTGAACTCAGGACCTCTGGAAGAGCAGCCAGTGCTCTTAAGCACTGAGCCACCTCTCTAGCCATGTAATGTCTTTATTCTTGATATAATAATTGTTTCCACTTTGTCGTGCTGCAAAACTTTGTCCATCTTTAGTGTTTTTATTTTCTCTATGTATTTTAGAATCAGCTTGTCATGGTTCTTAGAGATCCATTCCTGATTTTAATTAGAATTACATAGAATATATAGATTAATTTGAAAAGAACTGACAGTTTTATGTTATTGTCTTTCCACCTTTGGTGCCAACATAACTCTTTATTTATGTATTCTTTAATATCTTTCAATAAAATTTTATTATTTCCTTCAGAAATGCAATATGTATCATTTGTTATTGTTTCATACATTCTTATCATCTTCTGTCTTTTGTTGTCTTTAAAATATTTTAAACTATTTTTGTTGGTAGATACTAACACAATTGACTTTTATAAATGAATTATGTCTGTGATGAACCTGCTGCATTTGTTACTGCTTCTAATTCTCCATTTTCTTTTTATTAGTTTTGTTCTGTTTTTATTATTGTTTTTGAAGAAACTCTAGTGTTAGCTTGCTATGTCTCTGATCTTGATATATAGGTATGTCTCAACTTTTATTTTCAGAAAATAGTCTTATGCATTTGCCTCTATATCGTCAGCTATATCATATAAACTTTAATACTTTATATTTTTTGTTTGACTCTATTTTATCACCAGTAATTTACTATTCATAAAGGGCTATGCATGAATATAATGGAATGTTTAACACACGTATTTCTTTTTAATTAATTAAGCTTAATTAATTAATTACTTTACATCCCTCCCTCTTTTCCTCCCAGTCCCACTCTTTCTTTCCCTCCCCTTTTCTGAGGAATAGGGAGCCCCCTACCCGCCTACCCCAACTCATCAGTTCACATCAGGATTGAGATTGACCTCTTTCCCTGTGGCCTGGCAAGGGAGTTCTGTCAAGGGGAAGTGATAGAAAAGCAGGCAACAGAGTCCATGTCAGAGACAGCCCTCATTCCCATTACTAGTGGACCTACATGTAGCCTGAGTGGCTCATCAGCTATATCTATACATGCATATTTCTTAAATTATCTTATCTTTAGTTCTCACTTTCATATAATTGTGATTTTCTAGGTAGTTTGTTTCTATATGTTAACACTTCAGATAACAGTGATATCCTCCACTAGCTCGAGATTTAAGAGCCATGAGTGTTCTGTACACATGTGTTGTCCATTGGTATAATATTTTATGTTTGTGTCTGTTCGATTAAACTTGCCTATTTTGTTCTTTGGGGTATTAGTATCCTTATTTTGTGAAAAAGAGTTTCACTCAGGTAAAAGTGATAAACACGAGACCTATGTACATGTTTAACATATACAATTAGAGATGCTTTTCACATAAACATGCATCCATAATGCCATGCCTTCAGGTTAGGCAACAGTAGACCAGTATCCATGTGATGTGTGTGTGTGTGTGTGTCTGTGAGAGAGAGAGAGAGAGAGAGAGAGAGAGAGAGAGAGAGAGAGAGAGAGAGAGAGAGAGAGAGAGAGAGAGGAGAGAGGAGAGAGGCCATAGATTCTGGTAAGTTCTCTAGAACTTACTTATATCTCATAATCGACATTCAACTTGTATAACTAAAACTTTATCCTCAATAAATAACAATTCATTTCTCTCTTCCTCCAGCCTCTGGAAACCACCATTTTACTTGTTGTTTCTAAGAGTTCAACAATTCTATATTCTACATATGAGTGAGGCTACCTAATATGTTTGCATCTGTGATTGCCTTTAACTCACTAACACTGTTTTCTCCGAGTTCATTCACATTGACACAAATGCTAGAATTTCATTCTCCTCTTCCTCCTGAGGACCAGACTTCTGGTGTTGCTCTGGAACTTATGAGTACCCTGCCTCACTTTGCCCCCAGAGTGCTGGAATTTATAGTTGTGGCCACCAAACCTAGTTTTTTAAAAGGCTGCATAATATTCCATTATATGGATGTATTTACTATCTTTATTAATACCATCTATTTAACATTTTAAGTAGAAATATTGTAAAATCTCCAACTCTCATTATAAAACTCATTTTCTTTTCTTTTTTTTAAAAAAATAATTTAATTAATTTATTCAGATTACAACTAAATTATTATCCCATCCCTTGTATCCTCCCATTCCTCCCTCCCTCCTGCTTTCACTCTATTCCCCTCCCCTAGGTCTATGACTGAGGGGGACATCCTCCCCCACTATATGGTCATAGGCTATCAAGTCTCATCTTGATAGCCTGCCTATTCTTTCTCTGAGTGCCACCAGGCCTCCCCATCAAGAGGAGGTGGTCAAATATGGGGTACCAGAGTTCATATCTGAGTCAGTCCCCGCTCACCACACAACTGTGTAGAATGTTCTGTCCATTGGCTAGATCTGAGTAGGGGTTCGATGTTTACTGCATTCATTGTCCTTGGTTGGTGCAGTAAAAAATCATTTTTCTAACTGCAATATTGCCCACTAAAATTATTTAGAAGTTAATTATTATTCACACAAAAAATAGAACTACTATGCCTTTGTGGTGAATATGTTTGCTAATTATAGAGTGGCCCCTTATGGTAGACTGGATCATGGTAATTCTTTGTAAAAAGGACAAGTGTGTTTCTTTAGTCCTAAATATCAGTTTCAGTTGCATGACTTGGTTTGGAAAATGAAGTCTGGATAAAAATGAGGAACACCACTTTTAAAGAAGATTCAAAGCCAGCACATGTGTCTTTATTTTCTTCTAGCATAAGAATAGCAGTATTCTGGATAAGGAATGATTTACTCCTTGAATCTGTTCCCCCAAGTAAGTAACATAATAAAAACAGAGCATCTCCTAGTCTGCAGGGACATGTTGCAAGAGGAAGAAATTCACCATTGTTAAGTTCTGAGAGCCTTTTGGGTTGTTTGTTACTGAAGCCCAACTTAACCTATCCTGACTATGTTCAGAACTTTCCCATATTACCTTTTACCCAGGGCCATTTTCGTCTATTATAATTGATCCAATTTTATTTGAAATGCTGTTTTCTTTCTATATTCTTTTCAATCTATTTCTCTTCAAGACTTTTACATTTCTGTAAGCCACAAACAGGAGAGTTTTATCTGTATTTTAAAAACCATTCTCAGATGTCCAGTGCACTTGAATTTATTGTTTTACTGAACGTATGTTTCTTCTACCTTCTTGTACTATCTTTATTTACCAGACATTTAGCTTTTGTTTTTCTTTCTCGCCTGTCTATAAACTAGTATTTTGGGAGTGAATGGTAAGTTCTAAATGGTGTGTCTGCTTTATTCCCCAGAAATTATATTAGATTATATGTCAAGAGAATGAATATTACCACATATAGCAGAATAGGTGATTAAGGTGAGGATCTTGGAAAGGTGTTCATTCTAAGTGTTCTCCAGATGGATTCTATATTGTAGTCACACATGCCCTCATAGGCCAGGCACACAGGAAAGAGACAGGGAAGCAGCTTTGGAGGTAGACAATGCAATGATATAAGCACAAATAAAGTGTGATTACAGCCCCCAGAAATGAAAGAAGAAAAAGCGGGTTCTGCAGGAGAGACACTAGAGCAGCAGCAGTTCTCAACCTGTGGGTCGGGACCCCACTGGTGGTGTGACGGCCTTTTCACAGGGGTCTCCTAAGTCCATCCTGCATATCAAATACTCATGTTATAACTCATAACAGTAGCAAAATTACAGTTATGAAGTAGCAGTGAAAATAATTTTATGGTTGGGGGGTCATCATATTAGGAAGGTTGAGTATTGGGGGATGGTCTGCTGTATTTTGATGCTAATTATTCCTTGCTGTCTCTGACCCACCTTTTGCTTAATAAAAAGCCATCCCACCTGGCCAGGGCAGAGGAGATAGGTGGGGCTAGGAGCGAAGAATTCTGGGAAGAAGAAGAACGGCCAGGAGGAGGAAGGAGAGAGACCTGAAGGGAGGAGAGGAAGGCTGCCACGGGTTAGATGGAGGAGAAGCACATGGCTAGCGTGGATGGAGAGTCCAGCCCAGATGAAGAACATTAGCAAGTATTTGGGATTGTAGATGGGAGGTAGCTTGATAGAAGTTATTAGAAGCAGATGGCATGGGATTGAGACAGGGATCCCATGCCTGAGGCCCTGCTATGGCCTTAGTTTAGAGGATTGATATCTGCCCTGCCCCAGGTTAACTAAGGCTATTTTAAAATATAACAAGTGTCTGTGTCTTGATTGATTACTAGCCGGGCCTAACGATAATACTGGTAATACAGATAATTTTAAAACAATAGTTGAGAACCAGTGCTCTCAAGGAAGTGTAACTGGCCAATGACTTTCTTTAGGACTCCTGATGCCTAGAGCTGCTGGGAATACTGACAGTTCTCTTGTCTCATAAAGCTCTTATAAGAACTAAATGAGATAATATAAATAAGAAATCATTTATCAATGTCTGGCCTATGTCAAGTGCTCAATAATTGCTAGCAATTATCCTAATTATTTTTAAACAGTGTTAGCCCTCAATAGGTTATCCAATCTTAAGTGATCAGTCCCAAATATGTATACATTTGAGCAAACTAAATGCATCTGCAAGTTGCATTGATATATACATATGTATAAGTGTTCATGCATGTATATGTGTGTATGTAATAATAGTTAAAGAATAAGTTATGGATTTGGGAGGGAGGAGGGACACAGGAGGAGCTAGAAGAGGAAAAGGAAGGAACTATTGGAAGTACAGTATTGGTGTAGGAAATTCTCAAAAAATTAAATAAAAAATAATGAGTGAGTTAACCCAGAAGCAGAAAAAATCAAATGGTATATACTCACTTATATCTGCATACTAGCCCAAGGGGCATGTCCCACGAAAGCCTTCACTTACCAGGAAACTGGGACAGAGGGGAGGACATCCTATTGGGACTCTAGATGAGAGATGCATGGAAGAATAGCAAAATAGAAGGATCCAGAGGGTCCTAGAAACCTACAAGTAGAACATTATGATAGGCAGATTTGGGTCCAAGGGGTCCCGCTCAAACTAAGACACCAGCCAAGGACAATACAGGCGGTAAACTTTAAACCCCTACCCAGATCTAGCCAATGGTCAGAACATTCTCCACAGTTGAGTGGAGAGTGTGATATGACTTTCTCACGTACTCTGGTGCCTCACATTTGACCATGTCCCCTGGAGGGGGAGACCTGGTGGCACTCAGAGGAAGGACAGCAGGTTACCAAGAAGAGACTTGATACCCTATGAGCATATACAGGGGAGGTAATCCCCCTCAGGAACAGTCATAGGGGAGGGGAATAATGGGAAAATAGGAGGGAGGGAAGAATGGGAGGATACAATGGATGGGATAACCATTGAGATGTAACAAGAATAAATTAATTTAAAAAATTTATTTAAAAAATGTTTTAGATTCAGATGTTTACAAGAGCCTTATAAAGATTTTTACATGGTCTACATGACGAACGTGTAGAACTTGTGAGGGAATGAGGGAAGCGAGGTGGGTAAAGGAAGAGCTGAGAGTCGCCTAAAAGCTGAGTCCCACCTCAGCCTGATTTTGGGGCTCCAGGAGGAATTTGCCTGCATCAGGGCTAAGCTTTTCTATCCCTGAAACAGCCTGGCTGAGGCAATGAGGAAGCCTCCTGAGGAGGGCATGGCACACAGTGCCTTGGGAATAAGTACTGTTGTCAAGACACACAATGGAGCTGAAATACGGAGAGATAATATCTTCAAAGTGTTGGAGGGGGGGAGGCAAGAACAATAAAACAATCATTTAGCCTCAGTTAAAACATTATTGAGGGATGTAAGAAAATATAATAGTTTCTAGACAATAGAGATGTCTACCCATAAGCCCTCACAAATATATTGAAGGACACCTTTTAGCAAAAAAGAAAAGTGAACCCAAAGCTGGAGAAAGAAGAATTTTAAATGTAAAATATGCTATAATTCACATCAATACAAAACTCTGATAAAGAGCTTATAGACGATCTAACAGAGAGTGCTGTTCTGTGTTCATGGACAGGAGGGCTCAGCAATTTTAGGCTGTTGGGTCTTCCCAACATGGTGTGTAGGTTTAATGCAATTTCAATAAGAATCCAAGAAATTTGTTTTGTTATTGATAAGCCAGTTCTACCACGCATATGGAAAGGCACAAAATTCAGAATGTCCAACCCAGGACGGAAGGAGAACAGGGTGAGAAGACTGACACTTGCCCACCTCAAGACCAGGACAGTGAGGCGCTGTCACAGAGACAGAAAAGATAGCCCAGGCATGGACTCATATAAATACATGTCGACAAATGGCGTGAGAACTACTTGCCTCTCCTGCACAGAGGGAAGCCTCAATACAGGCTCCACATCGTTTGCAAACACTGACACTAAAGGATCGTGTACCTAAATACAAAATGAGAAACCATAAAATTCCTGGAAGACAACACAGAAAAGCCAGATAACGTTGAGCCTTGTGATGGCTTGTTGATGCAACATCGAAGAAGTGATCCAGGAAAGAAACAGTTGAAAAACTGACTGAATTAAAACAAAAACAACCCCCCCCCACACAAACCCTTATGCTCCGTCTGTAACGGCACCCATCACTGTGAGATGGCTAGCGGTAACACACTCTCTGGTGGTGTTCATGCTCCGACCAATCACGCTGCCCCGGCTCTTTTGATCAGAACTTCATTGTCTGGCTGGACCGGAAATGTTAAAAAAACAAATAGTCTGGAATTCAAAGCGGTCAGGTGGAGCAGTGTTGGTGTTGTCTAAAGCGGCATTTTTAAAAAATTATTTATTTATTTATTTATTTATTTATTTATTTTTGGGCTGGTGGCTGCCTGGTGCTAGACTTTGGAAAGCAAGGTGGGGCTGATGGGTTTGGGTTGACCTTCGTGTTGTCGTGAAGCATCATGGCCAGCTGTTCTCGTTTTGACTCTGTGCCTGATGGCAGTGGCCACTCCAGCAGCTCCTCAGGACATTTAGGGCACAACACAATTCGAACTACTTTTAAAGACCTTCCAGGTCCTGAACTACTGGGTGCTGGTGACTTCTCTTAGAATATTCTTTCAAGCCCTTTAACTTGCGCCAGTATACCATGCTTGCTGCTTGCTTCAATCACATGGGTTTTCCTAATAGGACCTTCCCATTCCCTGGCCCAGAAGGCTCCCCTGGATCGCGTCATGGTCCCCAACCTCTCAGGATACAGGGGCTTTCATGCCACTCGCTCAGAGAATCCTCCTCTCACTGTCCAACTTAAAATGGTTCTCCCTAATCTCTGTTGCTCTATCTTGCTTTATTTTGTCATTTACAACACTTATCACTGTCTGAAATTGTCTTATTTAATTTATTTATTTAGTAATTTTCTTGTTTATTGTCTCCTCTCTTAGAATGAAAATGCCACGAAGTCAGGGATTTTAGCTTGTATTCTGTAAACAGTGCCTGTGTTTACTTACTGGATTTTCAATAAATATTGAGGGAGCAAATGAATGATGTTATTAAATTGACCTCCCCAGAGTGAACCTTTGGGCATGTCATATCCAGGAAATGCTTTTCGGTGCCCTTCACGGTCCTTTAAAATGTTTGCCATCCTTCCTTTGTATGCTTATCTTGTGCAATGCACTTTCTTATCATTTGTAACCTCTCAAAGTGGGCTTCATACTGCTACCCACATTCTTCCTGTTCCTTTTTACTTCGGTGATTCTGTTTACACCAGTTTCTCTAACCAGCGAGCTATTCTTCTCATATCCCCAGTTCTTAATAAGGCCACAGCCCAGGGTCTCTTCTGTTGGAAAACATCTTTGCTCACTTTTCCTGCCTTGGGAAGCTGTCATTTTACTCTGAATTCCTATGAGACTCACACCTCTTTTATATACTTACAGTACTGGGTGTCACATATGTTTGCCAGTAAGACATTTAGTATTTAGCACCTGCTCTTACTCATAAGTGACCTCCAATAGCTATTTGTGAAAAGGATGATGATTGTAAGACTGCTCTTTCTGAAACTGTGAATGACATCGAAGGATCTGTATTTATTTGTGTATGTTGAGTGAGTGAAGACAAGCCATTATATCCAACTCAGGTAATTAATAATACGCCTACTGCTGGAGCGGTCCTAGGCATTCCTCATCTCTTTGTGCACATTGATCTGTTTGCATCCCTATGAGTTCTGTGTCCAGAAGAAAAATACTAGTGTTTGATGATTGATGGGAGCAGAATTATAAGATTCCCAGTCTCTGGTCTATCTAGAGTCCTCCAGTTAGTCAAAGTGTTAATCCAGGTACAGATACTTTGCAGGTGTACATCGGATATCAGGTGGGCCTTATCTTAAGGTGGATTGATTGTCAGGTGAGTCAGATCTAAGCACTTGAGTCCTAGGATAGCAGAATTACACACACACACACACACACACACACACACACACACACACACGTGCAGCATGAAGCTATCACACACACATACATAAGAAGATTCCTCTCCTGCCGACTTGGAAAGTGAAAGGAAGCTTTGTGATAAAGGGTGTGGGTAGCCACTCCCACCTGTCAGCGATGCAGAATCCAGAACCTTGCACCCATGGGTGACGGCAGCAGATTCTACTCAGACTCAGATGAAACACCCAGGCCTTGACGATGCTTGAGCTTCAGGAGGGTCTGGACCCCAGCTGTGCCATGTCCAAACTTCTGATGTGCAAAGACTTTGTGAGTATAAACTTATGCTGTATACAGTCATCCAGGGTGGCAGTTTGTCACATGGTAACCGAAAACAGGCTCAGTGATGCAAGAAGAAACAAAGAACAAGTCTTCTGCTAAGCACTGAATCCAAGAATGGGCCTAGGGAAGCCCCAGGTTGCATCCTAGTCTGGACAGTCTCCCTGCCCCATGTTCCAATGAGTTCGGGTCTTGATTCTGTCGCTGCCTGTTTAGGCATCAGCTAAAAGAGCGAGAACCCAGGCATGATTGATGAATGAAGGTTTTTCATCCCCCCTCCCCGCTTTAGGCATCCAACAGTGGCACATGGTCTTTTCCCCCTGATTCCCCTTCTACTAAGGGCACAGACCTGAAACAATTGACCTTAAGAAAAAATAAAAATAAATAACCAGCCCCCAGAGCCATGGCAGGCAGCTTTAGCATTCTCCAGTCTCCCTGGATTGTGTCTTGTGAGTCTCAAAGAAATGAATCTTATTATTAGCCTGCTGCCAGCGACTGCTCCTGACAGAGGCCCCTCCCCCACCTGACTGCAGCTGCCAGCAGGCCCAGGTGTCACGAAGCTGATGGCTCAGCAGGCATGGTGAGCAGGGAGAGCGGCACTCTGAACCACCAGCCTAGGGCCTCTGCAGCCCAACTGTCATTTGAGGGGCCCATATTATCAGGGAAGCCTCCAGGCTGTGCCGCAGCACTCTGTCGGCCAGGTTTCTCTGGTAAACTGAGACGTGCTATTTGGAGATCTTCCGTCCTTTCCCACTTATTGCAAGGCACGTCCTCCATTCAGAGTCAGGCACATAATGTGAACTGGACAACTGGGAAAAAATGATACAGCAAACATCTGTGTGAAAGGTAATTATAAAGTAAACATTGCCGGCCTGACAAGGTCCTGTTTCCCGTTCCTGAACACAGTCTCGGGCACCGAGAAAGAGACGATCACTATCTCACAGTTCATGAAAATTATTTCTTTGTCTTTAGCCCCCCCACCTCCCCCTTAGCTTTCATGTTTCTGAGTGCTTGCCAGGCACAAGCAGTTTTGTTTTGTTTGTTTGCTGACAGTGGTGGTTTGGGCTCTCTTGCCCCTTGCTCCTTTGCCTGTTTTTGTTTTTGTTTTTGTTTTGAGATTTGTTGTTATTCTCTCATCACTGTAGTTTCTTCATTTTTTCTGTTAGATAGTATTTTACTTTCAGAATACTCCACTATTTATTCTTATAGTGGATATGGATTGTGGTTTATTTTACTGTCTTTTACTGGGAGCATGCTTGTTCATATAGCTCTTGTAAGAGTCTATGGGGTGTGCCCCAAGGTATGCATCCATCTAATACCTCCTCCTCCTCAGCGTTAATAGATAATGGCAAGTTGCTTTCCAAACTAACCCAAATACTCTGCCAGAATTGGTGGACAAAATTCCCCAGTTTTCTGCATTTCTGTTAAAACCAAGTATTTTAGTTTTCTATTACTGATAACAAGTTGCCACAATGTTTAAGTGATTTAATAAAACACTGTGTTATTGTTTGCATGGTAAAAGTCTCCAGGAGTTTCACAGGGTTCTTTGCTCAGTGTCAGAAGGTGTTGACTTGGGCTATGGGCCTCTTTGAGACTCAAGGCCTCTCTTGAGCTCTGGGCTTTGGACGGAACGCGTTTTCTAGTAGCTGTAAGGATTGGGCAGCCTGCGTTTTCAAGGCCACAAAGCGATTGCCTCTCTCACACTTGTGCCTTTCATTTGGTTAGGCCTGCACAAAATAGACTCCTTTTGATTAAGGGGGAGGTGATGGATTGCTAATCTAACCGCAAGACCAAAGTCATACTCACAGGTTCTGCACCACACAAGGAAAGAGGACCACTGGGATGTGTTCACAGCACCAGGAAACTCAGAGCTCACCTTGCTATTGTCAGGTGATCCATTTTCCAATATCTATACTGCTTAATTGTTAGTGTCTAAAGGCAAGCAGGTTTTATCCATTCGCTGGTGACTTACACTTCCCAAGGCATTTATTTTATTGTTCTCACTGAAGATGTTTCCCCGACCCGACAAAGCAGCGCTCTTTAATAATAAAACAGTATCATGGGCAACATTCATTGCGTGTTTCTTCCCCACTGGCCATTGACATGCATTACCTCCTTTTAATACACTTGAAACACTGTGTAGGTGCTATCGATTTCTCCTTCACAGATGAGATTGATGCTGAAAAACTAGCAAGGTCATGAACTAGAGATGCCATTGGTTTCATCTTTGAACCAGCTCTATGTGGCTCAGACCTGCTGTTCTCAAATTCCAAGAAACCCAGCAAACTGATTTAAGGACATGACCATGCCACAGGAGACAGGTGGGCAAATGGTTTCTCTGTGTCTCTGTCTCTGTCTCTGTCTCTGTCTCTCGTCTCTCTCTCTCTCTCTCTCTCTCTCTCTCTCTCTCTCTCCATACAGCAAAGGATTGTTTTAGTGGACAAGTGAGCTTTATGTTTTCCATACTAAGCTCTTCTCCCCTTCCTCCCCTGCTATGCTTTCTCACTGTGCTGAGCACTACTGTCTTAGTTAGTTACTGGCTCATGCTAGATCCTGCCCAGTTTCCATGGGATAAACTGGGCTCTGACATCTAAATCTATCTTGTTTGATCAAACTAACTCCTCCCCCAGGCCAGAGTCCCACCCACCCTTCTCTGCCTCGGATATGAAAGAATAGCTATAGCTTTGTGCTGTGTTCAGCCTGTTGCCCCCATATGTAGATCACTCTCCAGTGTCCACCCATTCCTCAAATTTTACCATTCTTTAATCTATCACCAAATCCTGAATCTGTCACTGCTTGACTCCTCTGTCCCACAGGGCTCTTTTCTCCTACCATGATTTTGTGCAGCATGTATAGTTTTTTTATACCATTTGTTACCCAGCTAGAGACTTTTTGTTATAATGCTACATAAGTTTTTTCACATGTTTCAGTAAAGTTACCTGTCTTTTCCTAACTGGTACACCCACTGAGCTGGTTTTTATTCATATCTCTCTGGAATTTTCCATGTCATGTCTTGCTGGTGGGATTTTTCTCCTCTCCTGTTATCTAGGATTTCTTTCCCTCTCACTTTTCTTCCATCTTTGGAACACCTCTTTCTCTAGCCCTTCACTGTCTACACTTCGCTGTCTACAGCCCTATTCTTAACCCTCTCCTGACATGTGTCATAGCTCTCACCTTACCGTTACTTTCTTGAACTGGCCACACTTAGTGTTCTGTCTTCTGAGTAGCCCAGGTTCAAACCGAGATGCAGAATGCATTTCCAGAGAGGAGGCGCCTCTTTCCCTCAGTGCTCTGACCCTGCAGTGTCTGGATTCTACAGGATACAGGAGGAGATGGGACAGATACTCAGGGGTACCTAGCTCAGAGGATTTACACACACAACATGAGGACACAGGTGCTTCTGAAGCAGGCCCTCCTGACAGGTCGTCTCTCTTTCCTTGTTTTGATTTATCTTGTCTACAAAGGAAGCACTATGTGTCTTCAGATATCATTTTTTATTTTTGAGACAGGCTTTCTCTGTGTAGCCTTGGCTGTCCTGGACTAACTTTGTAGACCAGGCTGGGCCTCGAACGCACAGTGATCCACCTGCCTCTGCCTCCCGAGTGCTTGGGATTAAAGGCATGCACCACCACTGCATGAGTGTCTTCAGATATCTTAAAGGAATATTTAGAAAACTCTCATGCCTTTGGTCCCACGTTACACTTTCAGATTCCCTCAGATTTATTCTGGTGTGTTGCTTCCATGGCCATCAGAGCTCTATTCCTGTCTGGCTCCCTAAGCAGATATGGAAAGTTAAGTCAGAGAGCCCGTGTCTGGTCACTGGTTGTGGATTCCTCAGAATATATCTGGGTGTATTCTTTTAGTTTTCGTTAGAACACTCCATACATACATCATTTATTAAAACACTTTTTGCTGGGAACATGGCAGTAAAATGCTGGCCATGCAGGCATGAGGAGTGAGTTAAATTCAGAGCTTCAGCGTCACTGTAAAATGTCAGGTGTGGTGGTAGTGGCTGGTAAGCCTCGTTCCAGGAGACAGGGACAGAAGGATCCCTGGAGGTCACTTGGCCATCTGATGATCTAGCTGAGACCGTGAGCTTTAGGCTCAGTGAGAGACCCTACCTCAACAAATAATGTAGAGTGTGATGGAGGAATACACCTTTGCTTCTCCACTCATGGGCACACACATGTGCACCTCCCCCCCCCGTAGGTGAACACATACATGTGCATAGGACTCCCCCAAGTAGTTCTTGATCTGGATACTGTCCAGGGTGCTGGAGGGGCCATGAAGAGCAATGCCCGTGCCTCTCAGCTCTAATGACACATAGCATGATTATGGAAATGGAGCACCGGAAGAATTACAAGGCCTTTCATGGTTACTTAGCAACCGCATCAAGAATCCAAAACTGGAATGTAGACCCTTGTCCCAAGCTCTCCTGTCATGTCGCTTGGGTAAGTCACCTGATGCTGGACCCTGCAGTGACATATGCTTAAAAAAAATTTTTTTTTTAAATTTACTTTTACTTTATGTGCACTAGTGTGAAGGTATAAGATCCTTTGGAACTGGATTTACAGACAGGTGTGAGCTGCCATGTGGGTGCTGGGAGTGAACCTGGGTCCTTTGGAAGAACAGACAGTGCTCTTAACCACTGAGCCATCTCTCCAGCTTTTTTTCCTATCTTTTCCTGAAAGAGAAACAGTACAACACCCAGAATAATGGTTGAAGTAACACTCAGCTTTCCCCTTCAAGTTCTTTCATGTTGTGTGGCCCAGTTCCAGGAAGAAGTCTTCACAGTGGGGCTCCGAGCTCACCCAGGTCTGGCCACTTCTCCAATTTTTGGAGGCTCTGACTGTGGACTTATTTTCCCACAACCAAAGGGTAGAAACGTAAAAGAAGCATATCCACCTTTGGCTTCCCCTGAGCCCTGGGCTGCAGCAGCGTTGGCTCCACCCCTCCCCTCTCCGCCCCCGCCCCCTCCCCATCCCGTAACTTTTCTCCGAGCACAGCAAAGGTTAACTGAGATCACACAGCCAGGTGGAGGCTTGGCTTCGCTTTCCCCGGGGCTAATTATGGAACTACATTAGATAAAAGTCAACATATGTTGTAAAAGGCACTGTGTATCATTGCTTGACAGTTTCTAACAATGTGCTCATGTAACAGCTGTCAAAGGCAGTGCTAGAAAATGAGTAATATGTTGATTTATGTATATCAGCTCTGTCCTCATGCTCCACGGTGGAGCAGGCCCGCAAGCTTGGCTCTGTGGGTGGAGACTCAGGGAGGGGTGGCCCAGGAAGGAAGGAAACTCCCTCATCTTCAGAAGAGGCTGGAAGGGCGGGTGAGGGCTGCAGCAGATGCCACTTTTTGAAGTCCTTTAGGGAAAAATTGTCTGGAGGACATCTGTTCCCGTTTTTTTTTTTTTTTTTTTTTTTTTTTTTTTTTTATTTACAAAAGAGGGAGAAGCCCACAGAAGAGTAAAATCTGAGTGTTTTGATGATGATGATGATGATGATGATGATGATGTGTGTGTGTGTGTGTGTGTGTGCGTGTGTGTGCGTGTGTGATGGGAGGTTTCATTAGCCACGCTTTCTCTGGTCCCTGGACAGAGCTTAAGTTCACACTAGGAGCTTGCTACTCTGTTCTATGAGGGTTCCGGGAAAGGTGTTTTCTCTGGAAATACCAGGTTTAGATTTTTTTGTCTTTCTTCTGTCATTTTGTTTTTATTGTCACCTAGGCTGGCTTTGAACTCATGGCAATCCTCTTGCCTCTGCCTCACATGTGCTGGGGTTACAGATGTTTACCACAATACCACAATGCTTGTTAGATTCATATTCTTCCTCTCTCTCTCTCTCTGTTAAGATTTTATTTTTAACTATGTATTCACTCTGTATGGTTTGTGCCCAGTAAGGCCAGAAGGGGACATAGATCCCCTGGAGATGGAATTATTGGCAGTTGTGAGCCATTTAGCATGGGTGCTGAGAACTAAACTATGGCCCTCTGCAGGAACAATACTCCCTGTTAATTGCTAAGCCATCTCTCCAACCCCATCGCTTAAGTTTTCTTCATAGTCAAGGCATTTAAAATTAATTTAAAAGGGTTAATTGATGAATAAAGTTGTATACATTTAAGGTACACAATGTGTGATTTGATATGAGTACATTATGACATGGTTACTGCAACCAAATTATTCACTGTATTATTTACCGTTATATAATTAATATTTAGTATTGATTCATATGATTATAAAATCAGCAGTTATTATTTAGCTTGCTATTATAGAAATAAAAGACACAGACACCTGTTAGATTTTTAATATGCCTTAAACAGTAGAGCTGGGCAGATCTTAGCCCACTAAACTACCTTGATATCTCCCAGCCACACATCTTATCCAAAATTCCCATAAATACTTGCACATGCTCCATTTGAGCTGCTTCTCTCCATCATGCCAATTGTCAGAGCAAGCTCCTTCCCGCCACGTGCTTTGTGTTCACACTTACCCATGGCCACCCGCTTCCATAGTCCTCCTTCCTTTCTCTCTCCCACCTCTCTCTCTCCCATGATTCGCTCTGCCCTCCAACTCTTGAACCTGAGCTCCGCCTACCTCTTTTCTGCCCAGTCCAGGTAGAGGCAATTTTATTGGCCAATCAAGAGGCAAGGTTGCATGTACTTGGTGTACATGAGCATTTGCGTGTAGAAGAGTAAACATCTCGGGGTGTCGGGGAGCGGGTGGGGAGGGAAGCGGTTAACACTTGAATATAGAGTAGCTCTATATCAACAGCAGCACCTTAAATCCTTATCTTAGGACACAGTTTGAAAGGTGACCAACTTCTCCTCACTTCTCCTTTGCTTTTGTCTTTGGCAACCACCATGCTACTCTGGCCTTCTCTGGCTTCTATGGCTTTAGATTCCAGACCTAAGCGAGGTCTTGCAGTGTTGGTCCTTCTGTGCTCACTATAGCTTACTGAACATAATGTCTTCCATGAGGTGGTTGCCATTGAATGTTTGGAAGGGCTTCTGGATTGTATCAGAGGCAACTGCGCTGTGCTAATGCACGTTCCTACCATCAGCCTGCAAGGCATCCCCTCCTCTGCATCCCCAGTGACTCCTTTATCCTTCATCTTTTTGAAAATAGCCCTTCTGACAGGTGTGGTGTCTTGTTGTGGTTTTAAATGACCAAACTCGGCGTTCTTATTCTCTGAGCACCATTCTACTCACAAAGCATATAAAGAGACACAGCAAAATGAGATTTAAAGAGCTGTATCCCTTTGCTCTTGAGGTCTTACGGAGTGCCTGCTGGTGACGGAGGGTCTGGGTTTTACAGAGGCCACTCAGGCGCAGCTTTGGAACCTTCATTGATTCAAGGTCATACCGCCAAGCTTCTGTACTCTTCATAACACCCACAGTCAGGGGTTTTCCCTCTTTAAGTGTGATTAGCATCAGCGATAAGTCCTAAGTACAAGTAGCCCCAAAGATTGTAGCTTGCTGATGAATAATATAAATGCATACATGAATAACTGTACTTGTTTTTTTAGCACTAACTGGGACAAAAATAAAAGCGGGATCCCTCCCGCCCAAAGACAGAATGCTTTCTCAGTGACTAGGAGGCATGACCACTCATATCTGTCTTCAGTTTAATGTGTGGCACTAAGCTCTTTCTCTCTCGGTGTGGGTGAGGTGTCATTGTGCTTGAGGAGGGATGCTCTGCTTCCACGTTCTGCTGGCTCATAGCACTGGCAGATGTCAGGTATTCCCCTGGCACCACCCTTCCCATACCCAGAGGCTACCACCAAGGCCCATGTCTATTAGTCAAACTTAACCTGACTTAGCTTTGCTGAGCTTCGAGGAACCTTCTAAGTCATAACCAGGCTCAGCTAAACTCTGACAACAGATTCAATTTCCCCAAGTCTACTTGATGCAATCAGCATCTTGCAAAACCCCTACCCTACACTAAGACACTTCAGGGACAGGTGGCTGCAGTCTAGTGAACTAAGGCTTTAGGGGCCTTGCACATTCATTATGCCGAGGATTCAGAAAAAACATTCTAGGGAGACCACAAGTAGTTGTGTAGCCAAGTTGCTGTGATAATCGTCAAAGCAGGTGTTCTGTGTTCAGAAGGATAAGGGACAAGCAAATGATAATGAGCCAGCCACCCAGGATCAAGCTGAACCTTCAAGACACACCCATTTTTTCTCTGAGAGTCAGCTGTGTCTTTATTATCCCTCCCACCCTCAGCAAGGAGAGGGCATCATTTGTAGCCGGGGAAGAAGACAGGTTGCATTAAGTATGAAGAACTTTCTAGAGCAGCTGGGAAGACTCTACTATAGCAAGAGCTGAATAAACGTGTCCTTCACTAGTGCTCAGCAGCACGTTCAAGCCAAAAGCATCTACTATTTTAGGACAGAAAGACGGCATAGGGTGGCAGAGAGAATACAGCACTTGCCAGCAAGGAGCTACAAGTATTGCATTATTAGCTGTTCTTTCTCCAGAAAAGCAATTACCATCTGAGAGGCTTGGTTCTTTTCATCCACAAAATGGGAACAACAATGAATGCAAACGTATGGAAAGTCTGCTGAAAAATTAAACTAGAAAATGAACACAAGAGTATTCTTCAAATGAAGCATGCATCTATTTTGTAGTAGTTTTCATCTATAAGGCACGCTTCCCTGTGTTTCAGTGTTTCTGAAATAAATGTGTGTCTCACTGTCTATGTCTCTGTTTCCTTTCCTGCTTCTGGGATGAAGGGTTTCTTTGGCTCACAGTGTCAGGATGTAGTCCATTGTTGGCGGGAAGAGAAGACGGCAGGGCTTGAAGCAGCTCCTCACAGTACACCTGAGGTCAAGAGCAGACAGTAATAAATCAACGCGTGCCTGTGAGTGCTCAGCATGCTCTCCTCTTTCCATTTTAGTCCAAGGCCCAAGCCAGGAAATGGTGCTAGCCACCCTCAGGGCGGGACTTCTAACTTCAGTTGACACAGTTAAGAATATCTACCGAAGGCATTCCCTGTGACCAAGCTAATACAGTCAATTCCCCATTGAGACCCCCTTTCCTTGGTGATGCTACATTGTGGCTAGCTGACAATGGAAGGAAAATGCTACCACATCTAAATTATATATGATATTAAATGTGATCATGTTTTTCTTTTCCCCCAGGAAAGCTATTAGATGGATGATGTGTTCTACAGTCAGTGGCTTTTTAGAGACATGAAAATATCATAGTTCAATAAAAATAAAATAGTTTTACGAGGCCCTGGAGATCAGATTTATTATGTTTCATTCGAATATTTAAAGGCATCTATTAAAGGGGTATAGCTCCCATTCATTAAGTGCATTTTGTGATTTGCAACAAAACAGTGCCTGATACAGACACTCTTGTACAACACTGGCTTGTTAGCATTTTGGAGTGGTAAGCCAAGGTGTGGTGATGCTGGGGTGTGTGCAACTGAGTGAGGGGCTCTGTGCTTCAGAAGGTCTTCCATGCCTGATCATGGAGTTCAGAAAAAAGCTTGGGTCTCTGCTCTCCATCTTTTCCATCCCAGAACATGGCTGGCAAACTCTTACAGACACCAACAAGTTTTATCATTATTAAAAGATAAGATTACTTAGATGCAGGTTTCTTCTAGACTGATTTTTATTAACTCCAATGTGGGCTCTTCTTTATACCTGATTGTGCCATTTTATTTCCAAATACACACACTGTATCGACAATCTTATTCCCTCATTGAATTTTCGGCAGGTTTTTGCTGTCTTTTATGAGCCTATTCCAGTGAGGGGAAAAAAGTTAAATGGGATTTATAGCAATATATTTACCTGGCTAGGCTGTAACTATTTCTAAAATAAATAAAACTTTAAAACAACAGATCTGAAGAAGAGCAAATATCCATGACGGCTTTCCCCCTCCCCTGGAGAGGGATAAAACAGTAGCCTACCTATAGCATTCCTCTTTGTAAGACCACGTTAGTTTTCCCAAATAGCCATCATATAAATAGAGTAGCTTGTACAAGACTGTGCACTCGGTGGGTGGCCCTATAAATATTCATTAGTAAAATGTACAGGCGGCACTGATCCTTGAGCTTTTGTATTCAAAGATGTGGTTTCAGCAGTAAGTTCAATTTTGATCTACTTGATAGAGTCAGTACAGGTTTGAAATCATTACCCTGTATGCTACCCCATCCCAACCTTGGGAACCTGAAAAAAAAACCAACTTTGGCCCAGAATGTAACTGGAAAGACAGGAGAATGAAGCAATAAAGGCCATTAGTTGCCAAGTTCAGAATTCATCCGCTCCTGTTGTTGAGGGCCTCGTGGTGTTCGCAATGCAAATTTCAGCTCTGCCTTAATCATGACCACAGGGAGACAATTAGGGTTAAAATATAGATTTCTAGATAATGAGAACAAATAATAAATAATAAAGGAATAAATACTGAAAATGAAGAGTGCTAATGCAACTCATTTGGAGCAATGTTTTATTCAGAGTCTGGAAGGGTTTTCTGGCCACAGGATGGGCTTTTGGATGCAGGAGGCACTGCATTTTAGGAAAGAGAGATTGGGATGTCGCCTCAGAGCCCTGTCTTCACTCAAGGCCTCCTAAATCAAGGCCAGCGAGTAGGCTTGCTTTCTGTTTTCTGTTGCTGTGGTTAAAAATGCAGACCCTTGACTTGCTGAACTGAAATTCAGTTCTCAGGTAATCCACTCAGATCTCTGTGACCTTGGGCAAATTACTAAGACTCCTTAAGAACCAAGAGTCTAACTTTCTTCATCTGAGTAGTCATCACATTTGGCTGGCTGTTGTATAGACTAGTGAGACCATGTGTGCAGAACACCCACTCACCTGTTAGTCAAGTTCCTAATCTGCCACCCATGATGGGCAATCTTTCTCTTACTGTGTGCAATATAGTTAGATATAAATATAAGTCCATAGATGTGTCTCATCTAATGCTGTTTGGAAGTATTCTCATTTATTTTGAAACTTAGTTTGCATTTGACTTCATGGAGTCGAGCGAAACCCCTTTAGATTTCAAGATTCATCTCGGAAATACCCACTTAAGAACATAATGAAGCCTTATTTTAATCATTAGTGAAGACACCAACGTAATAAACTAACATTTAAGAAATTAAGTCATATCCTGCTATATATGTACCAGTTATTTACATCTCTTTGAATTAAAATATGAAACTTCTAACAGATGTCCTGTTATCAGATGCCAACTGGAAATAAGGTTATATTTACATATAAGCTACATATTCATGTATCTATATGTGCAAATAAAAGTTATTTATCCTATGGTTCTAGTCTCTGAGCCATCCACGTGCTTATGCACTCATTATTTCCTGTTGGGCATCTTCAGTGTGCAGTGCTTTGTAGTATGGGGGACGCGTGTACATGTATTTATGGATGAACATAGGAACCATATACACACATGTAACAGAAAAACAACTGAAACTGTCAAAGGTACCATGTTCTTTTTAGATGGCATGGATTCAGTTTCCTGTTGGATAAAAGCAGTTTTCAATATTTGGAAAAGAAATTAAAAAAATTTTTTTTTACTTTGTCTATTTCTTTAGTTCAGATGCTGGAACCACTTTTGGTTAAGAAGGAATAAAGTCTTGTAAAATACAGATTTGTTCTGAACATGTCCAACAATAGGGCTGAGAGTATAGGTTGATGGTACAAGGCATCCTTAATTTATATGAGGGTGTGGGCTTAAGCCTCCTCCAAACAAACAAACAAACAAACAAAAGATAAATTAAACAATTAAAAACATGAAATAATAACCCAAAGTTAATAAAAGCAGCTTTCAATTAGTCTAGAAAAAAATATGTCCTAGTAGGGAAGGAGAGACCAAAGCTAGATTTCTCAGCAGCCTAGTTGTGTCATTGTATGAATTGAGATGCCACACTGTTTTTTGCAACCTGGGGATATTTTAAAAAGATGGCTGCCTAGATCTGCAACTCAGACCACCTCAACTGGACTGTAGGCATGGAGTCTAGCTACCAGTAATTAAAGTCCTGCCCAGGTGATTGCAGCATCTGGAGACAGTGGACAGCGACTTGAGTCGCTGGGGTTATTTGTGGTCTGGGCAAGCACCACACTGGAGCTAGGCACAGACGCATGCTTTTTTTTTTTTTTTTTCCTGCAAGAAACTGGCAAGTTCTACAAGCAGTTTCAGTGTCATGGGAGGTTAGTTGGGTTATAATTGGCTCTAATTGGCTCTCCCAGTAGCTGAAACATCCTCCGCCTACAGCCGAGTGACAGTCCAAAAGGGGAACGCTATGCTCCGACCTTTGAAAACATCAAAGGAGTCATTTCCAACGTGGCTCTTACAGCCCAGTGCCCTGCAGCTCAGCAGGTTTGGGGCCAAGCCCAGCACAGCTGATAGGAAACAGCTTCTCCATCCCCCCACCCCCCGGCCTCCCTCTTGCCCATCATAACAGCTGTACCAGCAGACTTGCAGAAAAGGGATTAGACTCAGGGAGGAGGCAAAACCCTGACTTGTAAGTCAGCACCTGCCCACTGACTGGTCTTTTCTCCTCCAGCATCTTGGAGGTGCTAGGCCTCTTCTTCCTGAAGCTTATGTAGAACTCTGTGCATATGCAGTTTAGTGTGGGTGACTAACACAGTGCATGAAGTGATTTAATAAGGATTACATGTCACTCAATCAGCCAAGGGCTACTCAGATGACTTGTAAGGTATCTAAGATTGTTTTACTCACAAGCGCAAGTACTGCTTTTGTCTAACAGGAAACAGAACCAGTTCTTTGCTTAAATATGTCCATCTGTCTCCTCATCTTCCTCGTCTTCCTGACTACTTGCCCACCACTCAGTGTGAACAGAATTCCTAGTTTCCCTAACACAGAGCTTCATAGTATAGGCATTAAAATATTTTCAAATATTATTGAGTGCATTGTAGGGATTAAAGTACTTTCCAATATTATTTGTACAATGTGGCAACACAGTGAGTTATTGCCTTGACTTGTAAATGGCTTGAAATCCAAGTCAGAATTAAAAGAGACCTGCTTTGGAGATTACAGTTGTGAATCGGGTGCATTAACTACACGTGGCCTATCGCAAGCCATCTTGATGTGACAAATGTGTAGTGCTCATCAAAGCTTTAAGTCACTGGGCAGCAGTCACCTGTCCCTGTGGCATGTGAGAACAGAGGTTTACAAAAGGCTTTCTCCATCAAGTAGATTGGGAGAAATCGATTCTATTGTGGGAGTTTGGCCAAGCTTGGCTAGAATTTGGAAGCCTCCTGCAAATATAGTACATTTTGAGTAGTGGGACAGAAGGGCTTATCAATGTGGGTGTGTGGCCTAAAGTGACCAGAGAAGAGAGGTCTAGTAGGTCAGTAGTGCACATCTCAGAGTTAAAAAGGAGAACTTTATCCTTGTATTAGAGTCAAGGTTCTAGAATGAAGCTATGAGCGGATGTGGATGGGAATAGAGCAAGACAAGGAGAAAAACATAACCACCGATGGAGGTTTCCTTTTGCTGGGGTGGTTTAGGGTGCCCAAATCTTTAAGTATAAGACACTATTTGGGCCCAGAGAGATGGCTCAATGGTTAAGAGCATTGTCTGCTCTTCCAGAGGTCCTGAGTTTAATTCCCAGCAACCACATGGTGGCTCACAACCGTCTATAATGTGATCTGGGATCTAGAGAGATGGCTCAGCAATTAAGAGTACTGACTGCACCTAGGGAAGGGGAATAAGGTGAAAGCAGGAGGGAGGGAGGGAGGAATGGGAGGATACAAGTGATGGGATAAAAATTGAGATGTAATCTGGATAAATTAATAAAATAAAGTAAAAAAAAATTGTACTAACTGCTCTTCCAAAGGACCCAGGTTCAATTTCCCAGCACCCACATGGCAGCTCACAAACTGTCTGAAACTCCAAGATCAGACACCCTCACATATACATGCCAGCAAAACACCAATGCACATAAAAAAAAAAAAAAAAAAAAGACACCATTACAGGGAGGGATAGAACATCAAACTCAAAGTTGGATGTGTGGTTCCCCATCTCCCAGAAAAGCCACCAGACACTGAGCTGGACTTGCACACTTCTCCACTGGAAGGCTCAAGCGCCAACTGTCTCCGGGGTGGAAAAGGATGAAAGGTGGCTTCCCAAGTTCCCCTCAGGAATGTTGGGCTCCAGATGGGGAAGGGTGGATCACGGAACAAGGCCCATGCCACGAGATTTCTGGTCCAGCCAGGGGTGTGGGAGATAATGATTTATTCACAGCAAAGGGTTAATTAAGGCTCTTTTAATTAAACAGCCCAACAGCCCCTTTAGTTCACTGCACCTGATCAGCTTACAGTTGGAATACTGAGTTGAGCCAAGCGGTGGTGGAAGCTCAGGGCTCCTAGACTGAATCAGGCAGCGGTGGAGGCCCACCCTCTGTAGCCTGGCCAGCAGTCAGGTCCAGGGATCCAGCGATGAATTCTCTGTGGAAAAGGGGAACCCTTCTTTCCCCACTGCTATAGCTCTGAATAAAAAGCCAATCTCAGAGGATCTTCAGTGACGTAGATATGCATGCGTGCATGTGTGTGTGCATGTGTGTGTGTGTGTGTGTGTGTGTGTGTGTGTGTGTTTTGTTTCCTGTGAAACAGGGACTTATAAATCTTGAGCAGTGGGAGGGGTTTTGAAGATGAATACCTGTCATTCATTGACTAGGATTGTAACAATGCTCTATTTGCATGGGGAAAGATAACAGGTGTCAAAGCTCACTTGACTGACCACCTAATAGCCACCTTGGGGGTGTGTCACATGCTCCTGAGGCAGGCACAAAAACAAGGAGAAAGCTTTGAGCTTTCTGTTCTCGGGATGAGATTTGAAATCTCAAGTTTGAGATTTCTGGGGTTTGAACATGTTCCATCTCGGCAGTTCCATGCCAATTCGTCTGGAGGCACGGTCCACATCCCCGCCAGGATGAACTTTCTTCAAATCCCATTTTAGCCTTACATTTACTGCTATTTCTTATGCAGTGTTTTACTTTGGGTTTTATTGCTGTGAAGACCGTGACCACACCATAACCACAGCAACTCTTAACAAAGGAAAACATTTAATTGGGGCTGGCTTACAGTTCAGAAGTTTAGTCCATTATCATCATGGTGGGAACCTTTGCATAATCTAGGCAGACATGGTACTGAGGAGAATCTGAGAGTTCTACATCTGGATCTGTGGGCAGTAGGAAGAGAATGCTACTCTGGAGGAGTCCTGAGCCCCTGAGACTTCAAAGCCCACCTCCTAGTGACATACCTCTTCCAACAAAGTCACACCTACTCCAACAAGGCCCCACCTCCTAATAATGCCACTTCCTATGTCCCTATGGGGGCCATATTTTAATTAATTAATTAACTTTACATCCTTCCTCCCTCCTCTCCCAGTTCTTTCCTTTCATCTCCCCTCCCCTTTTCCTCCTCTCCCCTCCCTTTTTCCTCAGAAAAGTGGAGGCCTTCCATGGATATCAACGAGCCTTGACATATCAAGTTGCAGTAGGACTAGGCCCAACTTCTCCTATTGAGGCTAGACAAGGCAGCCCAGTTAGAGGAAAGGGATCCGTAGGCAGGTAACAGAGTCAGAGACGGCCCCTGCTCCTGCTGTTGGGAGTCTCACATGAAGACCAAGCTGCACACTGTTACATATGTGCAGAGAGCCTAGGTTCAGTCCCTATGGGTCCGTATGGATCCAGGTGAGTTGATTCTGTAGGTTTTCTTGTGGCGTCCTTGACCTCACTGGCTCCTTCAATTCTTCCTTCCCCTCTTCCACAAGATTCTCCAAGCTCTGCATAAATGTCTGGCTGTGCATCCCTGCATCTGTTTCAATCAGTTGCTGGGTGAAGACTCTCAGATGACAGTTATGCTAGACTCCTGTCTGCGAGTCTAGCAGAATAGCATTAATAGTGTCAGGGGTGGGCTCTTTCTCCTGGCACGGGTCTCAACCTGGGCCAGTCACTGGTGACCATTCCCTCAATTTATGCTCCATTTTTACCCTTGCACATCTTGTAGGCAGAATAAATTGTGGATCAAAGGTTTTGTGGGTGGGTTGGTGTCCCAGTCTCTCCATTGGAAGTCTTTTCTGGTCACAGGAGATAGTTACTTCAAATTACATATTCCCCATTGCTAGAAGCCTTACCTAGAGTAACCCTTACAGATTCCTGGGAGTTTCCACTTACCTCTTGTGCCCCTCTCCACCCCTCCTCCACCCAGTCCCCTCCATCCATCTTCTCCCAGTATCTGTTTTATGTCCCTTTCTCAGTAAGAGTCAAGCATTCCCACTTTGGACCCTCCTTGTTACTTAGCTTTTTTGGGTCTGTGAATTGTAACATGGTTATCTTGTATGGCCACTATCCACTTTAAGTGAGTACATGCCATGTGTGTCTTTCTGGGTCTCGGTTACCTCACTCAGGATGATATTTTTCTAGTTCCACCCATTTGCCTGCAAATTTCATGATATCATCATCTTTAATAGTTGAGTAATATTTGTAAATGCACCACATTTTCTTTATCTATTCTTTACTTGAAGGACACCTAGGTTGTTTCCAGTTTTTGGCAATTACAAATAAAGCTGCTATGAACATAATTGAGCAAGTGTTTTTGTGGTATGGTACAGCATCTTTTGGGTATATGCCGAGGTAGAACTGTTCCTAATTTTCTGAGAAACTGCCAAATTGATTTCCAAAGTTGTTGTGCAAGCTTGTGCTTCCACCAGCAATGGAGAGGTATTCCATGTGAGGGTCAGTTTTTATTCAAATCCCCACAGGCAGAGTCTTACCAAAGCCCCCTGGTATCATGTTTTCTGCTATAAGTGAGACTCAAATGGATAAGCAGAGCCCCTCTCCCACCTCAAAGGAGAGGGTGCTCCTAGATCAGGCAGGCTCAGGGTCTAGAAGTCACCTTTTGAGATCTGCCTTTCCTTATGTTTGCAAGATGCTCACAGCCATCAGTTGGTGGCAATGTGTTCCCTTTCTCTCGACCAGTGGGGGAATGGAGTGTCATTTTAGATGTCATGGGCAGCTCCTCTCTCAAGTGTGGTTACCCAAGATGACTGAGGGCAGCTACGTTATTGCTACAGTACCATGACCTAAATGGCTTAGAACCAGAAAAATTTATTGACTCACAGCTGTGGAGATCAAAGTCTATAACCAAGGAGCCATTGGCCCCTAGTCCCAGTGCATGTTTCCTGTTCTCTTCTGTGTGCTGGTGGGTGACAAACTCTCATCTTCAGGTGACATTTGCCTGTGAGGCACTATGTCCAAACTCTCCCCTTTTATGGGATAATTAATCACAGTGGATTAGAGATTAGATTGTATCCTAGTTATGCAATTTTAACTTGGTTACTTCTGAAAGGGTTCCTCCCCAAGTAGAGTCTCATTCTGAGTCCTTGGAGGATCCTGGTTTGAGTGCATCAGCGGATTTATTTATTTATTTATTTATTTATTTATTTATTTATTTATTTATTTGAGCGTGGGGTTGGAGAGAACACAGTTCCAACTACAACCACAGCCTATCCTTGGATTGAGGTCCTATTGGCTTCTATTGGCTTAAGTCATAGGGGGCATTGCTGGGGAGCTGTCCACAGTTCTGACTCAATGGTGTTCAGAAGACACTGGAGAGGAATGGGGGAACCTAGAATGTAGCAGAGAAGGCTCCAGATCACAGAGTCTACGTGTTAGCTGCATTGCTCAGAGCAAGGTGATTAGGCTCCCTAGGCTTCAGCCTGCACAGCTATAAAACGATGATGCTTCTGCTTGCTTGGAAGACTGGCTGTCTGAGGAAGGAGATGTAGGTTTGAGTTTCAGCATAGTGCCTGGCCTCAAAGTGTGTGCCTGACAAATGCCACAGATCTTGTCATTGGTTGCTACTTTGCTTTTTGTCACCACTCCCTTGCTTCTTGTGACTACTGAAGGAGCTCTCTACATAGTCACAAGAAGACTGGTGGAAGTGAGAGCATTTGGCTTTGGAGTCTTGGCAACGGATTCCCCTGGAATGGCCACTGGAGGACCGACCTCTGGCAGCCAGCTGAAGCTTTGGAGACAGCCAAGGGAATGATAGTTTTGTCAGAGGAAAATTGTAAAAACTCTGACTACATGATCACACACTTGGGGGCAGGCTGAGAGTGAGGAGAGAAGGGTTGGTGCTGTCCCTATGTTCTGGGTAGGGGGCAGCTGGAAAGAATAAGAAGAAACGGCAAGTGGTGGCAGCACGTGCCTTTAATCCCAGCACTTGGGAGGCAGAGCCAAGTGGATCTCTTTGAGTTTGAGGCCAGCCTGGTCTACAAAGTGATTTCAGGACAGTCAGGAGAAACCCTGTCTTGAAAAACCAAAAACCAAACCAACCAAGCAAAAAATGTGCAGAATCTAGAAGCCTTGATGCTAGTGTGCCATCTGATGGTACAGAGTGTGAAAGAGAGTGACATAGATTCCATGGAGGGACTGGTTCCTAGGCAAAGCTGATTTAGCTGTCACCTGAAGGGAGCTGGCTCAGCTTTGCTGCCTACCTGAAGACATTCAAGAAGTAGAGGGGCAAGTGGGTTGGAGCAGAGATGGGGTATAGGAACCGAGAAGGGTCAAGCCCAAAGCGGAACACTGTCTAGGGTGTTGTAGTTCTGGGAGCCACCCAAAGGGCAGATGACAAGGCTATGCCTTTTAGACTATATAAGGTAATTGTGGACTGTGGCATTAAAGCTATGTAGGGCTCAGAAAAAGAATCTCTCTGTGGACACCAAAATCATGGAGGGTGGAGGCAGGTCTTTCTTGCAACTCTGAAAGGGGGGCTAGAGTGTCCTGTCCGAGTCCTTCCCTGCAGCAGATACTCTCCATCAGGGTTATAACAAGGACACCAGGGCCCTGTGGAAGTTGCAATAGTCCTGGTTCACACGAGAGGCGCAGAAAGCTAAAACAGTCGATGCACATTTGGGGCTGGGGTGGAGATGAAACATGCTATATAAATTCTTGGCTTTTTTTATTGTCTGGCCCAAGTTCAAGACTCTGCAAATGTTATAAATGAAAAGGAAAAAAAATTCACATTTTTAAATTATACTTTGAATCGATAAAAAAAAATGAGTGCCTACTGCAACTGTTTTGTGGTGGCTTATTCCTATTATGGGGGCTTAGGATGCCACTTCTGTGATGCAGTCTGTGTTTGTGGTTGATTTGCACCTGCCCTGTCTGTTCCATCACTTTATCCCATGGGAAACAAGCCTCAGGTCTTTATCAACACACTCTTACTGTCTAGCAAGAGTTACAGTGGAAGGAAACCCCACACGTTTCTTTTGTGTAGTGTGACTATGGAACAGACATTCTTTTATTAATATAAACCCTTTCAAATATGGAAACCAGCAAACGAGCACTAATACACTGGTGTTCTGCAAGTAAGGAGCAAGGGGTGGGGGAGGGGTGGGCACAGCACGCTTGGTATCTGACCTCTTGACTGGGCACAGATGTTTTCTCCTACAATTATTTTTTAAACTTTGCTGCACATTAGAATCATCTGGCATGAGGACTAGATGGCTGACACTCTCCGCCACAAGGCCTGATTTAACTGGTGGGATAGCATGCATTTTCAGACTGCCATTTCACCAGCTCCCCAGATGATTCTAGTACACAGGAAAATCTGGGACCCTCTGCCTTCAGGCTCCTCTGACAATCCAGGTGAATAATTTCATCATCACAGCCTTTAAAACAAATGGCAGGGACCAGCAGGATGCCTTATCAAGTGAAGGTGCTGGCTGCCAAGACTGATGATCTGAGTCTGAGCTCCAGGACCTATGTGGCTGAGAGGAGAACAGACTCCCAAAAGTTGTCCTCTGACCTTCACACACTCATGGTGGCACACGTGGATCTACACACACAGGGGGCAAAAAAGAAAAGAAAAACGACACAAGAACTTTAAGAAGCACAAATAAAAATCTTACAGATAGTTATCTCTGAATCAGCATCATAAATAAATAAGATGTATCAGTTTAGTGTTGAGTGTATGTTTGTATATAATATTACATCTGGTGAAGAAAGATCCGTAGATTGCTGAGGGGGGGATTATTAGGGCACACTGCTGAGCTGTTTTGAAAAGTCATTTTTAAGTTGTTGAATTTTTAGTGATTTTGGCTGGTAACTTGCTCTATTATATTCACGTTCAAACTGGGTTGGGATGAACATAAAGTCAGAAAGATTAATGCTGTTGCCCCTCTGTATCCACAGGGGATTTGTTTGAGGACCTCAGCGGGGTTCCAAAATTCCACGGATGCTCACATCCCTTTTTTTCAAATGCTTCGGTATTTGCATGGGACCAGCACACATCTCCTGCATAGCTCAGATTATCTTTAGATCGCTTAAGACACTTCAGTGTGAGCATCACATAAATGGTTGTTCTATTGAATTATTGAGAGAGTAATGAGAAGAAGACAGTCTGTATTCTTGGTACAGGCACTTCTTTTTGAGCTAGAGGACACAGATATGAAAGGCAGATTGCAGGTTAGCTACACTCACCGCTGACTGACACGCGTCAGAGAGTTGGAGCCTCCATCTGTTAGGAAGCCAAGCTTGCTAACACTCTGTACCTGGTGAGGTAGGCTTGCTCAGATTCAACCCTTGGGCACAGTAAACATTAAATTAACTCTGAAGCTACAGGGCAGATGAGCAAACTGGACAGAGCCCCTTGAGGGGGATGCGTACCCAAAAATAAAAGGAGCTTGAGCCTCTCTCTCCCACGCACACACCCAGCCATTAAGTTACCCGGCTTAGTAATAAGATCAAATGAGTAACCCTGAAACAGGACAGAAATCAAACACGAAGAAGACACACATGAAACTTGAGGCTATGAGGTAACGAGAGTCCTCCCCCAAAAGAGCTTCACTATTTACCAATCTGCTAATGTCATATAGATTCTAGAGTTAAGTGTAAGAGAATAAATTTGTGAACATC